>NC_137825.1:5371202-5798702 GCF_963921795.1 Nannobrachium achirus | reverse complement strand
TAGTTTTTCCAAAATCTTCCTGATCCATGTTGATGACATGAGTGTAGACATACTGTGTAGTGATTTTCGTGATTTTAGGGCAAAATCTGTAGGAGCAGTGTCCAAAAATGTGTTTTTAAAAATCGGCCTGAAGGTGGCGCTATATGGGACCGATTCATGTTGATGACATGAGTGTAGACATACTGTGTAGCGATTTGTGTGATTTTAGGGCAAAAATTGTAGGAGCAGTGGCCAAAAATGTGTTTTGCAATAATCGGCCTCATGGTGGCGCTAGAAGAGAGCACCAGGAGTGGGTGGTCCCCGGGAATTCCCCGTGAGCAGCCCTGTTGGGGTGGTCATTTGGTAATTTTTGCACATTTGGTCCTTTTTTACACCTGGGGGTCCCCCAGGGACCTGGGGGTCCCTGGAGCTCCGGGGGTCCTTGGAGGTTGAAGTTTGGCAGGTAAGGAGTGTGTGTGCAAAATTTGGCATGGATGGGGGCAACGGTTGTGGAGATATGAGCAGGGCAAAAGTGTGACGTGTGACGTGTGACTGACGGACGGACGGACGAACGGACGGACAGACAGCCGGTGGAGGTTTTGGTAGTAAATGCGACCTACGGTCGCAATAAAAGAGCTTAATTTGATACAATATGTGGTGGGGGGTCCCTGCTTCATCTCTCTCTCAGCTATAAGGGGGTCCCTGCTTCATCTCTCTCTCAGCTATAAGGGGGTCCCTGCTCCATCTCTCTCTCAGCTATAAGGGGTCCCTGCTTCATTTCTCTCAGCTATAAGGGGGTCCCTGCTCCATCTCTCTCTCAGCTATAAGGGGGTCCCTGCTTCATCTCTCTCAGCTATAAGGGGGTCCCTGCTCCATCTCTCTCTCTCTCAGCTACAAGGGGGTCCTTGGCCTGGAAATCATTGCAGACCTGCTTAAACACTCTCTGACTCTATTAACTATGTTTACCTGCAAAAATTAAGAATGTTGTCTACTTGGAGACAGATGACACAACACTGTATCTGTAATCGGATTGGCTGATTTTTCTGAATCAGAACAGATCTTCCGTCCTCCTTTCCTCAGTCACCAGAAGTTCTTTTGAAGTAAACACTGTTTATTGATCACTTCAGTTCAGTAAACACTGTTTATTGATCAGTTCAGTTCAGCTGGGTTTGTATCCATGATGATGAAGATTACAGCCACCCTCCTCATCCTCTCCTGTGTGCTTCATGTCAAAGCCATCCCAGGTGGTGAGTACTGTACATCAGTTATGTTGTTATACAACTATGTTATAGGTTTATAATTGTATTGTTATGATATATCTACCAGGCATGTGCCACAGATAGGGCAATCAGACATTGCATTAATGTTATTTAAGGTCACTTGGCCTTTGCTGATGTACCTAGGTTTTGTGCATGGCACAAGGCCAAATGCCAGTGAAATAACTAATAAACAAATGAAAAAGAAAATAAAAACACATTATTATTAAATCAATACATTAAAATTAGTTTCAGAATATATAATAATACATGTTTCAAAACATGAGAATATTATTAAAATATATGCAATTGTTTCTATAAAACATTTGTATTTATTTCTGAATATTATATAAACATTTGTATTTTTATTTTTGTTGTTTGTTTGAGGGTTTAATATCTAATGGCCAGATCATGTGTCGTTGTCACTTTAAAGAAGTTTAATTTAATGTCATCTTTGTCTTCCTTCCAGTCGTACACAAGGACATTAGAGTCATGGGCTGTTCAGACTCAGATAAAAACATAAATAAAGAAGGCATGTATGGTCTGGATGGTGAAGTGCTGTGGTACGCTGACTTCAACCAGAGGAAGGGGGTGGAGCCTCAGCCTACGTTTGTAGATCCAATGACCGTCCCAGAAGGTTATCCACAAGCTGTGGGTGATCAGGAGACCTGCAAACGCAACCTGAACCTCGCTCGCACCGCTCTGAAGAACCCACCAGTGGAACAAGGTACAGAAATACTATGTTAACACAACAACTGTTGAACTTCAATTTGACATCAACGAACATTTAAATATATATGACAAGAGAGAGAGAGAGAGAGAGAGAGAGAGAGAGAGAGAGAGAGAGAGAGAGATGGGTTTCTATTGCATCTCAGATAGAGATCAGTACTAAGAAAGGGGTATTTACTATGGACAGAAAGTATGTTGCTTGATTCAGACTTAGATATTTGATATTCAATTTTTCAGACACGTCCCCATTGCAACTTCAAACTTTTTTATTCATAATACAAAAATAAAACAATAGGCAATAGACACATTTAAAGGGATATTCCACTTTCAACAGGGAGCAGTGGAAGGACCTCTCTCCACATACACACCCATTGTAACTTCAAACTCCATTTTAACCATGATAGATTCATTAAAAACACCCATTACTTTTTCTGGTGACTCATACTACCCTACTAATACGTGAGCAGGCCGTGTTTTTTCGATAACCTTTTTCATTTATTTGTAATAATTATTTGGGAAAATGGAAAAAATGAAATACAAAAAAATAATTATTAGAAATAAATGAAAAAAAGTTATCGAAAAAACACGGCCTGCTCACATATTAGGAGGGTAGTATGAGTCACCAGAAAACATAATGGGTGTTTTTAATGAATCTATCATGGTTAAAATGGAGTTTGAAGTTACAATGGGTGTGGGGAGAGGCCCTGGGCCTGGAGGGCCTGGTCACATTTACATCAAATATCTAAATATTGAATCAAGCTAATTAAAAACTGTTCAGGGTATTCATAAAAGCCTGATTAGATGATAAAATTACCAAAAGTTTTTTTGAAAGTGAAATATCCCTTTAATCAAATGTATTCTGCTAAATAGAATATGCTGTTATGTGTTTTGCCAAGTTCCGGTAAAGACACACTGTAATTGGCCAGTACAGTCACTTTGATTGGCAGTTGTCCAATGCTCACCCCAAAACATGATTCACAAGACTATGGTGGCTCGTGTGGGACAACCAAGGCATGGATGTGTTTGTAAGGACAGCTAATAACACATTCATGAAAAATAGAGGGGCTCCGATCAGTCAGCTGGATGATGTGTCTTTATGTTTTATGTGTCTTCAGATGCTCCTGACTCCATGATCTACACCAAACGCAAGGTTCAACAGGGAGTGTCCAACGTTCTCATCTGTCATGTGACTGGTTTCTATCCTGCACCAGTGACCATCACATGGACCAGGAACAACCTCAACCTGACCTCTGACATCACCACCACCGTCCCATACCTCAAAGATGATGGAACCTTCTACCAGTTCTCCAGTGTGAAGTTCACACCAGAGCAGGGAGACATCTACAGCTGTACAGTCAACCACCAGTCACTGCCTGCACCTGAGACCAGGATGTGGGGTAAGAACACTTGTGTCCTGATATATTATAAAACACTTAATATCAATAAACACTGTTCTGATATATAATAAAACACTTTCTATAAATAAACCATGTCCATAAATAAAATCTAATCCCTAATGGGATTAGTAGGGCCGCTGGTTCTCACTCCATGTCCTCTCTGTCACCTCCATGTCCTCTTTTCTCCTCTTGCCTGGCAGCTCCATCTTCAGCTTCCTTCTCACAGTGTCTCCCTCATCTCTCCTCTGCACATGTCCAAATCATCTCAACCTCCTGCTGTCTTTCTGTCTGTTTTAGTACTGTATATAGTAGCTGTGTGTGTCCCTGGGCCGTTATCGGCGTTATCGTGCTGCGTTAACGTGAGACTCTTGTCGGCGGTAAAAAAAAATATCGTCGTTAATCGCGGATCAAAGTTGGGTCTGGGAGCTGCATGCACAATGACATCACACACAGGACACGCTGCCTTGTTTTGTTAGATGCAGTCAACATGTTGTCTAGGCAGAGGCGTTCTAAATTCTGGCTGTATATTTCACAACAATGTGCCTGTTAATGTCACACTGTCATTGGCTGCACCTGTGTGCTGTGCTAGTTTTGATAATGAGACGTCAGCTTTACCTATATTCAGTTGTTATTACTCAAACTCACTGCATGGACAGACATGTCTCCCCGTTCTGTCTCCGAGCTAGAGTGCCCTAAAAGGGTTTTCCAGCCGCCTCCTCCTACCACGTTCTGACAGTCGTGATCATTGCCGTCACAAAACAAGCTGCATGTTTAAAGTGCTCCATGTTGTTAAATGCTCCCCTTAGTCCCCTATAAATCACTTGTGCAACTTTGCAAGAAAGAAACGTGTGTAAATCCGTTGATAGAAGTGCAGCAGCAGCTCCGACCACAAGGAAGCACAAAGTAGCCTACACTGTAAAAAACGTTGTGCCTTCTCGTTCTGACCACCGCAAAAACGAGACTGAGTACACTGTCAAAAATATTTTGTGAATTACGTTTTTTTTTTTTTTTTTTTTTATAAATAAATAGGCTACAAATAAAATAAACATGCAGCTGTTAATATTATGGGCTCATTGGGCTGTTTGCAGACAAATACATTTACTGCACCCAGCATTTAGCTTGTCAGAGTGGTCTTGTTGGAGCGCCTCAGCCTCGGCTGCAGAGATCATGTGCAACTTCTTCCAGAGAGATTGATTGATTGATTGATTGATTGATTGAAGACTTTATTAGAAGTTTGCATAGGAAAAAGTAGTTTCATGACAGTACAGTTCACTGGTACAAGATCAACTAAAAGGAGATCCTAGTAAGCTTTTCGCCTTATTTACCCAGGAAACCTTTATGTACCTCATATAACATTGAATGACAGACGGACAGAACTCCATCATCATTTGAAAAAGGGCTCCTGCCCCCATCCTTGCAGGGGGGCCCGCGATTTTCAGGGACGCCACTAATTTTGAATGCCTTCGGCAGACTTAAAATGAGCCATTTTAATCGCGATTAATCGCGATTAACTCCAGGATTGAGTGCGATTAATCGCGATTAAAAAAAATTAATCGTTGCCCACCTCTAATATATATATATATATATATATATATATATATATATATATATATATATATATATATATATATATATATTTAATTTGTGTGTGTGTGTGTGTGTGTGTGTGTGTGTGTGTGTGTGTGTGTGTGTGTGTGTGTGTGTGTGTGTTTCTCTCCAGATGTGGACCATGACCTTCCAGCTCCACCCAGCATGGGTCCAGATGTGTTCTGTGGGGTGGGGCTGACCCTGGGAATGCTGGGGGTTGCCATGGGAACCTTCTTCCTCATCAAAGGAAACCAATGCAACTGAAACATCAATGAAATATGAAGTCACAGATACTGAAGTTGTTAATAATGTGTTCATTTTAGTGATGCACAATATTATCGCTAGCATATCGATAATTTAAAAAATATAATAATAATTTTACCATATATATAAATTATGGATTGATTGATTGATTGATTGAAGAATTTATTAGAAGTTTGCAATAGAAAAAAGTACAGTTTCATGACAGTACAAATCACTGGTACAAGGTCAACTAAAAGGAGATCCTAGAAAGCCGAGGCTTATTTCCACAGGAACCACACTTTAAGTACCTCATATAACATTGAAAGACAGACGGATAGAACATACTTTATCTAGGATAATATCAGTTTCAAAAGCATAACATCAAATACAAAGGCAGAAAAGAAAGAAAAATGGGGGGGGGGGGGGGGGGGGGCATGGGGGCTTAGTCTATTTACGTCACGGGTAGCAGCTGTCTGAAGGTGACTTTTCATACCAATTTTGAAGGAGGCTAGGGATTTGCTCTCCTTTAAGGCTTGTGGAAGGACGTTCCACATGTTGATGGTATAACAGGAGAACGAGTTAGCGCCTTGTTTAGTGTTAAATCTACGTTGATGATGATTAGTGGAGCTGCCTCTGGTGTTGTGATCGTGAACATCCTTGACCTTTAAGAAGTAGTTTGCCAGGTACATGGGTATCTTGGAGGTGTAGTGAATCTTGTACACCAGGCCCATTGCAAGATGCTGTACTCTGTCAGCTACTTTGTGCCACCCCACGCTTTCGTGGTGATGATCGGTAAGGTGGGTCAGAGGTGGAAGACCAAGCACAACCCTAATTAGTTTGTTCTGGGCTGTTTGGAGCTTTAACTTTAAGGCAGCTGGGGCGTCGCGATACCAGACAAGGACTCCGTAATCAATGAGGGGCCCGATAAGAGCAACTCCTAGTGTCTTTCGAGATTTAATACTGATCAGGGGCAACCCTTTGCAAGAAACAAATTCGTTGGTTGACTTTTTTGATTACCTTGGTAGTCATTTTTTCACTGGATGGGTTAGCCTCCAGGATGCAACCCAGGTAGCAGATGTGTTTTTTTCTTTCAATCACAGTGTCACCTACTTTAATTGTGAAGTTCTCAACTAGGCTAAGTTTCTGACTAGATCCAAAGAGGATACATTCAGTTTTACCTAGGTGAATTGAGAGTCTGTTGTCATTGAGCCAGGTGCAGATCATGTTTAGTTCACAGTTAAGGGCCTTTTCAACCTGCAATATGTCTCTGCCTGAGACTAGGAGAGCCGAGTCATCCGCGAACAGAAACAGATTGCAGTCACAAGCAGATGACATGTCGTTTACGTATATTAAGATTGTTTGGAATTGAGACAAAGTCAATTTATGATGATGATTTCTTAGGTTACATTTTATTGGGACCGGCATCAGTTAATATCAAAACCTCCACCAGCTGTCAGTCCCTCTGTCTGTCTGTCTGTCTGTCTGTCCGTCACAACACACTTTTGCCCTACTCATATCTCCGCCACCGTTGCCCCTATCCATGCCAAACTTTGCACACACTCACTCCTTGCCTGCCAAACCACAACCTCAATTCTCACATGGCCCTCTTCTAGCGCCACCATGAGGCCGTTCTTGCAAGCAAATCTCTACACTGTATGTCTACAGTCATGTCATCAACATGGATCTGTCCCCTTTAGCGCCACCATCAGGCCGTTTTTTTTTCAAACACATTTTTGGACACTGCTCCTACAGATTTTGGCCTAAAATTACGCAAAGCGGTACATGTCTAGAGTCCTGTCATCAACATGGATCTGTCCCATTTAGCGCCACCATCAGGCCGATTTTTACATACGACTTGACGGACATCTCCCGACTAGGGAGTCTTACTGGTATTGGTAGGTATTGTTTTTTCAACCAGATCAGACCAGTTTAGCTTTAGACTCTCTGTGTATTGGAACTGGAACGGACCACAGACTATGGCTAACCCTCACCCCTCTCAAACCAGTCAAACACTGACTGCCTCCCCCACGCTTCCCCTTTAACCACGCCTCTGCTTGATCCCTTTGCCCCCGGTTGCCTTCCTTCCCCCCAGTCTTTTGTGAATAAAACCTGTTGAACCTGTTCCTGCCTCTGTCTTGCTTTTGGGTCTGAATTGGTGCCTGACACAGCCCTTTTCACTTTTTCTGTCATCCTAAACTATTGGGACATTGTAATAACGGGATATAAATATTGGTCCATAATACGGTTTTATACAGGTTTTAGCCTTAACAGCCACACGGATCTTTAGATTTCATGTTCTGTCTGTCTCTAATTCCAAGCCATTTCAGATGCAATACCTGGGCTAAAATTGAAACGATACAGAGAAGATTAGCATTGTACCACGATGAGAAACATGTAGAGTCAATCCATTCAAGCCAATTTTAGTACCACTTTACCTCATGGTTCCACCTCATATATATATAGTCTCGGTAGAATATAGAGCATCGCAGTTGAAGCCCCACCCCGTCTTCACTCTGGTGTCGGAAGCGTTTTCCCCATTCATTTCTTCCATAGACATTTCATAAAGTATTTATTTAAACGTTTTAAAGTCTTGGACAAAGCCACCTCGGCTGGTGAGGAATCATGACAATATTCATTTTTTTTAATGCAACATTAATTAGAAAGCTGAAAAAAGGGCAGGGTACAAGACTGTGTACATCATTATTTTCAAAATTGCGGAAACTACACTCCCAGAATGCATTGCGAATGACACTTGTTTCCTGAAATATATCCCTTAAATCACGCTCAGTTTAGTTATCCAGGCCAGCATATGGCCTGACATGTAGTGATTGCCATCTCTGTGGACGCTCTTATGGTCATCTTTAACACAGTGCATCATATTTTGTAAAAGAAAGACACTCGCCCACGGAGTTCTGCTGAAGTGCAATAATAAACAGGGGGCACTAGCTATTTTCGCGGTAACCGCAAGATATACAAAAGAAGAAGAATCTCCACCAATCACAGACATCGATTTCACCGGATGTATAGTTTTTTGCAGTATGGGTAGTGCAGTTCTTCTCTGTGCGATCTTGATGGAACCATTTTACAACCACCAGCCTAGTGGTAAGTGTACATTGAATTGCTATGACCCAATAGGAAATAAGCCCCTTGGTGACATAAACAAGGGCCTGTGACATAAACAAGGGCCTAATTTCAAAGTACCATTCAGACACATCCATTCAGAAAATCACTAAAATGAAAGGCAAGGCTTAGAGATAATGAATGTTTTTTTTTTTTGTTTTTTTTGGAAGAGAGACTGCTGTGGGAAGACCAAAAAACAAGAAAGAAATAAAAAATGTGAAATTCATGGTGGGGCTCATTTGCCGCGATGCCCGTAGCACCCGTAAATTTTCCGCTGTACGGCCCTGCCATGCCCGTAAATCCCGCAAATGTGCTTTTAAATTATGTAATGCTAAATTACACTCTTCCCCAGCCCCTGAAAAATTTTGAGCCTTCTGTCATATAGGGAAACCAAAATATCACACATCAAAGCTAGTGTGTTTGAAAACAAGAGTGTAATAAATGTATAAATCTCAATAAAAGTGTATAATTCTCCCCATAATCCACAGTGAAGGAACGGTGGTGGCATTCCGCACGCACCGCTGCAGCCTGGCTGGCACCAGGCACCACAATGCGTTTTTTTTTTTTTTTTTTTTTCTCCCGCATCCTCACTCCAACATGCAGCCATGCCATTCACACACCCCCCCATTCCTACACCATCTATGGAATTGGAAGTGAATGTCTCTGAATGGCAGCATGTCAGAATGGAGAAGCCCCCCCAAGCGGAGGCTATAGCAGTAGCCTACTAGCTACAACAGTGCGGCTCGATCTCTAGAGACCATTATGAATAAATCAAACACAATCCCGTGACATTTTCACTTGAAAAGCCCTGAACTGCCATGGCCAATACAATACAGAGCTCCATAATGCCCCAGAAATATTTCAAACTAGGAGCGACAAAGTATATGTCAACAGCTAGCAGGGATGTCACAAGGGGGGGAAAAGAACGTGGGGCTGAGTTACTAGGGCCCAAGGTGGAAGGGCCTTTGATATTTTATACTTTTGCGATTGAAAAATAGCAGATCTACAAGCTCACAGCGCGGCACCGAGTGCCGCGCTGCAAGCTTGTAGATCTGCTATGAAGAACATTCATGGGGGGCCCACAGTGAATCCTTGTACCCAGGGCCCAGAACCGACACCCTTGCTTTAAATCAAAACCAACACAGTCACAACTATAAATCTACGTACCGCGGCTTCCTTCAGACTTGGAATATCCACCGATTTCGGGGTCCCGGGGGTGGCAAAAGAGGGCAATGGACTAAAAGAGACTTGTTTTCCGACTCCCTGGCCAACCTCTGTGGAGTGAGTCGCTCCGGTCGAGATGATGATGGGATGAGATTTCCCCAGTCTCCGGACAGCTACATAGTAGACAAAAAGTCAATGGTCGCCTGGACTGGGCTCCCCGGGGGACCCCTTCTCCTTCGCCGCTGGTGACCCACATCTTGTCCACCCATCTTGCAGCAACGGGACGCCTGCGAGCAGTGCCTGATCATGGTGGCTCACGGAAATCGCATCGGTAAAAAAATACATCCTCGTGTCGTGTCCATATAATCCCAAGCATAAGTCGCCTCCTTTGTACAACGAGCTGTCTGAAACATATACGATGGATCCCAGTAACAGTGAGGCCGAATATGAGGAAGAATCGCGACAATCGTTCCATTAGCTGTAAGTTTCTTTTTTTACTTTCATCCTAACTTTGTGCCGTGTGCTGTTTCGGTAGCAGCCAGGGCAGTACCCGTGGAAAACTTGCAGCAGTACGCTGTGGTGGAATCCTGGCTAATCAGTGATCCGTTCTGAAGCCCGCCTACTGTATCCGGTTTTGTACAAACTCACATACATGCAAGAAACGTTTCCGTATCCGATATAGACCCAGACCGGATCAGCAACGGCTTTGATTGATTGATTGGCCTATGGCGATGGAGCTTTATTGGCATGAGAGCACGACGTAGTTCTCGCCAAGCAAGTGTCACAATAAAATAAAAACAGTTGAAAATGGGTAACATAATATACAGTTAGAGGGGGTACCATTTCCCCCTGCTTTTACTGCTATATAGGCATTATATATATATATATATATATATATATGTGTGTGTATATATATATATATATATATATATATATATATATATATATATATATATATATATATATATATATATATATATATATATATATATATATATAAGCATATATATATAATGCCTATATAGCGTTTATGTACGTGTGTGTATAGCCTACAGTATAGTGTGTGTGTGTGTGTGTGTGTGTGTGTGTGTGTGTGTGTGTGTGTGTGTGTGCGTGTGCGTGTGTGTGTGTGTGAGGAGGTACTGCAGACCATCGTGGGCCAGTCCAATATAAAAAGCGTATTTCTCTTTGTGTGAAGTAAGACGCCCTAAGGGCAAGAGGTGACCTATTACAGCACTATTACACAATTCCAGTTATACACAATTACACTTATTACACTAGTACACTCATCTGCTAAGTGCCTGAAGCCATAAATACATATATCAAGTGCATTATGTGCTTGAAAAAAGACCATTCACAAAAACCTAAATAACTCCCTTTCATTAGATTTTCAAGCTCGGAAAATCAAAAAACAAGGGTTTTGAAATGGCTCTAACTATAGAATGGTACATTGTAAATACAAAATTATATTTTTTTGGTGAAACTAGAGCTTGTCCTCTTTCATTTCCATTACTGTATGACATTGTCGTGCAAATACAGAATTTAGGAAAAATGTAAATATAAAAAAAATATATCATTGTACAAAATGGCAGAAAAGCCATACAGTACAATGTTAAAATGGCAGCAAATGAGTTAACGAGATGCTGTGGGTGGGGTCCTACTTACTGGATGAATTAACATAAATAAACTGAAGACAACACTGCTGCCGGGGGAGGAGAAATATCTGCGTAAAAAAAAGGGGGAAAAAAAACATTCAATCTAAATCATAAAATGCAGGGAAAGGGGGAGCAAGGTGGAAAGGAGAGAATTAAAACACATATGTTAGTCAATATACAGTATCAAGGGCAAGACCAGCAGGTTTAGAAAAAAGCTTCCATCTGACTAATAGACTAATGGTTAAAATGGACTTTGAAGTTACAATGGGTGTGTATGGGGAGAGGCCCTGGGCCTGGAGGGCCTGATAATATTTACATCAAATATCTAAATATTGAATCAAGCAAATTAAAAACTGTTCAGGATGTTTTATAAAAGCCTGATTAGGCTTACATTTTTTTATTTTTTTATGTAAAATATACTTTAAGTACCCAGTAGCAATAGGCTTTGTACCTGTTATCAAGCATATAGCGTCCCATGACATCATGTTTAAACAATCAAGGCGGTGGTACTGCCTTGTTCAAAAGTCTAATTAGTCAGGTGGAATCTGCTCCATAAAAGCCCGGATGGTTAAGATGCTCATTGTCAATAAATGTTTCAAAACATTTACAAGCAAACATATAACGTGTCGGCTACCCCAAAAACAGACATACATACTATCAATGCACCTTGTCATCATGGCACAACGACAGCTTACAGATCTGTTACCAATGAGGCATGCCGCTTTGTATAGGCTACAAAGTAAGCATTTTGGTGACCAAATAAGGACTGTAATGACAATATAACTATCTATCTATAAATGCGAGAAGTCTCTGCGTGTCTGTCTGTCTGTCTGTCTGTCTGTGTGTGTGTCTGTAATCCGCGTATCTCGAGAACCGTTCGTCCCACCGGCTTCAGATTCGGCACGCGCGTTCCCCGCCGCGGCACGGAGTGCAGTGCCGGGTCTCAACCCGACCCGACGCGCGGTTTTCCCGAACCGGCGCGAAACGTTCGGAATCTCCTTATGCGGGGTTGATTGTTGACATCAGGCTGTTCCGGAGGAAATCGGCGAAAGCTCTGACTCATTGTGACATCACTTCATAAAAGGCTCTGACATCACGTACGCCACATGAGTCAACAAAAAATCTCTGTGAGTGTGTATGTATGTATGTAATCCGCGTATCTCGAGAACCGTTCGTCCCACGGGCACGCGCGTTCTCCATATATGGGCATAAAATGAATGCCCCCATATATGGGCATAAAATGGATTGCAGACAGACAGATACAGATATCTCCATATATGGACATAAATGGACAGAGGCAAACAGATGGTCAAAGATCTCCATATATGGGCATAAAATGGACGCCGACAGACAGATACAGATATCTCCATATATGGGCATAAATGGACACAGGCAAACAGATGTTCAAAACGGGTCCTATGACAACAGGTGTGAGGTTTGCATTAAAGGGGGAACCGGCACTGTGTCTGCAACACAGTTGGAGGCACAGACAGATACTCCATATATGGGCATAAAATGGACGCAGATAGACAGATATCTCCATATCTGGGCATAAAATGGACCCAGAACTATAACTGCAGTGATCTCCATATATGGACATAAAATGGACGCCGACAGACAGACATACAGATACAGATATCTCCATATATGGGCATAAATGGACACAGGCAGACAGATGGTCAAAACGGGTCCTAAAGGGCGGGGCATTCATTCCCTATTTACATTGTTCCGAGTTGGCCAGGTCGCCGACTAGACGTAACTAGTAACTATAAAAGTCCACACAGACGACAGTTCTCGTGTGTCATAATAATGTAAAACTCAATTAAAACACGACCATGGTCTTAAAAATTGTATACTGTCAAAGCATTCAGGATTGAGTATGTAGACTTAGAGCCTTTATATGTGTTTGACGTCTGCCTGGTAACAAGCGACGACAGTGAAAAGTGTATTTTCATTGGTGATGGCAGATCTCTCCAGTCTTGTCTGGTGAGGGTAGAATCTACCATCTACCTCTACCATAGATAGTTGATTAAAATGATCTCTTGTACTTAAATTATTGTTCCCCAGTTCTAGTCTTATGGTTAGAGTTAAACTTTAGTTTATGAGGCTTCTTTCCATTACAAGTCACAATCTGGTGTAGTTTTGGTTTGATGTCTACCTGGTAACAAGTGATGAGAGTGAATGGTGTTTTTTCATTGGTTATTGTAGAGCGTTGATGTTAGAGAAGTGAGTCAGTGTTCATTTCCACATCAGAACTCATCATCGACACAACTTCAACTAAACTCTGAAACATCTCAACTCATCAACACTTCAACTAAACTCTGAAACATCTCAACTCATCAACACTTCAACTAAACTCTGAGACATCTCAACTCATCATGATGACTTCTACTAATCTCTGGCTCTGTGTTTCACTGTGTTTCATCTCTTTCCATGGAGCAGGTAAACTTTATTGTTTTTGTAAATGTCCTACATTTTGTAGATTTTAGTGTGTACTTGTTAAAGTAAAGTCTGACATGTGATTAATGTCAGACTTTACAGGTGTAGAACATTTATTTGATTTGCTATAAACTATAGCTTGTAAGCCTTAAGAATTGTTCACTGTTGCTGAGGAAGGAAAAACAAAGATGATGCTAGAATCTTTGGTAGCTTATGGATCGTTTTTATTGATCAACTGAATCAACTGAAAAAATAATACAAATTGGGTTGAATTTGCAATAATGTCAAGTCCATTTGCATCTAAGCAATAGATAATATCACAGACATCATACATTTCTTTTATATGTTATGACAAAATTTTATTAGATTTTTAACACTATTATAATTCATGTTACATGAAGAATAAGGCATTCAAATAACAGCTATACGCAGGCTTTATGGCTTCCCCAAAGCAGACGTGAGTTTCAGACTGAGTACTTGTCACCCAAAAAAATGGACAAATATAACTAGTAAGACACCTCAGGGTGACATGCGACCTCGCCCTAAAGGGCCAATTCTTTGCCATCTGGCCAGTGATGTATATCGGACCAGTTACCCATATATGGAAACCCCTGTACCCATATATGGAGATCCATGTACTGTATATGGAGATCTGCTGTGAGAGCCCAAACACGCTTACTCAGTTATTCGTTATGTGAAATTCCTATGATGTCTATGACATCTGACCCTTTTATGCCCATACATGGAGATCCCTGTCTGTAGAACCAGCCACACAGATAAGAGCTGTCTTGGCCATCTGTTTTGGCCATGTATAGATTCTGTTAGTGTGGTATGTGGCCGATGTGGCCTCCATATATGGGCATTCCCCATATGAAGTCCTGTTAGATATGGGCTTAATTGATGCTATCAGGGAACGCCATACATGGGCATAAAGGGATTCTATTAGTGTTCCATCACAGTGAAGCCAGAGCGTGATGTCAGAGCGGCAAACCCATTCTGTTAAGAGTGGTTCCCCTCACATCACAGTGATGTCAGAGCGACAAACCCATATACCTGTGATGTCACAGTGATGTGTCCACAGCGCCAGGCGTGACCTACAGACAGAGATACGCAGACAAGATGTGCCAGTTTTCATAATTAACTGCGACCTACGGTCGCAATAATTAATCAGACTCAGTCGTGGAAACATGCATATTTGTTTAAAATCGGTGTACCCAAGATTAGAGAATGAGGCCCATATTATGTCTGTGTTGACAGATTTATGATATTTCTACTTTTCTATTTCCAGATGGATTCCTCAACGTACATGTCGATGAGTGTGTGTACAACTCCACTGACCTGAAGGACATACAGTTCATCAGCTCATGGTACTACAACAAACTACAGATCACCAGGTTTGACAGCAGGGTGGGGCAGTATGTCGGCTACACTGAGTATGGTGTGAAGAACGCAGACTACTGGAATAAACTACCTGGAGAACTGCCTGCGATGAGAGCACAGGCAGCAGCATACTGCAAACAACACGCTGAGATCTTCTACCCCAATGCTCTGGAGAAGACTGGTGAGCTGATCTCAGAACAGCACTCAACACTCATCATCACCTCATAAACAATAACATGAAAATCATAATAAATAATTGCTATTCAGAGTAAAAAAGAAATAGCCTACATTGATCTTTTTTTTAAGTGAGCTTTAAAAAAAGAGCCTCTTGTACTGAAATGTACTGTCGATAGTGGTGGTGGTGATGATGATGATGATGATGAAGATAATGATAATGAACTAAATTATAACTTGAATTTATATAGCGCCTTTCATGAACCCAAGGAGGCTTGCAAAACCAAACCATGGACAAACAACCAAACAAAAAACTATAAGCCTGAGAGAATAGGTGTCTTTTCAAGGTAGCCTTAAAAAGTCCATGATGATGATCATGATGATGTAAAATAGTAAAGGTCTCTGTATTGAATACTTGAATACTTCTAGAAATACTACTACTAATACTAATACTACTATTACTACTACTACTACTACTACTACTACTACTACTACTACTACTACTACTACTACTACCAGTAAGACTCCCTAATCGGGAGATAAGCGACCGTCAGGTCACAGTGTGATTTTAGGCCAAAATGTGTAGGAGAAGTGTCCAAAAATGTGTGTGTAAAAATCGGCCTGATGGTGGCGCTATCTAAAAATAATAATAATAATCTTGTTCCTACAGTGGTGCCCGACGTGGCACTGGTCTCAGAGACGCCCCCTGGTGGTCGTGAGCACACTCACATGCTGAGGTGCAGCAGCTATGAGTTCTACCCTAAAGCCATCCTGGTGACCTGGCTGAGAGGAGAAGAAGAAATCACCTCTGGTGTGACCTCTACTGATCTGCTGCCTGATGGAGACTGGTACTACCAGTACCACTCCTACCTGGAGTACACACCCAGGTACACACCTAATAGACACCTATACATAGAAATACACACCTCTACTGGTACTACCAGTACCACTCCTACCTGGAGTACACACCTAATAGACACCTATACATAGAAATACACACCTCTACTGGTACTACCAGTACCACTCCTACCTGGAGTACACACCCAGGTACACACCTAATAGACACCTATACATAGAAATACACACCTCTACTGGTACTACCAGTACCACTCCTACCTGGAGTACACACCTAATAGACACCTATACATAGAAATACACACCTCTACTGGTACTACCAGTACCACTCCTACCTGGAATACACACCCAGGTACACACCTAATAGATTAATCAATTAGCTTTAATTGGTGCCTATTAATCAATCATTATTTTTGTTAAAAGCATTGATTGACTTTAAAAAATCACACGTAATGTAAAGTGATCAGTGCTAGTTAATTTCATCAAGTGTCCCGCCAGCCAATCACAGCGCGTCCTGTGAAGCTTGGCCAATGGGATCCTGGGCGTACAACAAACTTTGAGCTGTTTATGTCAGATGTAGGCTTCAGATTACTTTAGGGCCCGGACAACACACTTTGAGCCTTTTTTATTTTTCCATTTGGTTCCTAACTATCATTTAATAATAATAATAATAATAATACATTTTATTTGTAACGCACTTTACATTTGACAGCAAACCTCAAAGTGCTACAGTACAGATAAAATAAAAACAGCATAAGATAAAACGTTGGCAAAAGGCAATCAAAGCAAGTTAAAACAAGTTAAAAAAAAGCAGGGTTTTAAAGACATAAAAGCTGAGCTAACCAAAAGCTTTGTTAAAAAGGAAAGTCTTTAGTCCTCTTTTAAAAACATCAACAGACTGTGGAGCTCTTAGGTGGTCTGGGAGTGAGTTCCATAGCAGGGGGGCGGCTGCATAGAATGCTCTGTCTCCCATGGTGCGGAGCTTGGTGTGCCGTTCCTTAAGGCGGTTGGTGTTTCCAGAGCGGAGGCTGCGGGTTGAGGGCTGTGGCTCAAGCAGTTCCTTGAGGTAGGGGGGGGCATTGCCGTAGATGCATTGGTGGGTTAAGAGGGTGATTTTATATTCAGTCCGGGAGGCGATGGGAAGCCAGTGCAGGGAGTGGAGGATGGGAGTGATGTGATCATATTTACGCACTCTCATCAGGACCCTAGCAGCGCTGTTCTGAATATATTGGAGCTTTTGAAGGCTCTTGCTAGGGGTCCTGATGAGAAGTGCATTACAGTAATCCAACCTGGAGGAGATAATTTAGCTGGGGACCACCTGGAACTCCCTCAAGGACCCCTGGGGGTCACCAGACCCCACTTTGAGAACCACTGCCTTAGAGCATCTGCATGGTCATGGCCTACTGGTTGTTCAAAATATCAAAATAAAAATATACTAAGAGTACGAAAAGTAAAAGAAAATACTGTAGAAAAGAAGTAGCCGATCTACAAGCTCACAGGCCGAAATGTAAATAGATTTATATAGGGCTGAAGTGGTTAGAGTGTTTTGTAAAGTAAAGTACAATATTTGCCTTTGAGATGTACAAACACACGCGTTCAGGTTAAATGCTGTTGATCGTGCTCATTAAACATAATAACAAGCCTCATTACTTCTCACAGCTGAAATCATTAAATGTATTTAAAAGCACACTGCATTGGTCATGTGATAGAAGTGGCACGTGTGTGTGTGTGTGTGTGTGTGTGTGTGTGTGTGTGTGTGTGTGTGTGTGTGTGTGTGTGTGTGTGTGTGTGCGTGCGTGTGAGCGTGCGTGAGCGTGCGTGCGTGCGCTGAAACCTCTTCTTTATGGAAACTCCCCAGACACCAATTTCACTTCCTTATTTTTTTTTCATTTTTTTTTTCACTTCCTTATTCAATCAGGACCATTGTTTTGTTAAGCATCTCCAGTTGCTAGGCAGAGACATGTTGACCTGAACAAGCTGAGAGAGAGTGGACTAGAGCTGCATGAAGGTTGCTGGTTAGAATCCCTGACCAGATGGTTCAACACATCTGTCAATCAGAGGGTTGTCAGAATGACAGCATGTCAATCAGAGGGTTGTCAGAATGACAACATGTCAATCAGAGGGTTGTCAGAATGACAGGATGTCAATCAGAGGGTTGTCAGAATGACAGCATGTCAATCACAGCGTAGAATGAATATTGTATTATTCAATACAAACTATTCTGTTATTTCATTCTATTTTAATGAATAAAGGTCTAAGTCGGCATGTTTTTACTGAATAAAATGTAATGTTGTCCAATCTGTATGATTTGTAATACAATAACTTATACAATCTGTATGGTAAAGTATGTTAATACAATATAACTAATACAATTTCTGGTTGTTGTATTTAATCTTGTTCTGTGTGTGTGTGTGTGTGTGTGTGTGTGTGTGTGTGTGTGTGTGTGTGTGTGTGTGTGTGTGTGTGTGTGTGTGTGTGTGTGTGTGTGTGTGTGTGTGTGTCACAGATCAGGAGAGCAGATCTCATGCATGGTGGAACACCCTGGCCTGACCGCGCCCATATTTGCACACTGGGGTCAGTTCATCTACTTATCTTATGATTTTATAGATCAGCCATATATGGAGATCCATGTAGGCCTACTGTATATGGAGATATGCTGTGAGAGCCCAAACATGCTTACTCAGTTATTCGTTATGTGAAAGACCTGTTAAGTCTATGACATCTGACATCATACCCTTTTATGCCCATACATGGAGATCCCTGTCTATAGAACCAGCCACACTGATATGGGCTGTCTTGGCCATCTGTCTTGGCCATAATGGGTGGTATTATGTGGCCGATGTGGCCTCCATATATGGGCATTCCCATATGAAGTCCTGTTAGATATGGGCTTAATATTGATGACATCAGGGAACTCCATATATGGGCATAAAATGGATTTTGTTAGTGTGACATCACAGTGAAGCCAAAGCGTGATGTCAGAGCAGCAAACCCATAGACCGTAAAAAGGTGTACACATCCAGACAGACTTTTGGACGGACGGACGGACGGACGGATGGACGGACGTCTACAGACAAGCTGTGACAATTCTGATAGTAAACTGATGTCACAGTGATGTGTCAGGGCAACCACAGTATCAGGCGTTAGAGACAGACAGACAGACAGAGATACGGTCAAGATGTGACCGTTCACATACAATTATATTGTATTGTATTGTATTGTATTGTAATCATATCATATTGTATTGTCAGATGACTCCATGCCAGATGGAGTGAAGAACAAGCTGGCCCTCGGAGCATCAGGTCTGGTTCTGGGTCTGGTCTTGTTCCTGACTGGATTCATCTACTTCCACTGGAAGAAAAGAGGTGATTTACATGTCTTATTAACACCTTTAATTAATTAATGTCTACCAGTGGAATAAACAAGGATAGATCTTGATGTAATGATAGGTTGAGTTTAATTAAACTGAGGTCATTAGATGAAGCTGAACACCCACAGTACTGAACTATCTCTCTATCTCTATCAGAGTTAAAGTGACAGTTAATTGAATCTACAAGTCTGTCTGTCTGTCTGTCTGTCTGTCTGTCTGTCTGTCTGTCTGTCTGTCTGTCTGTCTGTCACCTCTTTATATCCCTTTAACATAATGTTTCTTCTATCAGGTCGTATCCTGGTGCCGACCACCTCCAACTGAAGGTGACAATGTTTACACTCTTCACACACTTCCACTAACATGTTATTATGTTTATAAAACTGCTGCTTATTCAATATCTCTATTTGAAGACTTTTACACACGCATTTTAGTCCAAGTAGTCAGCCTCTGGAACTAGAAAGTATTCCAGACAGCAGAAAACTCAAGCCAGTCAAGTCCTAACCAATAGCAGGAAATATGAAAGAATCAATGGAATGTTAATCTACTGCATGTAATCCATGAAGCTATGATAACTTTAGCAGCCGTTGCCTCTTAGTTACAGCAGCATTGTTGTTGTGAAGCAGTTATTTATTTACTAACATGAGAAGTGTAAAAAGATCATTATTTCTATTCTGCAAAGGAGACATAAAATCCTCACTATGAGATTAGATTGAATGTTCATTTGATCTAATAATTCCTGCCTGTCAATCTGTCAATCAAAGTCCTCTAGTGTAGCCTGTCAATCATTCTGTAAATATCAATCAATCAGTCCTGGCTCATTCATTGGTCGTCCTGCATGTCATGTAGAATTAGTATTTCCACCCATAACTATACACACATGACATGTATAAGACTGTTAAAACTAACACACATTGGGCTCTATTATGATCCAGGTCTTATGCCTTATGCCTTAACTTCTTTGCCTTTTTTTACTATTTTGAAAAACATTTTTAAATACTTCAAATGCTGATCTACATCTGCACGTTGTGAGCTTGCAGATCAGCTATTTGAAATATTTTAAAAAATGTGTATATATAGTAAAAAAAAAAAAGGCAAAGAAGTTAAGGCATAAGACCTGGATCATAATAGAGCCCATTGATTCTAAATGTTTTCTCTGTCATTCTAACCATAAGCTTGTGTTTTCAGAGATGCAGCCTAGACGTTGCTGCCCCCGGGTGGAGAGAGGAGGAAATGCATGTCTGTTCAATCAACTTTTAAATTCAGCACAAAAACGACCTTTAGACCCTGATAAACCCTTTAGACCCTGATTAACCCCTTTAGACCCTGATTAACCCTTTAGACCCTGATTAACCCTTTAGACCCTTAGTAACCCTTTAGACACCCAATTAACCCTTTCCACAGATGTGTATTCTAAACAAAAAGCTAACTCGCTCAAATGATAAACAAAGCTAACAATAATTTATGTGGAGGTTTAACCGTTTGTGACCATTCATCGAATCAGATTCTATACTTGACTTTTCCAGACTTTTATGACTGGTGAGGTCATATTGGGGCGTGCACGCCCACACACACAGCATGCATACATGTGTCAGTCAGAATAGCATTGTTGTCTCCACTAACTAACATTACAGTGTCTTACTGTGTTTCTTTTACTTTCTTCGCCAAAATTGTTCTATTTTCTAGATGTCTATTTTCTATGTTCTGACAAATCATTCCACAAAACAGCATGTTCAGTCTTACAACAGAACATATATTAAATTTAAATTTAACGAGTCAGGTTACCTATTGTTGCCATACAGTAGGAGTGTGTGGCACCAATGCCAAGAGTGCATAATTATACTGTAGGCCTAATTTATTAACCAACGCTCATTTAAACATTCGAAATGCAGCCAAAATTAATGGTCGTTCATCCCACGTTTAAACATGATTATAACCTGTTTTGTTACATGTAGAAGTATGTTACATACTCTATAGAGTAGGAAAGAAGCCACAACCATAGAAGCATGTTGAATAATCTCTAGAGTAGCATCCATCCACATCCGTTGCATTTAGCATTGACTCATCCAACCGTCATTGTTGTCTTGTCACTTCATGTTGAGACACAGAAAACCTTTCTACTGGTTCCATAACATTAGGTCGGGACCCTACATTTATCGGTCATGAAGTAAATATATCCCTTTTTTCAGTTCCCTACATTAGAAGACCTACATGTTGCATTTCAACATGACCCTTGATCGAATCAAATTCTTTAGTTGTGCTTTGCAGTGGCGACGTGTTGTGTGCTTGTAGAGCTACTATTTTCACTAGTTTGGGTCTCAGAGAGGTAAAAAAAAAAGTTAAAAAAAAAAAAAAAAACGCTTGGTGTGGCGGTTCTTGTATTCTTGTTTTACTGAGAAAGCTAGAAATATGTTTAGTTTAGAGTGACGTATAGTTTTACTGAGGTTAAGGTTAGGAATAGGTTTAGGTTTAGACATAGTTTTATTGAGGTTAAGGCGATCGAGTGGTGACCGTTCTTGTATTGTTATGAGGTACAACACTGGGCCTGTGTTGCCATCTCTCGTGAGAGAAATAAGCCAAACCACCACCTCCTTAAACAAGCCAAATCAAAGCCAAATCTTGAGAGAAACCTCACCTAAAAAATAAGCCAAAACAAGCTTACGATATGGCCAAGAAACAAACAAACAAAAAAGATTGGATGCATAAATCATTATAATTACAATGTATAATAATTTACGTTTTGATTATTTATTATAACATTACACACATACTTGTGCCAGGGCTTAATAAGTAGAGACACCAGACTGATTCTGTCTCTCAATGTGATTCTCACTCCTCCACAAACCTACAGGGAATTATATTATAGCCTATACATGATAGAAATGTTGGCTGGTTAGAATTATATTATAGCCTATACATGATAGAAATGTTGGCTGGTTAGAATTATATTATAGCCTATACATGATAGAAATGTTGGCTAGTTAGATTTGCCAAAGAAGCCACTGCTTTTTAAAAAGCAAGACGCGATTCGCAATCTTTACCCGTAAGTAACAAAAACAAAAGAAGCCAAAAGTCAGTAAATAATCAGACTTGGTATCAGCGGTTGGCACCTCATTCCAGGGCTGGTCTACTCTAGACACACTCATTAACAATAAAACATCTAAATGTTAGTGGAAGTACTCTAAGTCAACCATGTCTGTGAAAGGGTCATATCTTTTAATCGACCATAAATCATTTATATGTAATCATTCATCATGTGTGAGAGTTTGAGTTGCAATCATTATATTATAACATGCAATCATTTTATTATAACCATTGTAATGTACAATATGTGAACCAACACAGCAACTAAATGGTCATCATGGACTTTACAGGATAGAAAAAACACAGATTCTGATATTCAAATATTCATTCACCTAAAATTAAGAACTGAAACAGTTGCGTAAACAAAGTAATGCATTAATATCAATTCAGATTGAATGATCTATTATAGCAGAGATTAATGTTAGGGTTAAATGCACTGCACTCTGGACAGAGATAATGTAATTGATCACAAAACAACCTTCAGTTCATTTCGGTTTTATTTCAGATATTGGACACACTACATAAATAATAAAGTACATTTAATAAATTTACAGTGTTTTTACATGCTGCTATACAGCAGCATTGTCAAGGTGTCCTAACAGTGCTTAGGGAGAAGCACTAGGATTGTCTAGCCTTATATATTGATAACACTTATTGTTGTAAAACAACAGCGAATGCAGCTGTTGGTGTTTTAACATTTCAGAACGACACAGGAACATGGTAGAATTATTGGGGATATTTTAATCCGAACTGGAATAAAAAAGTTGCTCTCAAATCAGAGCCCACATTTAAAGTATTGAGATCTCATCAATTTATAGCTCTAATGATCAACGTTTATGAAACAAACAACACATTTAAAGACCTTTCCAAAGAGCATTTATTTGCTGCATTGGTTCACATAGTGTTTCTGTCCAGTGGAAACCTCATATGTCCTAAACTGTTACTTTTCAGGAGATGTAAAAGAGAACCATGAGTTCCAATGGATCACATGTTAATATTTAGTCAAAAGTTATTGTTAAATACCAGCGAAAACAACCAATTTACAAGCTCAAAACACGTTGCATTGTGACACGTCATGAGCTTCAGCCGTTTTGGATTGTTTTGTTGCAATTATTTTCTATGACAAAGAGAAGAATCATTTACGAGAAAAAAAAAACTAAAAGATAAACAGTTGAAAGATGAAGATATGAGGTTTCCTGACAGAAACTATATTTAATCAAGAGTGATGTTAACTTTAGCTTTAGATTAGATTTGTGTTTGAATTACTTGCTTTGAATGATTTGTGTGACTTTAATTAATCTAATTGGGGGAAAGAAACTGTCAAAATGTAATGAAATACATGAAAGTAACACTTTGTATGAAGTACATGTCTATGATCATCATTAACATACTTGGAATGCATTTTAATCTTATAACTGTATATACTTCTATTTATAATCACTCATAGATAGTCATATTATATAATAACCATAACACATTATAAAGCATTTCATAATTATAATTATAATACTTCATAATGTCTGCTCACTCACTGACTTAATGCTTTTGGCCATGAGTGTATCTGAAGAGTGATATAATTATCATAGTTTAACACAGTATAATAATATTATATCCCATTAGTAATCGCTGTTATAATGCATTATAGTGTGATTAGAAGTCAGTATACGTCTTTGCGGGAACAAATATTAAATCTATGTTTCTGACACTTTCAGAAATATCATTACTTTACTTAAAACTCAATGACCACTCATAATGATTTATAAAGACTAAATATTTGTAATCTCTATAATGCATTGACATTATTGTAATGTGTTACAACTATTATAATGTTGTGATACTTGACATGAGTCATTATAAAATGCTTTACAATGTGTTGTGATTATTGTTATGAACCATTATAATCTATGAGTGATTAACTGTAATTATACAGTGTTATAAGTACATTATAATGGATGCTAGACATGAGCTTCATAGAAAGTCTTACATTATGTTACATCTAACATGGACTGTTTTATCAATAAATCAATAACCCAGTGTGGTCTCATCTAATGGTCTTTTTTTAAACCAATGTGTTCTCATCTATAATGGTCATATTGAAATATACATATTTTAACCACTTTCAACCTGGTGTGGTTTAACATTACTACTGTTGGTTTATAAAGCATTGCATGGTTTAACACACTAGATTCCTAAGCCGTCCACAGGAGTCTTAGGGTTAATGGTTAATGAGCTCCGATTCCCTGCTAAGACGCTTGGAGACATCGTACCTGGTTACCATGGTTACCAGGTAAACAGAAGTTGCGGTAGCAACTGGGGAGCAAAAACACAACATCCCATGATGCAACTCGGGCTGCGAGTATCAGGAAGCATACAAATCTCCATAGGCTCCTATTCATTGCTGGTGCAAAGAAACTGCTTTATCTCCGAATCTACTTCCACAAACGCTTTGTGAACCGCCGAGAACCGTTTTTTTTTCTCGCAGCAACACTGGGCCGTGACGTTCGGCCGCGGTTAGGATTTTAATTTCACTACCGAAAATAAACGTGGATTTCCGCAACATGGATACAATCATGGCTTCCAGGGCTCTTTTGGGCTCCTCAAAATAAAGCGTAAGTCAATGGTAACCGGCACTCTATAGCCAAATAATTACCAAAATAATGGCATCCAATGTTTTAATATACTAATGTTGGTTTATAAAGCATTGCATGGTTTAACACACTAGGCTACTAATATCCCCTCCGGGGCTCGAAGAAAAAACCTGCATATTCAGAGGGTGTCAGGACTCAGGAGTCAACAGAAAAAAAATAAGTGTTTTCATTGAATCTGTCTTGGTTAAAATGTAGTTTGAAGTTGCAAAATGGGTTTTAGGAAGGGGGAAAATGAATATCAAATATCTAAATGCTGAATCAAGCAATTCAAAAACTGTCCTGGGTGTTCCCAAGAGCCTGATTAGATGATAAAATGACCAAAAGTTGTTTTGAAAGTGAAATATCCCTTTAAGGGTCTGTCAGTTCAATCTAGTTATTTTGAGCACTACTGGCCTATAGACTAAAAAAACAAACAAACTAAATAGTTTACTATAACCACATGACTGGTGGTAATCTGTATTTTTTAGCTTTCTGATCGTTCTTTGTAAGCAATGGCCAAAATCATAATGCTACTGCAAACGTCAAAGACACAGACACACTGCAGCATATATTGTATTCATAAACATTTTGCTCATATTTCATTTGATGTTTTAGTTGCATTCATTTGCTTTGATGAGGAAGAAGGTTCCCGTGGCAACCCCCAGCATTCCCAGGGTCAGCCCCACCCCACAGAACACATCTGGACCCATGCTGGGTGGAGCTGGAAGGTCATGGTCCACATCTGGAGAGAAACACACACACACACACACACGCACACGCACGCACACACACACACACACACACACACACACACACACACACACACACACACACACACACACACACACACACACACACTGGGTCATACTCTGACAAATGAGACGCAATGCCTCCCTGCTTGGCACTCAGCATCAAGGGTTGGATTGGGGGTCCCTGTGACATACAGTACTAGCATCATGTCAAGGGGGTGTACTTGTGCATCAAGCTGCCTCACGCTACAGATACAGAAGATGCAGCTCCTGCCTTATAGATCGTCACAGTTTAAGCCCCGCCCCTCCCTCACTCTGGTGTCGAAAAGTTTTCCCCATGCATTTCATCAATAGACATTTCATAAAGTATTTATTTAAACATCTTTTAAGCCTCTCACAAAGCCACCCCGGCTTGTGAGGAATCATGACAATAAACATTAGTTGTTGCATGCAACGATTAATTAGAAAGCTGAAAAAAAGGGCAGGGTACAACACTGTGTACATCATTTTTGTCAAAACAGCAGAAACTACACTCACAGAAAGCATTGCGAATGACACTTGTTTCCTGAAATATATGCCATAAATCACGCTCAGTTTAGTTATCCAGACCAGCATGGCCTGACATGAACTAGAGTGATTGCATACATACTCGGGGGTTCTACAGGAGCATATAGAACCATTTTACAACCACAAGCCTACTGGTAAGTGTTCATTGAATTGTTACGATTGTATGGCTGATAATTAAATCCCCTATGGGGTAAATGAATGGGCAGTTTACTTCCGATGCTCTATGGGACTCATGGCTCGGCAAGGCTACTATTACTACTACTAAGATTCTCTTTAGGATTGACAAGCAGGGACAATATCAGAAATGACATTCAAGGATGCAGCCCAGGTTAGAAGGTTTGGGGAGCAGACAAGAGATGAGATTGAGATAGTTTGGACGTGCAGAGGAGAGATGAGTGGACCCCATGGACATGACGCTATAGCAAGTCACAGAGATCCTCCAACCCTACCCTTGAACACTGGGAGAAGGATGCTGGCTGCAAGGCAGGAGGAGAAGAGGAAGACCAAAGAGGAGGTTTATGGATGTGGTGAGAGACATGGACATGCAGGTGACAGAGAGGACATGCAGGTGACGACCCTTGATGAGAACATGACGTTTATTTGTAGACAGTTTTATTCAGGACAGTGTTCTTACCCCACATCCTGGTCTCAGGTGCAGTCAGTGACTGGTGGTTGACTGTACAGCTGTAGATGTCTCCCTGCTCTGGTGTGAACTTCACACTGGAGAACTGGTAGAAGGTTCCGTCGTTGTTCACGTACGGCAGGGTGTTGGTGATGCCAGAGGTCAGGTTGAGGTCGTTCCTGGTTCCATGTGACTCGAACCGGGGCCGGATAGAAACCAGTCACGTGACAGATGAGAACGTTGGCCACTCCCAGTTGAACCTCGTCTCTGGTGTAGACCATGGTGTCAGGAGCATCTGAAGATATTATAGACACAGAGACACTAGTAAGACGCCCTGTGGGCGAGAAGGGAGGTTGTGCTGAGACCACATGAGACTGACACAATGTCCACATATGGGCATTCCCAGATATGGGCTTGATGTTGATGACATCAGGGATCTCCATATATGGGCATAAAAGCCACAATAACCTGTGTTTGGGCTACTAGGCCGGTATTCAGTTGATAGACAAGCCAGTGGGCCAATCATGTGATGTCTCTCTGCTCTGTGGGACGGTGCTACTGAAGGATTGCCCCAAAAGTTACTGTAACTATCCCAAACCGGGGGCAAAGATAATTCACCCTTTGTCAAGTCCCACCCCATGTCGCTCTGTTACTAGGAGGGACAAAAAACCCAGGGAAGATTGTTTTTATAATGGAAGTGAATGGGGAAAAATATTTCTCATAGCCTCATTATTGCTATTTAAAGTACCAAAAGAAAAACATCTACGTAATATTAATAAAAAATCAAACCTCGGTTCAAAGTGAAGCGGTGAATCTTAGTATAGAATTGTCTGGAGAGCCGGTATGACAGCCGGTATAATAGTTTTTAAAAATATATATAAAAAATCCTGCTTGCTGGTCTCTTAGTTGTTTGTCAACTGCATCCCTCTATAATTATTTCAGTTTCCCAGGTCTGTTATCTGGCCCTGCTGCTTTCCCATTTTTCAGCTGTTGTACAGCTTTCCTGATCTAATTCTGGGTATGTCACAGGTGATGGGGAAGTCGGTCTGTGCTGGTTGGATTAGCATTAGTTGGGGATGCAGTAGGTGAGAACTATTGCATGTACAAGACAGATAAAACCTGAAGGCCAAATTATCATGTGAAGCTTGACCAATCCTCAAAGTATCCATTCATCTGACCGGGAGGGACACCGCACACATATTCTGGATGTACAGGACATATAAAGCCTATTCATTCTGAACTGTGTTTTTTTTTTAAATGACCCTATATGGACATGGGACACACATTTTGCTTTTTGAAAAAGCCTATTCATTCTGGACTGATATTTTGCACGTACGGGACAGGAAAAACCTGTTCATTCTGGCCTGGAGTGACCATATAATGGACATAAGGTAACATACATTGTGTTTTTGAAAAACCCTGTTCATTCTGGACTGAGATCACCATATATGGTAATTAAACGGACATTCTGTGGGACAGGAAAAACCTGTTCATTCTGGCCTGGAGTTACCATATATGGACATAAGGTAACATACATTGTGTTTTTGAAAAACCCTGTTCATTCTGGACTGAGATCACCATGGTAATTAAACGGACATTCTGTTTTTGAAAAAGCCTGTTCATTCTGGACTGAAATGACCATATATGGGCGTGATACACACAAAGCCATTCATTGGAAGCGGTTTTCACCGCTTCAAAAAGGAACAAAAAAGTACAGTAGTTACATTGCAAAATAGGGGTTTCCCCCTGAAAATACATGTTTTAATTTGTTTAATCCTCTGAAATAGGCAGTGGGCAGAGAGAGAGAGAGAGAGCAGTGCATCTTGGGTACCTCGCACTGACCAGGTAATTGAGGAACTATAGCCTCGCAGCCCCTCGCTCTCAACATGAAATGTATTTTAATTGTAATTCTGCCCATTTAAAATATATGTACCCAATCGAGTATCTTAGTTACATCGATATCGTTCATGTGAACCAGTTTGTTGAAGCTTATTCATTAGACTTATCGAAATTGCTATTACCGCGCAGCGCCGTACTGCGCCGCGGCCGTGCTCCGCATCACCGCACTGCGGTGAAAGAACAAAAGGACTTAACTCCGCCCCTGGTAGCAAAAGTGAATGATTTTTCTGGTTGGCCTGTCAGGGACCAATCAGAAGGCTGACAAAGGGTGAATTGGCCAGTAACGGTTGGCCCACCGGGCATAATATGCCAGGCATGCTCGACGCCCACCCAGTCCAGCCCTGTTCTTGTACCTTGTTCCACTGGTGGGTTCTTCAGCCCGGAGCGAGCGGCGCTGAGGCTGGTCTTGCAGATCTCCATCTCCTGCAAGGCTCGTTGGTAAAGCCCTGCCTCGTAGGTCATTGGATCTCCAAACCCAGGCTGGGTCTCCACCCCCTTCCCCTGGTGGAAGTCTGCGTGCCAGATCACTTCACCGTCCAGGCCGTACATGTCTTCTTTATCTGTGTTCTCATCCGTGTCCGAACAGCCCATGACTTGCATGTCCTTGTGTATGACTGGAAGGATAAAAAAACAAGGATGACATTCAGGGACGTGCTGGCCATTGGGAAAAGCGGGACAACTCCCGAACGTCCGGTTCATTCCCGGCTGGTCCAGGCCGGCCATTAGGAAAACATTTAAAATAAAATGTCGGCCTTCGTTCCATTTTGGGGGCTGGGCGGCCAACAAATGTGTACATTTCTTTTGCAAAGCAAAGCCCTGTTTCATCAGACAAGGCTGTCGCACAAAAGTAGTGAAAACAGCTGATCTACAAGCACACAACGCCTCGCGTTGCGAGACGTTGTGTGCTTGTAGATCGGCTGTTTTCACTAGTTTAAATCATTTTAAAAATGGTTTTGGACATACAAGGTTTCCACCCGACAATGACGAAATATAACTCATGTACAGTAATTGACCCACTGGCTTGTCACTTGTCATGATCTGAAATGGCAAATCTTTGAGTAGCAGCAGCGCTATAGAGAGAGATCTCTCTCTATAGCGCGCAATGAGGGCCTCTATACAACTCTTTTTCCAAGGCTGAATCAGGGGCCCAGCACGTCCCTGATGACATTAAAGGGGGAACGGAGGTCCAAGCATACAACACAGTGTGAAACATAGGCTACTGTGGAGTCGCTTGGGGCCTGATCCAACTGGCGTCTCCACCAAGGCCAGCAGAGGGAAGGACTGGGGAGAGGTTCCAGCACCACAGACAGTACAGAGCACTGCGGCAAGCAAGTGACTTGTGATTTTTTGCTAGTCGACTCAGCAAAAAGTTTAGTTGAAGTCGACTTTATCTTTTGATGACGTCATCACACACACAACCCCCCAATTATTTTGGGGGGGTCCCCAGATGATTAACTTAATGTGAAACATTGTTTTCTCACTTGGCTGTAAACAAACCAACATAAAGTTTAAGTGTATAGAGGGTATCTGCACATTTCTAAAGTGCCAATTTAAAGACATTTTAAGACCTCTAAAATGGCAAATTAAACATTGTCCAAATTAAATAGAGACAAAAATTTTGAAAATAGACGATCTTCATGCTCACAACGCCTGCTATTTTCACAATCGAAAGTATTATTATTATTTTTTTTCAACTTCGACTTTCGACTTTCTCTGGTGGGTGTCGACTGAGTCGAATTGTCAACTTTTTCGTTAACCCTTAGATGGGCTGCATAACTGAAGTGGCGGAAGTGCTGCGGAAGGGAAGTTACGTCACACAGTGCAGGTCTGTTTACATTCCCCAGTGAGACAAACCTACTGTAGCTCTTAACTCGCTCTTAATAGGTGTAACTTTGTCAGAATCCATGTTTTTGTTTGGATATTGTTTATTACGACTGCAACCGCAGGGTCGCGAGAAGTAGAACATTTTTCTTTTTCTTTTTTCAGCGGGGATACGTTTGTGAGAACACCACACTTTGAAAAAACAACAACATTCGGTGAAAATTCTCACGGCGGAAGTCGCACCGTTCCATGCCGTCTCAGCCTCATATTGTAACAACCAGGCTTTTCTCTTCGCAGACCAGTAAGCCTGGCTATGCAAGGCTAGGCAAGTATTGGAAGGGAAGTATCATGTGCTTGTTTACATTGTCACTCAAGCTGATATGATGACACCTGGGCTCTGATTGTCAGAGTGGTGACAGCCCTGCTCTGATCAGCCCAACCCTATAAATGTTAGTTGAACCTCTGCTCAGATGACAACTTGCTACCTTGGTGAATGGACGCAGGCTCTGGTGGTAAGCAATACACAATCTAACATTTAACCCTAAATGGCTTGTCTAAGACTTAAGAGAACTAATTGGGTTCATACTCGCTTCCTTAGGTACATAGGGTATACTGTAGGTAAAAAGACCACTCAAAGTTTGGCACTCCTTCCATAGTTTTCGCATCGCACTCTCAAGCCATTATGTTAAATCAACAGGCTTCATCGGGAATGGTGTCTTCCATTTTGCTAAGAGATATCCTGAAGAATAGGTTAATTTATATAAGTTTATTAGTGAATTCAATTTTCCCATTAGTCGGAGGCCCACAGGCCCAAAAGCTCAAGGAATAGGGTTTAACCTGTGATGTTTTGCCGCACTTTTTATTTCTGTTTTATTTATTAGTTTGGTCATTAAGGTCCACAGAATGACAGGCCTGCTCTGCTGGAAACATCACTTTTCACAGTCATCACAGTGATGACTCATCACTTTTGTCAGTTTTGTAGCGCTGCTTTTTAGCCCAAGGAATGTGTTTCGTGCAAAACAAATGCTTGCAATGGATTCGGAATCATGAAAACACCCCAGTTTGAGCCCTCACATGCTACTTAAAGCAGATTTCTTCATTTATTTAATATTTTTCTGTTCCTGTGTAGTGGAGTCAATGGGACAGTGAATATACAAATGGCCATAACTTTCTTTTCGCAATGTTTCCGGCAGAGCAGGCCTGTCATTCTGTGGACCTTAATGACCAAACTAATAGATAAAACAGAAATAAAAAGTGTGGTAGAACATCACAGGTCCTCTCCCATTTTGAGGGACTGGGTCCCCGGCTACATTGACTTTAATGGGAAGATGCAAAAAAAGACGACCAAAGTTTGGCATACTCCATAAAGGTTGTTATTGAAAAGCCCCAATCTGGGAGGAATTTATGTCGATGATTCCCCTTACCCACCTTTCCCCCCAATAATTTCTAATTACTTGCAAGTACTGAAATCGGTTGGGTATGTATGTAGGTGACTGGGTTTTTTGAAGACTGTGGTCCTGAAATGTCTGGGATTCTGTGAATGTATTTATGTATGTAGGTGTCTTCCTACAGCCAATGAGGGACAGTTTACAGTTTACAGTTTAGGCATTTAGCTGACGCTTTTAATCCAAAGCGACTTACAATAAGCAGATAAAACATCACAATAATAAACAAGATAATATGTCAGTACATCAACAGCAATATAACAAATGCAAATGGATATCTATCTAGAAAAACACAATATAATCAGTAAAGTTCAGTAAAGTTCTAAAAAAACTAAAACAAGGGATCAGCATTCCTGTTGATGATGTCAGCAGAGTTTGGTATATAAAAGCGGTTTTGGTAATGTCCTCATTAACGGGTGAAGACATCAGGAACATGAGGCCAGCAGCGCACACCTCGTGGTGCGCTCTGCTTGCGCACAAGTAGGCCATGTGTGGCACCTCGACAGAGTTGCCACTCGGTTTTGATCTGCACTCTTCAGAATACATGCATGCACGCACGCACTCGCACACAAACACACGCACACACACACACTTGCACTCTGAGTAGGCTACACTCACCACCTGGGATGGCTTCGACTTGAAGCACACAGGAGAGGATGAGGAGGGTGGCTGTAATCTTCATCATCACGGATACAAACCCAGCTGAACTGAACTGATCAGAATAAACAGTGTTTACTTCAACTGAACTTCTGGTGACTGAGAAAAAAGAGGAAGGAGGATTTGTTCTGTGGTTTAGACGAATCAGCCAATCAGATTAGAGATGCAGTGTTGTGTCATCTGTCTCCAAGTAGGTGACATTCTGAATTGTTGAAGGTAAACATTAATAGTCAGAGGATGAGTTCAGATACACAATATAATAATAGAGTATATCTGAACACAGAGGCTGTGTTCACACAATATAAGGTAAACATAGGGCACAGTTCTCCGCCAGGTCAGGTAGGTTATTGTGGGCCAGCAATGTTCGAAATTCACCAATCAGGATGAAAGAGGAATAATTGGACAGATCTGTACGGATGACCATGGAGATAATGTGTACCGACGTACGTGATGTTTGGATGAAATCCAAAATAAAAAATAAAAAAATGTTGGCACTATAATAGGGCAATGTGCGTGGGAATGTGAGTGAAACGTTTAGCCGCAATCGGATGCTGTGTTTATGATTTGAGGCATTTTGTTCAAAGCAAGCCACTCCTGAAAACTTTTGATGCCAATGTTAGCCAATCTTAGAATGGAATATGACAAATCTGTATAAAGACAATGTGTACCTGCATCTGCATGATATTCATTTGTATCAAATCTGAAGGAGTATATAAAATAAGTTTCACATAAGTTGGCCCCCTGGTGGCGCTATAAAAGGCAGAATTTGTCCTTGGCCGAGTGTGCATACAAGTTTTTAAGCAGATCAGTGCAGTTGTAGCATTTCTTCTCGGCCTAGTGGGAATGTGTGTGCAAAATGGCATGGAAATCGCATGTTGTTTTCATGATTCGAGACATTTTGTTCAAAACGGACCACTCATGGTGAGGGTAATCTGACAGACTTGTTTGGTTTAATGACTATAAAGATTATGTGTGCTGATATATGCGTGATGTTTGGACAAAATCTGTGGGAGTAACAAACTATTGTTTAGCAAAAATCTTTGTCATATAATCGGTTCAGGAATATAAAAGAAGACATATCACAGGTATTTTCACAATCACTTGCTTTTCGATGTGCACAGTGCATCATTAAATATTGATAATAATAGTTTCTGTCTCGGGAGTATCGCCAGATTTGGTTGCCAGACAGGAAATGGTGGACAGTCTTGCGATACTTGGCACGTTCAGAATCATACTTTGAGCTCTTTAGATACCTCTATCCACCTGTTTCCGCGAGAATTTACTGTAGCATTATTTGCGGGACACTTCCGGTTAACAGCAGACATACAAGCTCACGTCGCATCGCAGATGCAACCGTTGTGATCTTGTAGATCACTCTCGGCTGCGGCGCCGGAAGCTGCCTGCACATTCTGCGCAATGCACGATGGGATGTTGGAAATTTGTGAATAAAATTACACAGTGCACACATTGAAAAACAACAAAATGTGTGACTTGTCTTCTTTTATTTTCCTGAAACGAGCATTTTATAAAGGTCTCAATTGTTCGGAAATAATGTTTGTTCATGAGCTGGTCCACAGGCTTCCACTAACTCCAGTGCATTCTACTGAACTTCCGGCTGCAGTTTGGCACCCGTGGTGCGACCAATCTGCCGGTTGGAATTGCGAGATAGCGAAAATGACGTTGGTGTCCTTTCCTCTTGTTCCTATAGGCCCTGACCGGAGGGAATTCATTGACCTCTGAACCCTCCGTCCCTCACCCAACATCTTTAGCCTTCAAGCCCTTATCCAACATCGTGGTCCATCACTTTCCACATGCATATGAACATGTCAAAGGCCTCCTCCACCCATGTAAGTGCTGTTTGACTAAACAATGTTAATTACCCTTCACTGTCACTGTGTACGGCTATTAGACATAAGCTTGTCTTATTATAATCAATATGTGTCTCTTCATAGCGTCCCCTTGGTCTCATCTTTAAAACAATGAGAGGCAGACTGGTGACCTGTCAGACATTCTGCGGCATAGCCAGAGCAGGTAAGGTAAGTACTTTATGTGAAGAGTGTGCGTGCGTGCGTGCGTGAGTGTGCGTGCATGCGTGTGTGTGCGTGTGTAGTGAGTATCCAGGGAATGACTTTAAACTGCTCCGTTGTAACTACCATTGTCAATGTATAGGTGCAGTGGATGCATTTGAAATTCATTGTGGACTAAATTTGATTGATTGAAGTATTTATTGTCAGTTTGCATAGGAAAAGGCACAGTTTCAGGACAGTACAGTTCACTGGTAAGGTCAACTAATAGGATAAGCTTACATTCTTTTACTTGTATAACATTGAATGACAGACATATAATTCCATACAAGAAGGCACTATCCTTCATCCGAAAATGGGCACCAGGAAAGGTGCCACTGTGTCCTTATAGCCGCAAACTCTTTGGAGGCATTGCAGGCAGCATATGGGCACTGCTTTGCATTGCTGCACCTCAGACGTATTAAGAGTGTGAGATGATTAAGATTGCACTATATTGTGTGTCTCTTCTCTCCCTCACTCTCACACACACAGTTGAAAGTGGTTAAAATATATATTATATATCTATATATATATATATATATTATCAGTACTGAACACATTGGTTTCAAATATGACCATTACATGAGAACACATTTTTTTATTGATTTATTGAGTAAATAATCCATGTAGATTTAACATAATGTAAGACTTTCTATGAAGCTCATGTCTAGCATGCATTATAATGTACTTATAACCCTGTATAATTACAGTTAATCACTCATAGATTATAATGATCCATGACAATAATCACAACACATTGTAAAGCATTTTACCTTCAGAAGTATGCCAATAAATTGCTTTTGGTCTGGGAGAGTAAATTACCAGGACTTATGGGAGAGGGATTTTTATTTTATTTTCATGAGTGTGTGTGTGTGTGTGTGTGTGTGTGTGTGTGTGTGTGTGTGTGTGTGTGTGTGTGTGTGTGTGTGTGTGTGTGTGTGTGTGTGTGTGTGTGTGTACTGTGTGGCCGCTATAAATATATCACTATCGTATCGTTATCGAGGTATGTCCATGCGCAGTATATCAGTATAGCAAAAATAGATATGGGCGATATATCACCCTGGGTGATATATCGGCCATATTGTTGCCTTTTGCTTCACTTAGAATATCAAACAACAAGTGTGGGAACCAAATAGTACCAAAAATAAAGAGTTGATATTGACTTGTTGTTTGTTGTTTTTTGAATAATGCTTATATAGTGTTTCACGCCGAGCTGGGATCGAACCCCAGTCTCCCTCGGCAGACCAACACATAACCTACTGTGCCAATAGAACTGAACCCAATTGGCTTATTTGTTATGGCCGGGTCTTGTCTGGGGCATTACACTGGAATGGTAAACTTGTATATCGTATCGATATCAAAATATTTTGCATAAATACCGAGATATGAAATGTTGTCCATATCGTGCAGCCCTCACCAGTAAAACAATTCTGGATACGCCACTGCATGACACAACTATAGAATATATAGATTTGATGAAGGGTCACAAACAGCATAAGGTCCACAATAATTAGGCTACTGTTAGTCTTTTTGTTAGTATTTGAGGGTTAGCTTTTTGTTTAGAATTCACTTATGTGGAAAGAGTTAATCAGAGTCTAAGAAAAAGTAATCTTTGTGCTGCTGTTAAAAGGTTTGAAATGCTGTTTAAAAGTTGATTGAAAAGACATGCATGTCCTCCTCTCTCCACCTGGGGGCAGCAACGACTAGTCTGCATCTCTGTAAACACAAACTTACAGTTAGAATGACAGAGAAAACAGTATGAATCAATATATAAACAAAAATGCAGTTAAAAGTGTACAGTTGTATAAATGTTGTCTACTATTTTTAACAGTGTTTTGCACAATAGTGAGTGAAAATTAACAACAATATCCAGATGCATGATACATCATTAAAATGTAAGCATAACAAGACTGATAGACAGGCTACACTAAAGGACTTTGATTGACAGATTGACAGGCAGGAATTATTAGATCAAATGAACATTCAATCTAATCTTATAGTGAGGATTTTACTTCATCAAACACTCGGCTGCGCCTCATGTCTCCCTACGCCTCTGAGCCGGTGTAAAATACCAGGTAACCACTCGCCTATTGTGGCTTATTGCTTCAAAGTCTTCATTTAAATAGTGACATTGAATAAGCAGCGTTTTTATAAGCATAATAACATGTTAGTGGAAGTGTGTGAAGAGTGTAAACATTGTCACCTTCAGTTGGTGGTGGTCGGCACCAGGATACGACCTGATAGAAGAAAAACTATGTTAAAGGAAAGAGGTGACACACAGACATGCAGCACGCAGACAGATACTTTTCTGCCAGCAAAGTGAACTTTCTTTTTGTTAACCTTTCTTTGCACAACAGAAAAGTGACATCACCATATAAAATATAAATGGTAAGACAGCATTCATTTCCCAGTGGATTCCTCCTCGCGTCAGAGCGACCACACTTGCAATTTCCCAGAATTGAGTCATTTCAGCTTAATCTTATATGACCCCAATCTTAAACTCAACACATCAGTCTAATTAGACGTGGCGTCTAATTCTCTTTAGATCTAACGTATGTATTCCACTGCATGGTAGCAGATTCATTAATTAAGCAGATTGAACATTTTAAAGACCTTGTTTCTTCCAGTGGAAGTAGATGAATCCAGTCAGGAACAAGACCAGACCCAGAACCAGACCTGATGCTCCGATGGCCAGCTTGTTCTTCACTGGCTCTGGCATGGAGTCATCTGGTAATACAATACAATATGATTACAATACAATACAAGATAAATAACATAAGGATATGATTTGTTTAAATGTCCTTTCCCCCATACATTTAAAGATCGGGTGCCATCATTTCTTTCCCCCCTAAAACATGATGATCAGGTATTACACTTCTACACTTAATAATAAATTAACATGCATTATAACCAAACCTGGGGGTCTATTAGGGTAATGTTAACTCCATAGACACATAGAAAACAGAAAAAGAACCAAACTATGGCACCGCCTCTTTAAATAAAACAGTGAAAACAGCTGATCTATAAGATCATTAGATTACAGTAGATGAACTGACCCCAGTGGGCAAATATGGGCGCGGTCAGGCCGGGGTGTTCCACCATGCATGAGATCTGCTCTCCTGATCTGTGACACACACACACACACACACACACACACACACACACACACACACACACACACACACACACACACACACACACACACACACACAAAAGTGCTTTAACATAACTTTATTTATTAGAATAGAATTACATAGAATAATACTGAATACATATCCATTCTACTATATCTGCATGTAGCTTCTATCTAGACATCAGACCTCCACTCTGACAACCCTCTGATTGACATGTCATTCTGACAACCCTCTGATTGACATGCTGTCATTCTGACAACCCTCTGATTGACATGCTGTCATTCTGACAACCCTCTGATTGACATGCTGTCATTCTGACAACCCTCTGATTGACAGATGTGTTGAACCATCTGGTCAGGGATTCTAACCAGCAACCTTCATGCAGCTCTAGTCCACTGTCTCTCAGGTTGTTCAGGTCAACATGTCTCTGCCTAGCAACTGGTGATGCTTAACAAAACAATGGTCCTGATTGGCTGCTTAGTGAATGAGGAAGTGAAATTGGTGTCTGGGGAGTTTCCCGTGAGAACCTTCAGTGTAGTGGTGTGATTATCACATGCACGCACGCACGCACGCACGCACGCACACACACACACACACACACACACACACACACACACACACACACACACAGACACACACACCCCTCTGAGACACTTTGATCCAGGGACGTGCAGAGAATGTTAGAGAGGCAGGGGCTGAAATTTCTAAAAAGGGATTTGGTGAAAATATCAAAAATAGCAGACCTCCTGTGACGCGTTGTGAGCTTGGAGGTATGCTATTTTCGGTGCTTGATACCACACTGAACTAAGCATAAACAAGTGAATACTGGAGATGTGGCGTAACGGCAGAGAGAGAGGGCAATTCTTAAGATACTGCTTTCAGGTTCAGAAGAGTCCAGACAAGAAGTTTCTCTTGAATGCTGCCTTCAGGTATGGCATGGAAAGAGGGGACATTTGCATTTCTTTCACCATAGTGAAAACTGCATTAATTCATTCGTCTGGAGTGGAGATTTTGTACAGACGGATAAAATGGTAGGGCCTCAAGCCCCCTTTGATGTCTACGTGCCTGCTCTGATCATATGAACAGTGTGATCTTTAAAGACATTTGATGATTTCAGCAGTGAGATGTAATGAAGCTTGGAGTGGTTTAAAGGGATAGTCCACCCCCAAATGACTTTTCTTTTGTCACATTCCTAAGCCAATAATTTGATGACCAGCAGTGGTTCCCTATGGAGACACAAAGAGCCTGCTTTGTTCCCTTTAATTAATGAACTTGACAGAACGTGAGCATGGGTAACTTAGACATAAGAATGGCTGGGGTTTCGGCTTGACTATTGTAACCTGGAATAGACCCGCCCACGCAGCGCACTCAGCGAATTTCTCAGCAACTTTCTGGTGCTGACGTCAGCTTTGGAGGTAACATAGAAATTGCTGGACATAAAGCCAACAAATCATTATTTCGAACGGTAAAGTAAATTATAATGCTTTGTGCCTTTTACTGTCTTGTTTTCTTGATCATGCTAGCCTTATTTCATATTTACTATTTGGAAATTGCATTAAAGGACAACTTTAGTTTTTTACAACAAGGGTTCATATTTTAGATTGTAATTAAAGAATATAAAAGATGAGTGTTAAATTGATTTAATTTACTTCTTTCTATTTTTTAGAGATTATTATTTCAGTGGTTGGGGGCATGCGTACAAGTGGCTAAATATTTCATTTTACACAGAATAAGACCATTCCCAAGATACAACGCAGCCTTTCATGTTTGGATGTGACTTATGGGGGCTAGAAGTGTTACTGTAAATAGCAATAAAGAAACTGCAGGCTTATTGTGTCTAAAAAGACATATTTAGCCACTTGTACGCATGCCCCCATGCGTACGCATGCCCCACATTTTAGCACAATAAATACAATAAAACAATAAAACGAAGCATATGAAAACATTTTAACACTCACTTTTTCTTTTCTCTAATTACAATCTAAAATATGAACCCTTGTTGTAAAAAAACAAAGTTGTCCTTTAAATTTGCGATTTCTGTGTTAACTCTATGGGATATTAGTAGTTTTTACCCTTCAACCGTGACGTCAGCACCAGGAAGTTGCATAACGTGAATTCGGTCAATACTATTCCAGGGTTGTGGTGCATGGTAGTGGCATGCTGCTTCACCATCTTGTTTTGTTCTAACCGTGGGAACAACTAGGGAACTAACTAGGGGCGGCAGTGGCTCAGGAGGTAGCACAGCCGCTTGGGGTTCGATCGCGGGCTCCCCCAGAGTTAATCGAAGCATCCTTGAGCAAGACACTGAACCCTGAATTGCTCTCGATGAGCAGGTTGGTGCCTTGCATGGTCTCCTCTGCCATCAGTGTATGAATGTTTGAATGTATTACAAAATCCTTGTAAAGCACCTTGGATAAAGGTGCTGTATAAATGCACCATTTACTATTTAACACATTGGATGCCCACGATGAATGCAAGGGTTAATTTGCTGGTGCCCATGGCAACCCGCCATTTTGCCTACCTTCGAGGTCCTGACGGAAAAAATAATCTGGGTAAATGTAATCCAAGCATGTCCTGTTTATTTCGCGAAAATCTTTTCTTTCAGTCAGGACCGGTTTTTAACAATCCTGCGCCACAGCGTGTGTGTGACGGCCAGTAGAAAAGGCCGCGTTTTGAACGTGAAGGTGATTTGAAACCTGGATTAGGAGAAAAATGCATGTTTGTGCAGCAGCTTTGCATGTCTATTAGCGAGACAGCACTTCATGGTCACGTGATCACGGGAAAATGGAGTTTGTTTCGTCACCGCGGTAGTACAGTACAGGTGCTACAGTACAGTATAGTTTACTGTATGACGCGTCGAACGCGTCGATGGGCACACGTATACATCAAAGAGATTGACGTGTTGACACCTTGTGTGCATCCGATCCGATCCGAGTTAACGAGTAGGTCAGCATTACATACAGTAGGTGTCTATTAGGTGTGTACCTGGGTGTGTACTCCAGGTGGGAGTGGGACTGGTAGTACCTGTAGAGGTGTGTATTTCTATGTATAGGTGTCTATTAGGTGTGTACCTGGGTGTGTACTCCAGGTAGGAGTGGTACTGGTAGTACCAGTAGAGGTGTGTATTTCTATGTATAGGTGTCTATTAGGTGTGTACCTTGGTGTGTACTCCAGGTAGGAGTGGTACTGGTAGTACCAGTAGAGGTGTGTATTTCTATGTATAGGTGTCTATTAGGTGTGTACCTTGGTGTGTACTCCAGGTAGGAGTGGTACTGGTAGTACCAGTAGAGGTGTGTATTTCTATGTATAGGTGTCTATTAGGTGTGTACCTGGGTGTGTACTCCAGGTAGGAGTGGTACTGGTAGTACCAGTCTCCATCAGGCAGCAGATCAGTATCGGACACACCAGAGGTGATTTCTTCTTCTCCTCTCAGCCAGGTCACCAGGATGGCTTTAGGGTAGAAGCTGTAGCTGCTGCACCTCAGCATGTGAGTGTGCTTACGACCACCAGGGGGAGTCTCTGAGGTCACTCTCACATAGGGCTCCACTGGAATAAGAAGAACATTGTTAATATGAATGAATGGTAAATGGTGCATGTATTAGACACACATTCATATACCGATGGCGGAGGTTCAGAGTCTTGCTCAAGGACACTTCAACACTGTCTCTGGGGGAGCTTGGGATCGAACCGGGAACCTATCAGTTACCAAGTGGCCGCTCTACCCCTGAGCCACAGCCGCCATGTGGGTTGAGGTGGTTGAAAGTGAGTCAAGTCCTGTTAGATATGGGCTTAATAATGATGACATCAGGGATCTCCATGTATGGGCATAAAAGGGATTATGTTAGTGTGGTTCCCCTGACATCACAGTGATGTCCTGCACATGTAACGTTTAAAGTTGTCTTGAGACAACTTGTTGTGATTTTTTAATATAAGGCCGCCCCTTATATTAAAAAGTGGCACATTGGTAGAGCTGCCGCTTGGGAGTGGAAGGTTCCCAGTTCGATCCCGGGCGGCGGGCGCCCACCAGAGTTAGTGTGGAAGAGTCCTTGAGCAAGACCCTGAACCCCTAGTTGCTCCTGATGAGCAGGTTGGTGCCTTGCATGGTTTCCTCTGCCATCGGTGTATGAATGTGTGTGAATGGGTGAATGTAATGCATAATCATCACTAAGCTATATGATTGTAAAGCGCCATGGATAAAGCATTTTTGAGCGGTGGTAAACCGCTCCATAGAGTGGCTGTGTGTGTGTCTGTAGCCTCTTTCCTCAGCGTTTTGCCATAGCAAAATGTGTGTACGTAGCATCATGTTTGTCTAGTGATGTCATACGTCGTATGTCTGTAGCCTTTTTCCTCAGCGTTTATAGCCTGTACATCCTAGACTCAAATCCTAGTCTGAAGACGTTATGCAAGCACGACCACCGCTCACTTCACATTGGGTGTGATTTTTAATAAAATATGGAATTGAAGCTCACCGCTCTTCTCCAGAACGTTGGAGTAGTCGACCTCAACGTTGGGTTTGCAGAACCTCTCTGGCTCGGCCCTCATCTGAGGCAGGTATCCAGGAGCTCTGTTGAAGTAGTCAGCCTGCCTGATGCCGTACTCTGTGTGGCCGACAAACTGCCCCACCCTGCTGTCAAACCTGGTCAGCTCCTGTTTGTTGTAAAACCAGGATCTGATGAATTGTATGTCCTTCAGCTCAGTGGAGTTGAACACACACTGAGAGGTGAAATAGTTCAGGAATCCATCTGGGAAGAGAAAAGTAAACTAAACTTGAAAGATGCAATTGCTGTGATACGAATTTTGCAAATTAATGTCATGTAATGTTGAATTTTCCCCATTCAATCAAGTCAATGGGAAAATGAATTCACTAATAAATTAATGACAGTATATGAAGATCTCTGTGTTAGTCCTTGTCCCTTCTATGCCCATATATGGAGATCCCTGATGTCATCAATATTAAGCCCATCTAAAACTAGACCTAAACAGACGACTAAAATATGACACTCATGCATGGGTAGGCTTAGACTGAAACTCACATCTGCTCTGGGGAAGTTGTGTGTGCCACAAATCATGCATAGCTGTTTAATTAGCACACTGTACCTTGTTCTAAATGCAAAAAAAAAAGGAGGAAGAAAAGAAAAGAAAAAAAAGCGTGCCAAACCTAAAATATTTTTTTTGTGAAAACGTTTGTGCACTGAATGTTTTCATAACACAACAAAAAAATCTCTGTGACATGATCTTTTGCTTAGATGCATATTGGCTTATAGACTAATGCAAATTCATACAGACTTTCTTTCTTTTTTTCAGTTGACACATTTAGAGCTGAATATAATTATGTCCCTCAGTGTTTTCTAACCATATCCAATATTATTATATTATTATAGCAGCATCACTTTAGTTTTTCCTTTCTCTACCTCAGCAAAGGTGAGCAATGAATGCTTCAGTAGCCCATAGAAAAGGCTTATATCGCCATGCTTAATTAGTTTCGTTTGAACATAACTTGTTTTCCTTTTCATATGAAAGCAATTCAATTCATGAAAGCCATATTTAAGTAATTAAATAAAGTTTACCTGCTCCTTGGAAACACATGAAACACAGCGAAACACAGAGCCAGAGATTAGTGGAAGTCATCATGATGAGTTGAGATGTTAACAGTTTAGTTGAAGTGTTGATGAGTTGAGATGTTTCAGAGTTTAGTTGAAGTGTTGATGAGTTGAGATGTTTCAGAGTTTAGTTGAAGTGTTGATGATTGGGGTGTTTTAGAGTTCAGTCGAGGTCGGATATGAGTTGACCTTTGGATGAGGAACTGAGCACTGACTCACTTCTCCAACAGTCTACTACATTGTAGACTACACAACAACCAATGAAAAAAAACCATTCACTCCCATCACTTGTTACTAGGCAGACGTCAAATCAAAACTACACTAGATTGTGACTCAGTTGTAATGGGGGGGGGGGGGGGGGGGGGCCTTGTAAACTATCTAAGTTTAACCCTAATGTTAAAGGCCACGTTTCACATCAGCCGTTGCCCGCTGGGAGAAGCAAACCAGCACCGTTTTGAGTGCCTGGCCAATTTTCAGGAGTGGACTGGGCATCCGGCATGCCCGCTCGGCCGACTATACAAGTGGCCCTGTGGGGCTTTTTTTTCCTCACCATTTTAGGATAGTTACAGTCATTTTTAGGCTGGGCGACCACTAAGTGGAGAGGGCCAATCCTTCAGTATCACCGGCCCACAGAGCAGAGAGACAGCACATGATTGGCCCACTGGCTTGTCTATCATCTGGGTTAAGCTGATTGCACACAGGGGCATCATAGCTCCGGTAGAGAAACCGTTATTAGAGCACAAAGGGTTCCCAGTTCGAATCCGGGCTCCCCCTGAGTTAATGTCCTTGAGCAAGACTCTGAACCCCTAATGGCTCCCGGTGAGCAGGTTGGTGCCTTGCATGGTTTCCTCTGCCATCGGTGTATGAATGTGTGTGAATGGGTGAATGTAATGCACAATCTAAAGCGCCTTGGATAAAAGCGCTACATAGATGCACCATTTACCATTTACACTGCACTGAGACTGCGGTCTTTCGCTGCATTTTGGAAATCCGAAATCCGGAGGCTAGGGAGAGAGAGAGAGAAAAGAGAGAGAGAGAGAGCAAGGTACTCATAGCGACATCTGCGAAAATCCGAAAAAGTCAACCCTGGTCCGAAAATAAATATGAAACGGGCAGCAGTGTGCAAACGTGATTGACATAACGTGATTTTATTTTTTATTTTTTATTAACGTTTATTTATTCCCTCCGATATTCGGCCCGAAAAACGCAGCAGTGTGCAAAGACCTTTAGGGTTGCGAGGCTTTATGAGCATACATAGATCTGCTATTTTCACAATGGAATAGATCGAGTCAAACTAAATGTACTGCCAACTCCTACTGTACAATACCAAGTCCTTGTGCAGGAGGGATGGGGGGGGGGGGGTCCCCAGTTCAAATATGATTATGTTGCGGGTCGTGGCCTGAAAAGGTTGAGAACCGCTGCCCTGGTGCACTGGGTGCTCTGTAGGCTAAAATGTAATGTGACACCACAAGGGAGACGTTAGGCAACAGGCAGACACTGCAGCTGGAAGTGTCGCCTTCGTGGGTGTCTTGGTTCCCTTAATTACAGCATGAACATGTCTGCTGTGGGCGTGCACACGCGTGCGCACGCACGCACACACACACACACACACACACACACACACACACACACACACACACACACACACACACACACACACACACACACACACACACACACACACACACACACATGTATGCATTTGCTACTTTGTGGGGACATTTCACATAGTCTACTATCTTTGTGGGGACATTCCATTCATTTTTATGCAAGTCCTGTGGCCTTACCCTAACCTCTATCCCTAAACCTAACCCCTAACCCTAACCCTAACCCTAACCCTAAACCTAACCCCTAAACCTAACCTTTTCCTTGTGGGACATTAAAATATGTCCCCACAAGGTTTTTTTTCTCCGATTGTACTATCTGTGTGGGGACATGAGGTCCCCACAAAGTAGTAATTCCCTGTCCACACACACACACACACACACACACACACACACACACACACACACACACACACACACACACACACACACACACACACACACACACACACTTTATTACCGGTATTCATCACAAACAGAGAACTGAGAGAGACAGACAAACATGTGCACATTTATGAACTCAAGTTCACCCTGCCCCCCCCCCCACACACACACACACCTGCCCCAGCACCCTTTGTCACAAACAGAGAACAAGCATTGTGTAGAAGGCTATAGTAGTGAATGGAATACAACCCTAACAAACCATTGAGTGACATCTAGAACTACACATAGCCTATAAACAGAGCTGCTACCTTGCAGTTTTTTGAGTTTTTAACATGGTTTTTTAAGCTTATCTATGAAAATCCTGGTGTGTTTTTTTTAGCACTATGCTCTTCTCTAAAGCATCTTGTAGATTTTCAGTGTCAGAACCTGCTTTCCACAGACAGGCAGGGGCGTCAAGGGGGGGGGGGGGGGGGGACTGAGATGCTAGGCCTTAATTATTTTATACTTTAGCTATTGAAAAATAGCAGATCTACAAGCTCACAGCGCGGCACTCGCGAGCTTGTAGATCTGCTATCTTTGAAAAGTCGTGAAAATGTGTGCAGATCTTTGAATATATGTATTTTTTAAGCGAATATTTGCAACTCAAATATTTACCTCTGGGTGGTCCCTGGAACTAAATATTTTGAGATGGGGGTCCATGGCCAAATACATATCATTTTGGGGGTCCTTCACAAAAAACAAAAAACTAAAAATAGAAGGATTTAGAAGACATTTATAGAATCGGGTCAGAAATATTCAAAGACTTGTACGCATTTTCATGTTTTTTTCAAAAATAGCAGATCTACAAGCTTGCAGCGCGGCACTGCGCTGTGAGCTTAATGTATATCTGCTATTTCTCAATGGTTAAAGCATTAAATAATGCGTAATAATGTGTTCCCAATCTAAATGGGTTAGAACATTCATGGGGGGCCCGCAGTGAATCCTTGTACCCAGGGCCCAGAATTTGGCGCGACACCCCTGCAGACAGGGGGCCCTGAAAGCAGGTTTGACACTCAGTCGTCTCTGTGTTGTCATCGGGTGCAGCCAGGGACAGGCCAATCGCTCAGGCCTCCGTTTATGCATGCGTGAAGTCAGCCTGCAAAAGATCGCTACTGTGTTTCAATAATGTTTTTATTTTATTTTGACACTTGCTTTGGCCAAGCTCCTTAGAGAGAGAGAGAGAGAGAGAGAGAGAGAGAGAGAGAGAGAGAGAGAGAGAGACCTTGGGGCTCTTAAGCCGTGACATCATTTTGTAGTCAGGTGCCATTGTGCCAAGCAGATTTATTGTCAATATGGGCAGTGCTGTGCTGTGTCCCTCGCTATTTCAACAGATCCCAGAAAAACATAACGACTAAAGTATAATTCTACCACTTTCCTGTCAACAAGAAAGAGAAGAAAAATTAGCTTATAGTAAAACGATTCACGGGCGCTGGTGCTCTAGGCTCTTGGCACCAGAATTCCTCCTCCGCCTAAAAAATTATCTCAGACTTAAGAGGTCTAATTGACCCAAATGATTTGTATGCTCTCAGACATGGGGGTGCTTGCAGGTGCTTTAGCACCTCCAAAGAAGCCCATAGCACCCCTGTAGCACCCCCAAGAAATGCTCAGCCAAAACATTTTTTTCAGTCATCAAATAAAATGATCTTTGTTCAAATCTGTGACATTGGTGAAAAAAAGATTCCTGCCCACTAGAAGTCCTTCATGATAAGTTAGGAGAAAAATAAAATGTGCCAGAAATGTTCAGTATCTCCATTGTGTGCAGCCTATAGCCTGCCCTATACATCACTCCTTTTGTTGATGGTATTACCATTTATTTAATGTGACTTAACACTTGTGATGTGATACTTGAATTGTACTGATTGAACAGTGATTCGCTTTGTCAATAATAGTACACTAGGCTTTTTTTTTCTTTTTTTGGTTGTTTAACAGAATAGTGGATTTTTCAATGCAGCACAAGATATTTGGCTGTACGTATAGGCTTTTGGAGCCTAGCAAAAATAAAGATAAATAAATGTGTGTTTGTTTAGGCTCTTATACTGTATATACGTAAATTGGTAGGCTATATCCACAACTACTTAGCACCTCCATTAATAGCCTAGCTCCCTTCCAGCACCCCCATTAAAAACTGTCTGGAGCCGCCACTGCTCTCAGAGTTAAATTAAGATTGATTTTACAATATTTTGTATTTTGTAATCTTGTGGTCTCAGAGATAGAAATGCCATTAAATGGAGGGTCCGTAGCCCAATGCATGTCAAACTGGGAGGTCCTTGAAATCAAAGTGGTTTACAACACCAGAGGCAGTTCCACAAATCACCTTAAACCCAGATTTGACTCTAAAAAGGGCACAAATTTGTTCTCCTGCTATACCACTACACTAACATGTGGAACGCTCTGCCGTAAGCCCTGAAGGAGTGTAAATCCCTAACCTCCTTCAAAAAAGGTATTTTTTGAATGCTTTTTCCCCTTTTGTTATTGATGATATCCTCTGCAAAGCACTGTGTTCTATCTGTCTGTCTTTCAATGTTATATGAGGGTTCCTGTGTAAATAAGCAGAAAAGCTTACTAGGATCTACTTTTTAGTTGTACTGTCATGAAATTGTACTTTTTCCTGTGCAACCTTCTAATACATTCTTCAATCAATCAATCAATCAAAAAAGAAAAAAAAAAAAAAAACTTTCTGCCACTGCCCATGTGAGAGTGGGAGGAGACTGGACAGATGGTGGACAGTGGGTGGAGAGTGAGACTATAGTGGGGGGTTGGAGGCGCTGACCTTCAGTTCTTGTGTGAATCTGGCAATCTGAAAGGTTTTCACAAACTGCCTGTAAGCCTGAGGAAAAGCATCTCCTGACAGTGTTGGATAGATCGGTTAGTATCATCATCATTAGCAGCACTCTGAACCCAGACAGTGTAGATCTGTTAGTATCATCATTAGCAGCACTCTGAACCCAGACAGTGTAGATCTGTTAGTATCATCATTATCAGAAGAACACTGAACCCAGACAGCGTTAGATCTGTTAGTATCTGTTATCCAGAGCATAGAGGATGTCAGCCAGTGAGTTCTCCTCCCAGCTGCTCAAAGCGTGCCTCAAACACGGAGTGTCCAAACGGAGCGAGGAGGAACTGTTCAAGGCTTTGAAAAGAAGATTCCCAACGGGACACAGAGAGATGCACCAGGAGAGAGGACTGATGGAAGACATGATGAATCCCGTCATTAAGTTACACAGAATAGGTATGTGTTGTTTTTATGTCAGTTTTATTTCATCTTCATTACAACAAATAGAATGACATTTATGTTGAATTAGGGATTAAATGTAGAGTTATTTACGATTCGAATCCAAATTCTTTCATTATATTTTGACACTTGTTTGGCAATGTAAATGTTTGTTTTCTCAAGTGTCAGGGGACGATAAGGCTGGGCTAGGTTTGTTTTTACAGGCTGCCGCCTGTAAGTGTTTTTTTAGGGCGATTTTATGTGCCCAGTAGTTAGGGCCCAATTAGGGCCAGGCCTTAATTTTCAGGCCTGTTGAGAACTCTAACTCTGACTAGACCTAGATACATTTCAAGAGAATAGCGGCGTGAGATGAATGTTATCAGTTGACAACCTGCATGCTATTTCATTTTTTTTTATTTTTTTTTAATGTTTTATCTTCCCTCATTCTCCATTCTAGATGTCTTTCCTGCCCGTCAACCAGTGAAGAAACATATCTACTGTGACCAGGGTGGGGAACACGTCTTCACAAGCAAGAGACTCGAAATACATCCGAAAATTCTCACAGGAGAGAAGCGCTATCACTGTGACCAGTGTGGGACAAGGTTCAGAAAGAGCGCTCATCTCAGAAGTCACCAGAGAATTCATACAGGAGAGAAACCCTATCACTGTGACCAGTGTGGGAAAGGGTTCAGCCATAGCGGTAATCTCAGACGGCACCAGAGCATCCATACAGGAGAAAAACCCTACCACTGTGAGCAGTGTGGGAAAATGTTCGGTGAAAGAAGTGATCTCGAACGTCACCAGAATGTCCATACAGGAGAGAAACCCTTCCGATGTGAACAGTGTGGGAAAAGGTTCAGTGGTCGTAGAGAAGCTAGGGATCACAAGAGATTTCATACAGTAGAAAAACCCTATCACTGTCACCAGTGTGGGAAAGGGTTCAGCCAGAGCAGTGGTCTCACACGGCACCAGAGAATTCATACAGGAGACAAACCCTATCACTGTTACCAGTGTGGGAAACGGTTCAGTCAGAGCTGTAACTTGAAAAGTCACCAGAAAAGTCACACAGGAGAGAAACCCTACCAATGTGACCAGTGTGGGAAAAGGTTCAGTGATCGCGTAAATTTAAGGCTTCACCAGATAATTCACCAGAAGCCCTATGACTGTGACCAGTGTGGGAAAGGGTTCAGCATGAGCACTAGTCTCATAATTCACCAGAGAATCCACAAAGGAGAGAAACCCTATCACTGTGACCAGTGCGGGAAAACATTCAGGGACAGAAGCTGTCTCGCAAGTCACAAGATAATTCATACAGGAGAGAGACCCCACCTCTGTGAACAGTGCGGGAAAGGGTTCAGCACGAAAACTAACCTCTTAATTCACCAGAGAATTCACACGGGAGAGAAGCCTTATCACTGTGACCAGTGCGGGAAAGGGTTCAGTGTGAGCGGTAGTCTCACACTGCACCAGAAAATTCATGCAGGAGAGAAACCCTACCATTGTGACCAGTGTGGGAAAGGGTTCAGACAGGCTTGTCACTTGGAAAGGCACCAGAGAACTCACACAGGAGAGAAGCCCTATCATTGTGACGAGTGTGGGAAAAGGTTCAAGCACGGCAGTACTCTAAAAAAACACCAGAGAATTCATACGGGAGAGAGACCCTACCGCTGTGTCCATTGTGGAGAAAGATTCAGACAGAGCGCTCATCTCAGAAGTCACCAGAGAGTTCATACAGGGGAGAAACCCTTCCACTGTGACCAGTGTGGGAAAAGATTCACCCAGGGCGGTGGTCTCAAAAGTCATCAGGAATTACACAAGAGAGAAGCTCTATAATGCGACCAGTTTGGGTAGCACAACGAGTGTAGAAGTAGTTATGATGATGATGATGATGATGATGAAACTTTTTTATATTGGTATGTGGTCAGGTTTAGGACTGCAGGGAAGTGGACTCTTCCATGAGCATATTCCACCAGATGGTCCCAGATGTGTTGTTGTTTTTTCTACGTCCAGTGACACCTGCCCAGGCCTCAGATGCGCCTCCTCAGGAGACTTGGCTCAGAGATCTGAACCCATTTGATTTGGCGCTGGTTTTGACCGCATGCCCTTGCTGTCGCCAACCCCAGGCAGGGTTTTGAACCCCCAACCTTCCCCAATACTGTATGCTCTAACCGCTACACTAAGGGAAGCCATCTGGAGTCCCATATTCAGGTTATTAGGATGTGTCATGTCTTTGAGGCAGCTTACTGATCATCATGGTTTTTATTATTATGTCATTTGTTCTTTATTTGTTTTATTGTTATTGTTCTTATTATTCTTTTTTTTTCTATTTGTTTCTTCAGTTTAGTGTACTTGAATGTATATGTCTTTGTATTAGTCTGGGGTGAGAATATCAGATCTATAAGATCCCAACACGTCACAACACACTGACACATTGTGATGCTATCCTGTATATCTGCTTTTATTTTTCTCTCCTTCTCCACATGTTTCCAAATATTTGATTAAATGTTTGACATCAAAGCATCTTTGTGGGCACTCATAAAGTAAAGTGCTATATAAATTCAAAATATTGACATATTGTGCTCATGTATGAAATATTGACTGTTTTTACCAGTTCTTTTGCCCTTCTACCCTTTCCTGAAGACTAATGTTGAGAGCTTGTACCTGATGTGACAATAAATGTGTTGACTATTGTGTGATAAATATTGGCTGTCCAACGTAATGTGTTGTCACTCATGCAGCAAACCTGTTCCAACAGAACAATCTTACATTCCCTGCTTCTCCTGCTCCGTTTCAGGCTATTATGTCTGTTCATGATGTTGTCACAGGTAATGGCAGGTGATTTAAATGAGCACTTCGGCCATTTTCAACCTATCTTCATATAACTGCTCCTCACTAATGCCCATAAACGTATTCCTAATGGTTGAAGCTGATTTATGAATGGCAGTTTTGCCTCAAGGACACATGAGAATTATGAGAATTATATTGTTTATGTAGTATTTGTGATTATATTGTATATTGTCAAATAGAAAGGCATTTTTGACACATGCTCATTTATGTTGAATCAGAGTGTACTTAATGACACATCTATCAGTGATGCGCAATCACCATCCAGGTGCAAAGTGTCAACAGTTTCTTTGTTGATTATTGTTACAGTGGTCCTACAGCATAGTAATCAGCTGCCATTGTACTTTTCATCCATACATTACTCATATTACAGTATTATTACTACTTTTTGTTACTCGTTTTTATCATTTTTCACCCTGTACTTTAACATTACTAATATTATAGCATTACTCTCACTAAAACATCTGTAGAGTTTACATAGTTTGGAATATATTCATACAATTTTGCCTATCAATTGATGACACCTTGGTGAACAATTTCTCTATTCACTATATATGTTTTCAATTAGGTATTGAGGCTCATTCACTATTCAGAAGGCACATTTTCCATAGGCGTAGGTCTTTTTCAATCATCTTTTCCTTGGTAAATGATCACAGCAGGACAATTTGGTAAGAGAAATGTGATGTTTTACACTGCATTTGTGAATTTTCATGGGTTAGCTGACATTTGGTGAGTCAAGAGTAGCCACAATCATGGTAGTTTTGTGTCCACAACTGTTCCAATTTGGGCATACATTTTAGGCAGATTTTCCCCCTGGAACCCCCTGGGGCTTAAGAGATTTAAAAAAAAAACATTGTCAATACTTTACGGTTCCTGTCGCTAGTTTAAAGCCTCATTTCAATCACCATGATGCGTTTTGTGAAAATATGGCCCAATTTATTTTATAATTGATGTTAAAGCAAGGTATGCTGTGGCAGGGGCTTGTGACCATTGACTTGTACATTTACTTTAGCACTTCTTATGAGCAGAGATATACAGTAAAGTATAGTGTAATACTCAAGTAGTATGAATCAAAGTACATTTTATTTTCAATATCATTTCATTGCCGTACTGAGATTTAGTATGTAAAAAGGTTAAACTAAAAACTATTAAAACAACAACAACTAAACAGAATCTTTTAAATAATATCAGATCTGCAAGCTCACAGTGAGCTGCGTTGCGACATGTTGTGAGCTTGTAGACACAGATCTGCAAGCTCACATTATTTGATATAGGGCTTATAAGTGTAAGTTTGGATACCGAGAATTATTCCCTAAGAAAGTAGTTGAAACCAAAAGTATAGATTTCTTTATCGTAGTGGAGAGAAAGCAACAGGTATATAGGTATACATAGGTAGGCTATACCAGGGGTTCCCAAACTTTTTTGTCTCGGGGCACCCCATGAATATTTGTTTTAATCCGAAGCACCCCTACATTATAATTTTCACTCCAAGCACCTTATATTTATAGCATATCGTCGTTGTCGGGTGGAAACCATGTATGTCCAAAACTGTTCGTTTTGTATTCATCATCTATAAAATGTACTAAACTAGTGAAAACAGCAGATCTACAAGCGCACAACGCCTCGCATCGCGAGGCGTTGTGTGCTTGTAGATCGGCTGTTTTTACTAGTTTTGTGCGACAGTCTTGTATGATGAAGCAGGGCTTTGCTTTACCAAAAGACGGACATATTTGAAACTTGGAGATACGAGGTTTCTGCCCGACAGTGATGATATTTTAGTTATTATATTGCGAGGAAAACGTTGAGATAATAGCCATTTTGGTTAGAACTGACTGAAAATAACTGACTGAAAGTAATTAAGTTTAAAATGATACTACATCTTTTTGTCCAAGTGTCCAAATAAATTCCAAATATTATCAAATGATCTTGCGGCACCCCTGGACTGCCGTCGCGGCACCCCAGGGTGCCCCGTCACCCACTTTGAAAACCCCTGGGCTATACCACATAAAAGGTTTATCAGACCTGAGCATTTCTTTATGTTGAATGTGTGAATGTTACGTCACTCTGTAAATACACCTTTTTTAATATAATTTACTATTGAACATGAGTCTTGTACTTGATATCGATATGATATTACTGTTATTATTCAAAAAGACAAAATCTGGATTTAGGAGCAACTAATGGCTAAATGCCTAAATTGTAAATGGTTGCCTTTCTGTACATAGACATTATATTTAATATTTTCATCAACATTTTAAGGCAAGTGGAAACACATGGCATGCATCAGATCAGAAGCTTAACAGTGGTGTGTTGTTATCTAAGTGCTCCATTTCACATACATGTGGTTGAATGGAGTGATAACAACGCTCTCATCATTAACACAAAGAAGACAGAAGAGATTGTTTTTGGTGCACCACCAGATACACACAGATCTCCCATTACTATTCATGGTGAACAGATCAACCAGGTATGTTCGTATACATACCTCGGAGTAGTAATAGACCATCTTTTGTCATGGAAAGATCAGATTGAATATGTGTGTAAGAAAACAAAGCAAAGAATCTACTTCCTTCGCCGTTTAACATCATTTGGTGCTAGTAGACAGATTCTTCTTATGTTTTTCACGTCTGTCATTATGAGTGTTCTTCAGTACTGTAGTACCACCTGGTATGGATGTTATTATGAGTGTTCTTCAGTACTGTAGTACCACCTGGTATGGATGCTTGTCTGCAGCCCTAAAGTGACACAACTGCTGCAACAACTGAACATTTGTTCAAAGATAGTTGGACAACCATTTCAGAGGCTATATACGACTACGTATGATAACAGCATTCTAAGGTTGGCAAGAAATATTACCTCTAATAGTAGCCATGTGTTGCTTAGAGAATATAGGTTGCTGCCTTCAGGAAGGAGATACGGTGTTCCAGTCCAGAATACAATAAGGTCAGACTAAAAAGGTCCTTTGTCCATCAGTCGACTTCAAGGCTTAATCAGGAGCTTGGCCAGAGGTAGGCTTGGCGGTGGACACTGCTCTTGTCTATATTATCCTTATGTATGTAAACCTGTCTTGTTTTTGTTACCTATGTTAAATGTTTGTATATATGTTATGTTTCGCATACATGGCTGCTGTGTCGCAAGACAAATTTCAGTGTGAACTGACAATAAAGTACTATATCATATCACTATATCATATCATGTGTAGATTCTAAGTGCTCCATTTAACATACATGACGATGAGGAACACAGTGATGGTGGTGCAGTAGAAAATGAAGAAAGCCTTGTTGATCCTGGCGGCCATGTTGTTCCAGTAGCCACGCCCCCACACTTCCTGTCTGCTCTGCAGGAGGACCAATGAGACGCTCTTCTCCAGCTCTCTCAGCTGCAGCCACAGAGGACACAGAATAAGAGATTAATAAGCGCAAGGAAGGTCAAAAGAGGAACGTTTACGGGGGCGTGTCACAGCCTTATGCCGGGGCCTTGCACCGTTGTACAGTCAAACACTTTGTCTAAAACAGTGGTTCTCGTTAATCATCTGGGGACCCCCCCCCCCCCCCCCCCCCCCCCATTTAACTTAATGTGCAACATTGTTTTCTCACTCAACAGTAAACAAACCAACAAAGTTGAAGTGTATAGAGGGTATCTGCACATTTCTAAAGTGACAATTTGAGGACTTTTTAATACCTCTAAAATTACGAATTAAACATTGGCCAAATTGTCAAATATTAGAGGCAGAAATCGTGAAAATAGCCGATCTACATGCTCACAACGCCTCGCAACGTGAGGCGTTGTGAGCATGTACATCGGCTATTTTTGTGAGCATGTAGATCGGATATTTTCACAATAGAACTGTGTTATACAAAATGTAATGCCTCAACTCTTAGTGCTTGTCGGAGTGTGTGTGTGGGGGGAGAGAGGGGAAATAATATGATTATTTTGGGGGTTGCATCCTTGAGAACCACTGGTCTAAAAGGATAACATCCCTGCTGTCTTGTTTCCATTGGAGTCCTAGGTATTCAATTCATCAACCCTCGCAGGATAATAAAGTATCTAGCTATCTATTTGTCTGGCAAGATAAAGTAGTGCATTTATAATTAAAAAAAGAAAGAAAAAAGCCCTATGGCTTAATTGTTTAAATTGAAGTCCTTATAAATTACAGTGTCACAAACGTTAAGAGACACATAGTGAGTTTGTAGATCAGCTAGTTTCACTATTTATGAACTTAAATCCTGAAAAGTATGAGTTTGTACGCTACAGTATGCAGTGTCCACCCGACAGCAATGATAGGAAATATTTGTTTGATTCAATTCTAAAGAAACTAGTGCTGTGATTAGAGGTATTTTACTGTTAATAAGAAACTAGTTGTGTAATTAGAGGTATTTTACTGTTATATAAAGAAACTAGTTGTGTAATTAGAGGTATTTTACTGTTAATAAGAAACTAGTTGTGTAATTAGAGGTATTTTACTGTTAATAAGAAACTAGTTGTGTAATTAGAGGTATTTTACTGTTAATAAGAAACTAGTTGTGTAATTAGAGGTATTTTACTGTTATATAAAGAAACTAGTAGTTGTGTAATTAGAGGTATTTTACTGTTAATAAGAAACTAGTTGTGTAATTAGAGGTATTTTACTGTTAATAAGAAACTAGTTGTGTAATTAGAGGTATTTTACTGTTAATAAGAAACTAGTTGTGTAATCAGAGGTATTTTACTGTTATATAAAGAAACTAGTTGTGTAATTAGAGGTATTTTACTGTTAATAAGAAACTAGTTGTGTAATTAGAGGTATTTTACTGTTAATAAGAAACTAGTTGTGTAATCAGAGGTATTTTACTGTTATATAAAGAAACTAGTTGTGTAATTAGAGGTATTTTACTGTTAATAAGAAACTAGTTGTGTAATCAGAGGTATTTTACTGTTATATAAAGAAACTAGTTGTGTAATCAGAGGTATTTTACTGTTAATAAGAAACTAGTTGTGTAATTAGAGGTATTTTACTGTTAATAAGAAACTAGTTGTGTAATTAGAGGTATTTTACTGTTAATAAGAAACTAGTTGTGTAATCAGAGGTATTTTACTGTTAATAAGAAACTAGTTGTGTAATCAGAGGTATTTTACTGTTAATAAGAAACTAGTTGTGTAATTAGAGGTATTTTACTGTTAATAAGAAACTAGTTGTGTAATTAGAGGTATTTTACTGTTATATAAAGAAACTAGTTGTGTAATTAGAGGTATTTTACTGTTAATAAGAAACTAGTTGTGTAATTAGAGGTATTTTACTGTTAATAAGAAACTAGTTGTGTAATTAGAGGTATTTTACTGTTAATAAGAAACTAGTTGTGTAATTAGAGGTATTTTACTGTTATATAAAGAAACTAGTTGTGTAATTAGAGGTATTTTACTGTTAATAAGAAACTAGTTGTGTAATTAGAGGTATTTTACTGTTAATAAGAAACTAGTTGTGTAATTAGAGGTATTTTACTGTTAATAAGAAACTAGTTGTGTAATCAGAGGTATTTTACTGTTATATAAAGAAACTAGTTGTGTAATTAGAGGTATTTTACTGTTAATAAGAAACTAGTTGTGTAATCAGAGGTATTTTACTGTTATATAAAGAAACTAGTTGTGTAATTAGAGGTATTTTACTGTTAATAAGAAACTAGTTGTGTAATTAGAGGTATTTTACTGTTAATAAGAAACTAGTTGTGTAATCAGAGGTATTTTACTGTTATATAAAGAAACTAGTTGTGTAATTAGAGGTATTTTACTGTTAATAAGAAACTAGTTGTGTAATCAGAGGTATTTTACTGTTATATAAAGAAACTAGTTGTGTAATCAGAGGTATTTTACTGTTAATAAGAAACTAGTTGTGTAATTAGAGGTATTTTACTGTTAATAAGAAACTAGTTGTGTAATTAGAGGTATTTTACTGTTAATAAGAAACTAGTTGTGTAATCAGAGGTATTTTACTGTTAATAAGAAACTAGTTGTGTAATTAGAGGTATTTTACTGTTAATAAGAAACTAGTTGTGTAATTAGAGGTATTTTACTGTTAATAAGAAACTAGTTGTGTAATTAGAGGTATTTTACTGTTATATAAAGAAACTAGTTGTGTAATTAGAGGTATTTTACTGTTAATAAGAAACTAGTTGTGTAATTAGAGGTATTTTACTGTTAATAAGAAACTAGTTGTGTAATTAGAGGTATTTTACTGTTAATAAGAAACTAGTTGTGTAATTAGAGGTATTTTACTGTTATATAAAGAAACTAGTTGTGTAATTAGAGGTATTTTACTGTTAATAAGAAACTAGTTGTGTAATTAGAGGTATTTTACTGTTAATAAGAAACTAGTTGTGTAATTAGAGGTATTTTACTGTTAATAAGAAACTAGTTGTGTAATCAGAGGTATTTTACTGTTATATAAAGAAACTAGTTGTGTAATTAGAGGTATTTTACTGTTAATAAGAAACTAGTTGTGTAATTAGAGGTATTTTACTGTTAATAAGAAACTAGTTGTGTAATCAGAGGTATTTTACTGTTATATAAAGAAACTAGTTGTGTAATTAGAGGTATTTTACTGTTAATAAGAAACTAGTTGTGTAATCAGAGGTATTTTACTGTTATATAAAGAAACTAGTTGTGTAATCAGAGGTATTTTACTGTTAATAAGAATCTAGTTGTGTAATTAGAGGTATTTTACTGTTAATAAGAAACTAGTTGTGTAATTAGAGGTATTTTACTGTTAATAAGAAACTAGTTGTGTAATCAGAGGTATTTTACTGTTAATAAGAAACTAGTTGTGTAATTAGAGGTATTTTACTGTTAATAAGAAACTAGTTGTGTAATTAGAGGTATTTTACTGTTAATAAGAAACTAGTTGTGTAATCAGAGATATTTTACTAAAGAAACTAGTTGTGTAATTAGAGGTATTTTACTGTTAATAAGAAACTAGTTGTGTAATCAGAGGTATTTTACTGTTAATAAGAAACTAGTTGTGTAATCAGAGGTATTTTACTGTTAATAAGAAACTAGTTGTGTAATTAGAGGTATTTTACTGTTAATAAGAAACTAGTTGTGTAATTAGAGGTATTTTACTGTTAATAAGAAACTAGTTGTGTAATCAGAGGTATTTTACTGTTAATAAGAAACTAGTTGTGTAATTAGAGGTATTTTACTGTTAATAAGAAACTAGTTGTGTAATCAGAGGTATTTTACTGTTAATAAGAAACTAGTTGTGTAATTAGAGGTATTTTACTGTTAATAAGAAGCTAGTTGTGTAATTAGAGGTATTTTACTGTTAATAAGAAACTAGTTGTGTAATTAGAGGTATTTTACTGTTAATAAGAAACTAGTTGTGTAATCAGAGGTATTTTACTGTTAATAAGAAACTAGTTGTGTAATTAGAGGTATTTTACTGTTAATAAGAAACTAGTTGTGTAATTAGAGGTATTTTACTGTTAATAAGAAACTAGTTGTGTAATTAGAGGTATTTTACTGTTAATAAGAAACTAGTTGTGTAATTAGAGGTATTTTACTGTTATATAAAGAAACTAGTTGTGTAATTAGAGGTATTTTACTGTTAATAAGAAACTAGTTGTGTAATTAGAGGTATTTTACTGTTAATAAGAAACTAGTTGTGTAATTAGAGGTATTTTACTGTTAATAAGAAACTAGTTGTGTAATTAGAGGTATTTTACTGTTATATAAAGAAACTAGTTGTGTAATTAGAGGTATTTTACTGTTAATAAGAAACTAGTTGTGTAATTAGAGGTATTTTACTGTTAATAAGAAACTAGTTGTGTAATTAGAGGTATTTTACTGTTAATAAGAAACTAGTTGTGTAATCAGAGGTATTTTACTGTTATATAAAGAAACTAGTTGTGTAATTAGAGGTATTTTACTGTTAATAAGAAACTAGTTGTGTAATTAGAGGTATTTTACTGTTAATAAGAAACTAGTTGTGTAATCAGAGGTATTTTACTGTTATATAAAGAAACTAGTTGTGTAATTAGAGGTATTTTACTGTTAATAAGAAACTAGTTGTGTAATCAGAGGTATTTTACTGTTATATAAAGAAACTAGTTGTGTAATCAGAGGTATTTTACTGTTAATAAGAATCTAGTTGTGTAATTAGAGGTATTTTACTGTTAATAAGACACTAGTTGTGTAATTAGAGGTATTTTACTGTTAATAAGAAACTAGTTGTGTAATCAGAGGTATTTTACTGTTAATAAGAAACTAGTTGTGTAATTAGAGGTATTTTACTGTTAATAAGAAACTAGTTGTGTAATTAGAGGTATTTTACTGTTAATAAGAAACTAGTTGTGTAATCAGAGATATTTTACTGTTATATAAAGAAACTAGTTGTGTAATTAGAGGTATTTTACTGTTAATAAGAAACTAGTTGTGTAATCAGAGGTATTTTACTGTTAATAAGAAACTAGTTGTGTAATCAGAGGTATTTTACTGTTAATAAGAAACTAGTTGTGTAATTAGAGGTATTTTACTGTTAATAAGAAACTAGTTGTGTAATTAGAGGTATTTTACTGTTAATAAGAAACTAGTTGTGTAATCAGAGGTATTTTACTGTTAATAAGAAACTAGTTGTGTAATTAGAGGTATTTTACTGTTAATAAGAAACTAGTTGTGTAATCAAGAGGTATTTTACTGTTAATAAGAAACTAGTTGTGTAATTAGAGGTATTTTACTGTTAATAAGAAACTAGTTGTGTAATTAGAGGTATTTTACTGTTAATAAGAAACTAGTTGTGTAATTAGAGGTATTTTACTGTTAATAAGAAACTAGTTGTGTAATCAGAGGTATTTTACTGTTAATAAGAAACTAGTTGTGTAATTAGAGGTATTTTACTGTTAATAAGAAACTAGTTGTGTAATTAGAGGTATTTTACTGTTAATAAGAAACTAGTTGTGTAATTAGAGGTATTTTACTGTTAATAAGAAACTAGTTGTGTAATTAGAGGTATTTTACTGTTAATAAGAAACTAGTTGTGTAATTAGAGGTATTTTACTGTTAATAAGAAACTAGTTCTGTGATGAGAGGTATTTTACTGTTAATAAGAAACTAGTTGTGTAATTAGAGGTATTTTACTGTTAATAAGAAACTAGTTGTGTAATCAGAGGTATTTTACTGTTAATAAGAAACTAGTTGTGTAATTAGAGGTATTTTACTGTTAATAAGAAACTAGTTGTGTAATTAGAGGTATTTTACTGTTAATAAGAAACTAGTTGTGTAATTAGAGGTATTTTACTGTTAATAAGAAACTAGTTGTGTAATCAGAGGTATTTTACTGTTAATAAGAAACTAGTTGTGTAATTAGAGGTATTTTACTGTTAATAAGAAACTAGTTGTGTAATTAGAGGTATTTTACTGTTAATAAGAAACTAGTTCTGTGATGAGAGGTATTTTACTGTTAATAAGAAACTAGTTGTGTAATTAGAGGTATTTTACTGTTAATAAGAAACTAGTTGTGTAATTAGAGGTATTTTACTGTTAATAAGAAACTAGTTGTGTAATTAGAGGTATTTTACTGTTAATAAGAAACTAGTTCTGTGATGAGAGGTATTTTACTGTTAATAAGAAACTAGTTGTGTAATTAGAGGTATTTTACTGTTAATAAGAAACTAGTTGTGTAATTAGAGGTATTTTACTGTTAATAAGAAACTAGTTGTGTAATCAGAGGTATTTTACTGTTATATAAAGAAACTAGTTGTGTAATTAGAGGTATTTTACTGTTAATAAGAAACTAGTTGTGTAATCAGAGGTATTTTACTGTTATATAAAGAAACTAGTTGTGTAATCAGAGGTATTTTACTGTTAATAAGAAACTAGTTGTGTAATTAGAGGTATTTTACTGTTAATAAGAAACTAGTTGTGTAATTAGAGGTATTTTACTGTTAATAAGAAACTAGTTGTGTAATCAGAGGTATTTTACTGTTAATAAGAAACTAGTTGTGTAATTAGAGGTATTTTACTGTTAATAAGAAACTAGTTGTGTAATTAGAGGTATTTTACTGTTAATAAGAAACTAGTTGTGTAATCAGAGGTATTTTACTGTTATATAAAGAAACTAGTTGTGTAATTAGAGGTATTTTACTGTTAATAAGAAACTAGTTGTGTAATCAGAGGTATTTTACTGTTAATAAGAAACTAGTTGTGTAATCAGAGGTATTTTACTGTTAATAAGAAACTAGTTGTGTAATTAGAGGTATTTTACTGTTAATAAGAAACTAGTTGTGTAATTAGAGGTATTTTACTGTTAATAAGAAACTAGTTGTGTAATCAGAGGTATTTTACTGTTAATAAGAAACTAGTTGTGTAATTAGAGGTATTTTACTGTTAATAAGAAACTAGTTGTGTAATCAGAGGTATTTTACTGTTAATAAGAAACTAGTTGTGTAATTAGAGGTATTTTACTGTTAATAAGAAACTAGTTGTGTAATCAGAGGTATTTTACTGTTAATAAGAAACTAGTTGTGTAATCAGAGGTATTTTACTGTTAATAAGAAACTAGTTGTGTAATCAGAGGTATTTTACTGTTAATAAGAAACTAGTTGTGTAATTAGAGGTATTTTACTGTTAATAAGAAACTAGTTGTGTAATTAGAGGTATTTTACTGTTAATAAGAAACTAGTTATGTAATTAGAGGTATTTTACTGTTAATAAGAAACTAGTTGTGTGATGAGAGGTATTTTACTGTTAATAAGAAACTAGTTCTGTGATGAGAGGTATTTTACTGTTAATAAGAAACTAGTTGTGTAATTAGAGGTATTTTACTGTTAATAAGAAACTAGTTGTGTAATCAGAGGTATTTTACTGTTAATAAGAAACTAGTTGTGTAATTAGAGGTATTTTACTGTTAATAAGAAACTAGTTGTGTAATTAGAGGTATTTTACTGTTAATAAGAAACTAGTTGTGTAATTAGAGGTATTTTACTGTTAATAAGAAACTAGTTGTGTAATTAGAGGTATTTTACTGTTAATAAGAAACTAGTTGTGTAATTAGAGGTATTTTACTGTTAATAAGAAACTAGTTCTGTGATGAGAGGTATTTTACTGTTAATAAGAAACTAGTTGTGTAATTAGAGGTATTTTACTGTTAATAAGAAACTAGTTGTGTAATTAGAGGTATTTTACTGTTAATAAGAAACTAGTTGTGTAATTAGAGGTATTTTACTGTTAATAAGAAACTAGTTGTGTAATCAGAGGTATTTTACTGTTAATAAGAAACTAGTTGTGTAATTAGAGGTATTTTACTGTTAATAAGAAACTAGTTGTGTAATTAGAGGTATTTTACTGTTAATAAGAAACTAGTTCTGTGATGAGAGGTATTTTACTGTTAATAAGAAACTAGTTGTGTAATTAGAGGTATTTTACTGTTAATAAGAAACTAGTTGTGTAATTAGAGGTATTTTACTGTTAATAAGAAACTAGTTGTGTAATTAGAGGTATTTTACTGTTAATAAGAAACTAGTTCTGTGATGAGAGGTATTTTACTGTTAATAAGAAACTAGTTGTGTAATTAGAGGTATTTTACTGTTAATAAGAAACTAGTTGTGTAATTAGAGGTATTTTACTGTTAATAAGAAACTAGTTGTGTAATCAGAGGTATTTTACTGTTATATAAAGAAACTAGTTGTGTAATTAGAGGTATTTTACTGTTAATAAGAAACTAGTTGTGTAATCAGAGGTATTTTACTGTTATATAAAGAAACTAGTTGTGTAATCAGAGGTATTTTACTGTTAATAAGAAACTAGTTGTGTAATTAGAGGTATTTTACTGTTAATAAGAAACTAGTTGTGTAATTAGAGGTATTTTACTGTTAATAAGAAACTAGTTGTGTAATCAGAGGTATTTTACTGTTAATAAGAAACTAGTTGTGTAATTAGAGGTATTTTACTGTTAATAAGAAACTAGTTGTGTAATTAGAGGTATTTTACTGTTAATAAGAAACTAGTTGTGTAATCAGAGGTATTTTACTGTTATATAAAGAAACTAGTTGTGTAATTAGAGGTATTTTACTGTTAATAAGAAACTAGTTGTGTAATCAGAGGTATTTTACTGTTAATAAGAAACTAGTTGTGTAATCAGAGGTATTTTACTGTTAATAAGAAACTAGTTGTGTAATTAGAGGTATTTTACTGTTAATAAGAAACTAGTTGTGTAATTAGAGGTATTTTACTGTTAATAAGAAACTAGTTGTGTAATCAGAGGTATTTTACTGTTAATAAGAAACTAGTTGTGTAATTAGAGGTATTTTACTGTTAATAAGAAACTAGTTGTGTAATCAGAGGTATTTTACTGTTAATAAGAAACTAGTTGTGTAATTAGAGGTATTTTACTGTTAATAAGAAACTAGTTGTGTAATCAGAGGTATTTTACTGTTAATAAGAAACTAGTTGTGTAATCAGAGGTATTTTACTGTTAATAAGAAACTAGTTGTGTAATCAGAGGTATTTTACTGTTAATAAGAAACTAGTTGTGTAATTAGAGGTATTTTACTGTTAATAAGAAACTAGTTATGTAATTAGAGGTATTTTACTGTTAATAAGAAACTAGTTGTGTGATGAGAGGTATTTTACTGTTAATAAGAAACTAGTTCTGTGATGAGAGGTATTTTACTGTTAATAAGAAACTAGTTGTGTAATTAGAGGTATTTTACTGTTAATAAGAAACTAGTTGTGTAATCAGAGGTATTTTACTGTTAATAAGAAACTAGTTGTGTAATTAGAGGTATTTTACTGTTAATAAGAAACTAGTTGTGTAATTAGAGGTATTTTACTGTTAATAAGAAACTAGTTGTGTAATTAGAGGTATTTTACTGTTAATAAGAAACTAGTTGTGTAATCAGAGGTATTTTACTGTTAATAAGAAACTAGTTGTGTAATCAGAGGTATTTTACTGTTAATAAGAAACTAGTTGTGTAATTAGAGGTATTTTACTGTTAATAAGAAACTAGTTCTGTGATGAGAGGTATTTTACTGTTAATAAGAAACTAGTTGTGTAATTAGAGGTATTTTACTGTTAATAAGAAACTAGTTGTGTAATTAGAGGTATTTTACTGTTAATAAGAAACTAGTTGTGTAATTAGAGGTATTTTACTGTTAATAAGAAACTAGTTGTGTAATTAGAGGTATTTTACTGTTAATAAGAAACTAGTTCTGTGATGAGAGGTATTTTACTGTTAATAAGAAACTAGTTGTGTAATTAGAGGTATTTTACTGTTAATAAGAAACTAGTTGTGTAATTAGAGGTATTTTACTGTTAATAAGAAACTAGTTGTGTAATCAGAGGTATTTTACTGTTAATAAGAAACTAGTTGTGTAATTAGAGGTATTTTACTGTTATATAAAGAAACTAGTTGTGTAATTAGAGGTATTTTACTCTTAATAAGAAACTAGTTGTGTAATTAGAGGTATTTTACTGTTAATAAGAAACTAGTTGTGTAATTAGAGGTATTTTACTGTTAATAAGAAACTAGTTGTGTAATTAGAGGTATTTTACTGTTAATAAGAAACTAGTTCTGTGATGAGAGGTATTTTACTGTTAATAAGAAACTAGTTGTGTAATTAGAGGTATTTTACTGTTAATAAGAAACTAGTTGTGTAATTAGAGGTATTTTACTGTTAATAAGAAACTAGTTGTGTAATCAGAGGTATTTTACTGTTAATAAGAAACTAGTTGTGTAATTAGAGGTATTTTACTGTTATATAAAGAAACTAGTTGTGTAATTAGAGGTATTTTACTCTTAATAAGAAACTAGTCTGGGATCAGTTCACTTTTCGAGGTTTGATCCGGTCGAGGGAGGAAACCACTTTACGTCATGTTGTAGTACTCAAAGGACTACAATTTGCCGGAACTATCCACCGGATTCAGTTTTAACCCAAAATAATTCCCCTGCGCTCAAGGACATACTTTTAGGGCCTACCTAATAAACTCCTTGATGCGGAGTAGTTTTGCTTTTGAAAAATTAGTTTGGTACATGCATCTTTTTGTCCAACTGGTAGCGACTGGCAAGACTACACTAGGCTACTCGAGCATTTTAATAGGGATTGGGGAAACAAACGGAGGGAGCTAAATCAAAGCGACGCCGCTTCTTCTAGTGGTTTCCGCGCTTTAGGCGGAAACCAAACGGCCTGTTGTGAACGAACACCAGGCTTTCTCTCAGAAAGGCTGGTAGGCGAGGTTAATAAGAAACTAGTTGTGTAATTAGAGGTATTTTACTGTTAATAAGAAACTAGTTGTGTAATTAGAGGTATTTTACTGTTAATAAGAAACTAGTGTTGTGATGAGAGGTATTTTACTGTTAATAAGAAACTAGTTATGTAATCAGAGGTATTTTACTTTAGATTGTAAAGTGTGAGCAAAGAACATGAGTACAGTTCTAACCTCTGTAGCCACTGTCATCAGGTCACATGCTGTCTCTCCTCCAATCACATCACAGCGAACACCAACCTGTCTTCTTTCATCTAAAATGATACATGGATGCATTATGCTTTCTTTAACCTCCTAGAAACCTGTGATTTATGTGATAAGACAGCTGATTCTGATGGCTGTTGTCTTCTGTGCTTGTGGGGATAACAAGTGTGAGCTCTGCTAACCCCTGGTGGAGCTGGGTAGAAAGCACAGGTAAAGAACCAACTTTCTCCCCAGCTGACTGTTTTCTCTCACAATATGAGTGTGTGTGTGTGTGTGTGTTCTCACTCAGTCACTCTGTTACTTCTACTAGTCCTTACCCGTTCAAAGATATGAGCTCCGAAATGATGTGCAGTGTGTGGGTTATGGGGTGTGCACTGTGCACACAGTATATGAGGGATGTAAAGTAACTTTCTGGTGCTTGCATGATAATATGTAGGAGCATCAATGTAAGAAATACCCGTTTCGTTTAAAGGCTACAGAGATACTGTGTACCGATCTACATGACAACATCTGAAAGAGGGCCACATGTCTTTGCAGCTCTACTGCTACTAGCATTAAAAAATAGAAAAAACTAAATAAATATGTAGTTTTCAGTCAGTCATGTCATGTGGTAAAGTATAGTTTAAGAGACATTTCATAACATTTTGACAAGCAGAGCTCAGTCTGCTATCACCTAAAATCAAATGGTTAATAAGAAACATAATATAACTTTCTCAATGACGTGTGTGTGTGTGTGTGTGTGTGTGTGTGTGTGTGTGTGTGTGTGTGTGTGTGTGTGTGTGTGTGTGTGTGTGTGTGTGTGCGCGTGTGAGTGTGTGAGTGCAGCACAAATGCAATCTTGGTATCAATCCTGAATGATGTTATTATTTTTTTTTTGTAATTTTGTTATATATTAAATTATTCTAATTTCTTTCAGATATCCTCTCCTACCTCCGTTGCAGCTATGATGGACATTGACGTGGTCTTGTTGTTTGTCCTGACAGTCCATCTTCAGGCTATGGTCTGACTGGTCTCTGTCTGTCTCTGTGTGCTGCTGGGGGACGCTGTCCTTCTCCATCAGATAGGTCACCACCACCGTCTCAAACAGGCTCAGCAACATCAGACCAAAGATCACGATGCAGTAGGTGGCTGTGGAGAGGACACACATCACCATGCAGTAGGTCAGTGGTTCTCAACCTGTGGGTCGGGACCCCCAGCGGGGTCCTCAAATTATTTGAGGGGGGGGGGGGGGGGGATTAACTTAATGTGCAATGTTGTGCAACGTTGTTTTCTCTCTCAACAGTAAACAAACCAACATAAGGTGTAAGTGTGTAGAGGGTATCTGCACATTTCTAAAGTGACAATTTAAGAACTTTTTAGTACCTCTAAAATGACAAATTGAGAACTGGCAAACAGTTGTCAAATATTAGAGGCAGAAATTGTGAAAATAGCAGATCTACATGCTCACAACGCCTCATAACGCCTCGCGTTACATTGAGCATGTAGATCTGCTATTTCCACAATAGAACCGTGTTATACAAAATGTAATTCCTCAACTCTTAGTGCTCGTCAGGGTCCCCAGTTCGAATATGATTATTTTGGGGGTCGCAGCCTGAAAGGGTTGAGAACCACTGCAGTAGGTGGCTGTGGAGCGCACACACATTTGGATCACTTTAGGCCTGTTCTGGGGCCTCGTTTATGTCAGTGGCTTTCAATCATTTACACCCTGAAAAATGAACACAACCTTTAGGCCACAGAGCTATAAATCTAAAAATAGTTTGTGCCCGGGACAACCATAAGAGTCGAGAAGATTTATGATTCAACATTTTCAGAATAACTGCATATGGCAGACATGAAGACAGCTACAGTGTTTTATGACTTGGGAACCAAAAGCTGAAGGGAGAACTACGTGTTTGTTTGCTTTAGCGCTTCTTATGAGCAGTGATGGATAAAAGCCTATTAAACTTTTGAATAATAAAAAGGTTAAACAACAACAAATAGGAACCTTTCAAAATGTGTGAAAATAGCAAATATACACAGTGTCATATTGCGGCTATTTTCACAGCATTTTGATTATTTGCTGGGGCCCCATCTCACAATGTGCAGTGTGAGCTTGTAGATCAGCTATTTTCACTAGTTTTGAAATAGGGCTTAAAGGACAACTTTGTTTTTTTTGTTTTTTTACAACAAGGGTTCATATTTTAGATAGTAATTAAAGAAAAGATGAGAGTTAAAATGTTTTAATTTACTCCTTTCTATTGTTTTAGAGATTTTAATTATTTTGATTTCAGTGGCTGGGGGCAAGTTGCTAAATACACAGAATAAGCCCATTCCCAAGATGCACCACAATCTTTCATGGGCAGATGTGACTTCTGGGGTTACTGTAAATAGCAATAAAGAAATTGCAGACTAATTGTGTCTAAAAATACATATTTAGCCACTTGTACACATGCCCCCATGCGTACGCATGCCCCCACCTTTTTAACTCGCTAAACATGCTAAAACGATGGAACGAAGTAAATGAAAACATTTTAACATTCACTTTTTCTTTTCTCTAATTACAATCTTATAAATATATAAACCCTTGTTGTAAAAAAAAAAACAAAGTTGTCCTTTAAGTGGATAATTAATTTATATTTATCTAAGTTTGGGTCCCAGGATGACAACACATTTCTCTATTAGGGCTGCTCTGCTACAATAAATATTTGAGTGATGGTGTGTCTATACTAGTGTTTTGCCAATGAGTGGAGAGCCAGGCATTATGTCATTTAAGGTGCCGGCTACACAGAGCTGGATTTTTCTGAAGCTAGACATTTCTTTGTGCGATTGGGGCTTGCAACCACACAAAGCTGGATATTTTGGCCGCGAAACTGGATACTTTTGAAACCGAATAAATAAGTGAAGACATTGATACATATCAGATTCACTGGATCCGTGTAGGCATGGAACATGGATATCTCTGAAGTCCCCCTTGTGGAGGCCTGGGGACTCAGATTATTTTAGACCTAGATATCTTGATTGTGTGGACCTAGATATTTTTCTATTTGGATATCTGAAAATCTGGGATATATGAAATATCCAGATTCATCTGGCATGGGCCTAAAATGTGTGTTTACCTATGAGTGGAGACCCAGACATGGAGGGTGTGTTTACAGTGTTTTACCTATGAGTGGAGACCCAGACATGGAGCATGTGTTTACAGTGTGTTTTACCTATGAGTGGAGACCCAGACATGGAGCATGTGTTTACAGTGTGTTCTACCTATGAGTGGAGACCCAGACATGGAGCATGTGTTTACAGTGTGTTCTACCTATGAGTGGAGACCCAGACATGGAGCATGTGTTTACAGTGTGTTCTACCTATGAGTGGAGACCCAGACATGGAGGATGTGTTTACAGTGTGTTCTACCTATGAGTGGAGACCCAGACATGGAGCATGTGTTTACAGTGTGTTCTACCTATGAGTGGAGACCCAGACATGGAGGCAGTGTTTACAGTGTTTACCTATGAGTGGAGACCCAGACATGGAGGTTGTGTTTACAGTGTTTTACCTATGAGTGGAGACCCAGACATGGAGGATGTGTTTACAGTGTTCTACCTATGAGTGGAGACCCATACATGGAGGGTGTGTTTACAGTGTTCTACCTATGAGAGGAGACCCAGACATGGAGGATGTGTTTACAGTGTTTTACCTATGAGTGGAGACCCATACATGGAGGGTGTGTTTACAGTGTTCTACCTATGAGTGGAGACCCAGACATGGAGGATGTGTTTACATACCTATGAGTGGAGACCCAGACATGGAGGATGTGTTTACAGTGTTCTACCTATGAGTGGAGACCCATACATGGAGGGTGTGTTTACAGTGTTCTACCTATGAGAGGAGACCCAGACATGGAGGATGTGTTTACAGTGTTTTACCTATGAGTGGAGACCCATACATGGAGGGTGTGTTTACAGTGTTCTACCTATGAGTGGAGACCCAGACATGGAGGATGTGTTTACAGTGTTCTACCTATGAGAGGAGACCCAGACATGGAGGATGTGTTTACAGTGTTCTACCTATGAGTGGAGACCCAGACATGGAGGTTGTGTTTACAGTGTTCTACCTATGAGTGGAGACCCAGACATGGAGCATGTGTTTACAGTGTGTTCTACCTATGAGTGGAGACCCAGACATGGAGCATGTGTTTACAGTGTGTTCTACCTATGAGTGGAGACCCAGACATGGAGGGCAGCATGTCATTCAAGATGAGCAGCAGGACAGAGATGGCCAGCAGCACCGTCACCTTGAAGCATAGGGATGAAAACCATCGCTTAAATCATTCATCAATAGTTGATGAACCTCATTGATTGACCACTTAAAGGGGAAGACCACCCATTTTCAATATTGAAATATGCCATTAATATACCTTAGAGAAGTTGTGTGGTAATAGAAAAAAAGTTCCCCCCCTTCTGTGTTGCCTAGGACTGGAGGATTGATTTGGGGGTTTGTATTTTAAAGTACAATGTGTGATGTCATCAAGTTGTACTTTACAATACAAACCCCAAAATCAATCCTCCAGTTCTAGGCAACACAGAAGAGAGGGAACTTTTCTTCTATTTCCACACAACTCCTCTAAGGTATATTAATGACACAGTTCAATTTTGAAAATGGGTGGTCTTCCCCTTTAAACACTTGTAGTATTGAAGAACTGTACTTGAGCTACAACTGTACAGCCCTATACAAAGCCAATCACCTTCTCTACCTTGAAGCTAAGGTTCTGTCCATGGTCTATTAATAGTTAACCTCTCTACCTTATTGAACTTCTCTCATGCTAGTTTATTAACTAGCATGAGACCCCTCTACCTTGAAGACCATCTTCTCTCCATGGTAGTCTATTAATGGTGGACCCCTCTACCTTGAAGACCATCTTCTCTCCATGGTAGTCTATTAATGGTGGACCTCTGTACCTTGAAGACCATCTTCTCTCCATGCTAGTCTATTAATGGTGGACCTGTGTACCTTGAAGACCATCTTCTCTCCATGGTAGTCTATTAATGGTGGACCTCTGTACCTTGAAGACCATCTTCTCTCCATGCTAGTCTATTAATGGTGGACCTGTGTACCTTGAAGACCATCTTCTCTCCATGGTAGTCTATTAATGGTGGACCCCTCTACCTTGAAGACCATCTTCTCTCATGCTAGTCTATTAATGGTTGAACTCTCTACCTTGAAGTAGGGTGACCATATTTTCAGCCCCTCAAACCGGGACGCGAACCACTGTTGCCTAAATCCGGGACCCTAAAAGCAATGTGCGCATCCATTCTCTAACGTTCGTGCACGCGCACATACACACCGTAGGGTTGCATACAGGCAGTAAGTGATTGACAAACAGCCTCAGCGTTGAATTCAGACACGCAATGAATTTGTTCATGTTTTCTGATGCTTATGTGAGCATGTTTACATGAAAAGAACACGATAAATGTCTTTGCAACCACTGACAACAACTGCTATTATTTTAATTCTGCCAAAAACCGGGACAATTTTGGAGTGAATGTTGAAAACCGGGACATATTAGTGTTTTAGAGATATTTGTCGGGACACCGGGACACGCAGCTTGAAAACAGGACAGTCCCGGCCAAACCGGGATGTCTGGTCACCCTACCTTGAAGCCCATCTTCTCTCATGCTAGTCTATTAAAACCCATTTAGGCCTGAACACATTATGACGCAATATTTTATGCTTTAAATATAAAAAATAGCAAATATACAAGCTCACAGCGCGGCACTCGGTGCGAGCTTGTAGATCTGCTGTTTTAGAAAAATCGTGAAAATTAGAATTTTTACCCGATTCTAAGTGTCTTTTGAACCCTTCTAAGATTTTTGGGGAAAAAAACTATGTTTCTATGTCAGCAATCTGGCCAGCCTTCGTCAAAGAAAATGTCCTTTTCACTTAACTGGAGCTCAGTTAGTCTGTTCTTGAGAGACTACTATGTCAGTGGTGCTCAAACCTTTTCATGTGAAGGACCCCCAAAATGATATTTATTTGGCCACGGACCCCCATTTCAAAATATCTAGTTCCAGGCAGGGACCACCCAGAAGCAAAACTTGATTTACAAACGTTCGTTTTGAAAATACTTGTAAATATTCAAAGATTTGCACACATTTTCACAACTTTTTCAAAAATAGCAGATCTACAAGCTCGCAGCGCGGCACTCGGTGCCGCGCTGTGAGCTTGTATATCTGCTATTTTTCAATTGTTAAAGCGGTCAATAATCCTAGGCCTAAATGGGTTAATGGTGGACTGGACCTGTGTACCTTGAAGCCCATCTTCTCTCATGCTAGTCTATTAATGGTGGACTGGACCTGTGTACCTTGAAGCCCAGTTTCTCTCCGCGCTGCTCTGAGATGAGGAAGGAGGACAGGTCCAGAACCAGGAAGAACAGGATGGGAATCAGGAAGTTGATGACACAGAGGATGGGGATCCTTTTCATGGTGATCTACAGCCAGGCACGTGCACACACAGACACACACACACACACACACACACACACACACACACACACACACACACACACACACACACACTGCCCTTTTATCCGTCTGTAAACAGTGCCCTTTCCACAACCATGAATGCAGTTTTTACAATGGTGAAAGAAATGCATATAATGCCCTCTCTTTCCATGCCATACCTGAAGGCAGCATTCAAGAGAATTGCCTTGTCCAAACTCTCCTAAACTTGAATGCAGCATCTTATGTTGACAAACGTTCCCTCTCTGTGTAGAACTCCAGAATTGGCCACTATATTTCCACCTTCACTCCAGAGGGGCACATTGCATATTGCTACGTCCCACTTTGTCATTCTAGTATCTCATATAAAACAAGCAAAAATAGCAGATCTGCGTTTTGAGCTTGTAGATCGGCTATTTTTGCTTCTTTTGAATTGGAATCCTGATTTATTGTATTATTATTTTTTAATTGGAATCCTGAAATGTAACATTTGATTAAATTTAAAACGCAAATTTTAGTTACAAACTCATGTTAACTTTATGAACCTAAATACAAATACATTGGACATGAAAAATACATTTTAATTGCGACCTTCAGTTCGCATTTACTATCAAAACCTCCTCCGGCTGTCCGTCCGTCAGTCAGTCAGTCAGTCAGTCAGTCACACGTCACACTTTTGCCCTGCTCATATCTCCGCAACCGTTGCCCCGATCCATGCCACATTTTGCACACACACTCCTTGAGTGCCAAACCACACTCCACAACCTCCACCCATCAATTCTCACATGGCCCTCTTCTAGCGCCACCATTTTTGGACACTACTCCTACAATTTTTGCCCTAAAATCACGCAAATTGGTACACAATATTTCTACACTCATCTCATCAACATGGACATGTCCCATTTAGCGCCACCTTCAGGCCGATTTTTTAAAACACATTTTTGGACACTACTCCTACAGATTTGGCCCTAAAATCACGCAAATCGATACACACTTGCTCTACACTGATGTCATCAACATGGATCTGTCCCATTTAGCGCCACCTTCAGGCCGATTTTTTAAAACACATTTTTGGACATTGCTCCTACAGATTTTGCCCTAAAATCACGCAAATCGGTACACAGTATGTCAACACTCATCTCATCAACATGGATCTGTCCCATATAGCGCCACCATCAGGCAGATCTTTTCAAACACAATTTTGGACACTGCTCCTACACATTTTGGCCTAAAATCACACTGTGACCTGACGGTCGCTTATCTCCCGATTAGGGAGTCTTACTGGTACTACTATACTAGCCATTAAGCTACTAAGATAGACTGACGGAATTAGAGCAGCATGTGGCCCCCGGGCCGCCACTTGCCCATGTATGACCTACAGTGTATGTGATGATACCTACAGTGTATGTGATGATACCTACAGTGTATGTGATGATACCTACAGTGTATGTGATGATGATACCTACAGTGTACGTGATGATACCTACAGTGTATGTGTTGATACCTACAGTGTATGTGATGATACCTACAGTGTATGTGATGATACCTACAGTGTATGTGATGATACCTACAGTGTATGTGATGATACCTACAGTGTATGTGTTGATACCTACAGTGTATGTGATGATACCTACAGTGTATGTGATGATACCTCCAGTGTATGTGATGATACCTACAGTGTATGTGGTGATACCTACAGTGTATGTGATGATACAGTGTATGTGATGATACCTACAGTGTATGTGATGATACCTACAGTGTATGTGATGATACCTACAGTGTATGTGGTGATACCTACAGTGTATGTGATGATACCTACAGTGTATGTGATGATACCTAGCAGGGGTGGGCAACTTTGATGATGGCGAGGGCCACTATATTTCCACCTTCACTACAGAGGGCCACAATGCATATTGCTACGTCCCACTTTGTCATTCTAGTATCTCATACAAAACACTCACATTCAATATTTTTTTCCTCGCAAACCATAGGGGCTACAGTTTCAAAACTTGGAGAGGAGATTTATAATGATATCAAGGATTAAATAAAAAAATATTTCGTCAGTTGGCCTCATGGTGGCGCTATAACAGTCCACTTTACCTTTCGGCCTGTAACTCTTGAACCGTGGGTCGGAAAATTAAAATTCCATTTTCCCTGGATTCCTTGGGTCATGACGCATCTCCTCATATAGGCCACGCCCATTTGCGTCAGGATAGATTTTCCGCCATTTTGAATTTTCTTCAAAACACACTTTTTGCTCCTTTTCCTACATATTTTCTCCAAATGTCACGAAAATCGATACACACGATCTATGGACTCATGCGATAAACATATTTAAACGATATTTTGATAGTCCATACCGTTCTTCCGTAACAGGGTTCCAAAGTTAGCGGGAGGAGCCCGTTTTGTAAGAAGTAGCAATAAATCACAAACGAAACATCCAGTCAACACCAAATTTTAACCACAAGTGGGGGGCACTATACTGAACATATACCCAAAAGCATTTCCACTTCGACCCATAGGGGGCACCACAAACGCGCAAAACGTAACTGTTTCATGCCAAAACGTGTTTTTCAGGGGGAACGACCCTCTCAAACCGAAACACTAACACCAACCGTTACACAAGGTTGCACAGACTTAGCAAGCTGCAGGCACACTTAAAATTTCTTAGAAATTTTCTTTTCTAGTTTTTTAATTGGAATCCTGAAATGTAACATTTTGATTACATTTCAAACGCAAATCTTAGTTACAAACTCATGTTAACTTCATGAACCTAAATACAAATACATTGGACATGAAAAATACATTTCAATACTAGTCATTAAGCTACTAAGATAGACTGACGGAATTAGAGCAGCATGTGGCCCCCGGGCCGCCAGTTGCCCATGTATGACCTACAGTGTATGTGATGATACCTACAGTGTATGTGATGATACCTACAGTGTATGTGATGACACCTACAGTGTATGTGATGCGGCTCCAGAGGCCTCCTATAGACGTGTTGAAGGTGAAGTTGTCCTTGGTGACCCTCATCTCCAGGAAGTCCCACTCCCCCTGGCTCTGCATGATGCTGCTGCTGTACTCCGTGACCATGGGCGAGTCCGACATCGGAGTGAGCAGCATTTCATTGACTGAGTGAGGAGGACAAACAACCTTTGTTACGTTGCGTTAAGGTCAGTCGGATACATGTTAATTCTGGGGATCTTGACATGAAAATGTTTAAGAATGCTTCCCTTTCTTTTTTTTTATTATTGATTGATTGATTGATTGATTGAATACTTTATTAGCAGTTCTCATAGGAAAAGCACAGTGCAGTACAGTTCAGGTACAAGGTCTACTAATAGGATTTAAACACAAGAAAGCACAATGGCTTGTTACTTGTGTACTCAATTCATAGAGGCATAAAATGACAGACAACTGCAGTATACACAGTACTATGCAAAATACATCCAAACAGGCAGACATCAGGATTAGCTTTTTATTTTATTTTATTTAGTAAACCGGACAGGAGGGGATGTGGTATATAATGCTTTGTCTTTCTACCAGTTTAGAGTAGCAGCCACCAAGTGTTCAAAGCAGTTTTAAAGGACGGTAAGGATTTACACTCCTCTAAGGCCATTGGGAGGGTATATTTCGTGGCATAGCAGGAGAATGAATTTAACCCTGTGTTTGTGCCGAATCTGGGTTTGTCTTAACTAAGTGATTACGACACTGAATCAATTATAGACATAAAAAAGGTAGACACCTCTACTGTTGTGTTTTCTAGTAATCCTTGTTCCTAGTTTTAGTGAGTGTTTTACTTGTCTGTTGTGTTCCTTTTATTGTGTAGTAGTGTGTCCTGGTGTCCTCTCTGTGTCTGATGTACCTGTCTTGTCTAACCAGCCCTGTGATTGGCCAGTGCTTCCACCTGTGTCCTCTTTGTCCCCCAGCCTATCCCAGTGTTGATTGTCAGCTGTGTTCACCTGTGTCTAGTTAGTTCATGTCTATGTGTATGCCCTTGTTTTCATTCTCCCCTAATAGTGTGTTGAATGTAGTCACTTCAGTCCTGTGTTCAGGCATTTAGCAGACACTTTTAATCCAAAGCGATTTACTAATGTCAGTACATCAACAACAATACAACAAATGCATAGGAATATCAATCTAGAAAAAAATAATAACATTGGTAGACCAGGCAACTAAGCAGTAAAAAATACTTTTCTAAAACCTAAAAATGCTATCTAGCTTCATGTGTGGTCATCGAGGGAAGGGCAGTGTTACAGTAGTGCTAGGGTTTAGGTGGAGTCTAGATAGATACCTTTATTATCCCAAGGGGGAAAAAGGTCTGAACACAGGTGGAGTCTGTAAATGGCGCTTGTCTGTCTGTGTTCATAGTGTCATGTTAGTTGCCTAGAGCAGTGGTTTTGTTATTTACCATCAATTTGTGACATTTAGCCTCCCAGAACCAAAACTGTAGAATATTTTGTTGTTGTTGGAGAGAGATTTTGTACACAATTCCATTCCATATTGTTCAATAATGTAACTCTTGAGAGTGGTAAAGTCTCGAGAGGTAAAGGGTCCATTTGGTTACCAACTCTCCATCATTTAGCTGGGGACCACCTGGAACCCCCCTCAAGGACCACTGGCTGAGAACCACTGGAATAGTTTTTTCCCCTAGTTTTCCCAGTATAGTTTCCCCTGTGTCTTGCTCATTTTCCCCCTTTGTCATTAATACAAAAAAAAACAGATTGCATCTGAACCATCCTGCCTCTGCTTCGCTGGGTCCTACTCCTCTCCACCTCACCGCCTGGCACCGGGACACCTCACCTCACCGTGGTAAACAGTGGAGGTGAAGGTGAGGTTGTTTTCTTACCGTGGTAAACAGTGGAGGTGAAGGTGAGGTTGTTTTCTTACCGTGGTAAACAGAGGAGGTGAAGATGAGGTTGTTTTCTTACCGTGGTAAACAGAGGAGGTGAAGATGAGGTTGTTTTCTTACCGTGGTAAACAGAGGAGGTGAAGATGAGGTTGTTTTCTTACCGTGGTAAACAGAGGAGGTGAAGATGAGGTTGTTTTCTTACCGTGGTAAACAGAGGAGGTGAAAGTGAGGTTGTTTTCTTACCGTGGTAAACAGAGGAGGTGAAGATGAGGTTGTTTTCTTAGTGTGGTAAACAGAGGAGGTGAAGATGAGGTTGTTTTCTTACCGTGGTAAACAGAGGAGGTGAAGGTGAGGTTGTTTTCTTAGCGTGGTAAACAGAGGAGGTGAAGGTGAGGTTGTTTTCTTAGCGTGGTAAACAGAGGAGGTGAAGATGAGGTTGTTTTCTTACCGTGGTAAACAGAGGAGGTGAAGGTGAGGTTGTTTTCTTACCGTGGTAAACAGAAGAGGTGAAGGTGAGGTTGTTTTCTTACCGTGGTAAACAGAAGAGGTGAAGGTGAGGTTGTTTTCTTACCGTGGTAAACAGAGGAGGTGAAGGTGAGGTTGTTTTCTTACCGTGGTAAACAGAGGAGGTGAAGATGATGTTGTTTTCTTACCGTGGTAAACAGAGGTGGTGAAGGTGAGGTTGTTTTCTCACCGTGGTAAACAGAGGAGGTGAAGATGAGGTTGTTTTCTCACCGTGGTAAACAGAGGAGGTGAAGATGAGGTTGTTTTCTTACCGTGGTAAACAGAGGAGGTGAAGATGAGGTTGTTTTCTTACCGTGGTAAACAGAAGAGGTGAAGGTGAGGTTGTTTTCTTACCGTGGTAAACAGAAGAGGTGAAGATGAGGTTGTTTTCTTACCGTGGTAAACAGAGGAGGTGAAGATGAGGTTGTTTTCTTACCGTGGTAAACAGAGGAGGTGAAGATGAGGTTGTTTTCTTACCGTGGTAAACAGAGGAGGTGAAGATGAGGTTGTTTTCTTACGTGGTAAACAGCAGAGGTGAAGCTGAGGTTAGGGCTGTCACAATTATTACATAATCGTCTAATCGTAATTATTTGACATAATCGCAAATATTTTGTCATAATCGTGAATGTTGTAAAATGTTCATACATTGACAAACATTTTCAGAAATAGTGGAAATAGCCGATCTACAAGCTCACAACGCGTCGCATCGCGACGCGTTGTGAGCTTGTAGATCGGCTATTTCCACTATCAATGTTATTTTTTAGTAATTTCTTTGTCTATTTAAGTTATGTGCCATATCTGCCATGTGCAACTTCAAAGCCAAACAGAAATGTAATTGTCAACGACAAATACACAATTAAATCGTTAATCGTCATGTAAAATGTCATATCGTGACAGCCCTAGGTGAGGTTGTTTTCTTACCGTGGTAAACAGCGGAGGTGAAGCTGAGGTTGGTTCTTACCGCCAGGGACGTGCTGGCTATTGGGAAAAGCGGGACAACTCCCCAACGGCCGGTTCATTCCCGGCCCGTCCAGGCCGGCCATTAGGAAAAAAGTAATAAAAAAATGTCGGCCTTCGTTCCATTTTGGGGGCTGTGCGGCCAACAAAGTAAATCGTCACTGTCCTCTGCAAAGCCCTGCTTCACCATACAAGGCCGTTGCACAAAAGTAGTGAAAACAGCAGATCTACAAGCACACAACGCCTCGCACCGCGAGGCGTTGTGTGCTTGTAGATCGGCTGTTTTCACTAGTTTAAATCATTTTTAAAATGACAATACAAAACAAAAGTTTTTGGACATATAAGGTTTCCAGCCGACAACGACAAAATATATATAAAGAAAAAATGAGGGCCTCTCCAACTCTTTTTCCCAGGCTGAATCAGGGGCCCAGCACGTCCCTGCTTACCGTGGTGAACGGCGGAGGTGAAGCTGAGGTTGCAGCTCTGCGTGTCGAAGGGGAACTTGTAGACGTCCAGCTTGCAGGTGCAGGTCACCTTGGCAGCCTCTTCGGTGAAGACCCTGCCGTCGCTCATAACATACAGGTAGGGAGTCTGACAGGACGACTCCTTCTCTGTCCTGAGAGCACGCACGCACGCACGCACGCATACACACACACACACACACACACACACACACACACACACACACACACACACACACACACACACACACACACACGCACACACAGACACAGACACAGACAGACCACACACACACACCAGGGGTCATCAACAGGCACGTGCACACATATACATCAAAGGGGGCTTGACTCTTGAGCCCCTGCCCTTTTATATAAAAAAATGCCCTCTACAGACCATGAATGCAGTTTTTACTATGGTGAAAAAAATGCAGATGCCCCCTCTTTCCATGCCATACCTGAACTCTCCTGAACTTGAATGCAGCATCTTATGTTAAGAATTGCCCTCTCTGTGTAGAAATTCATGCCGTTACGCCACATCTCCAGTATTGACTTGATAATACGACCGTTAGGTCGCATACACAAACTTTAGAAGGCAATGGTAGCCAATCAGGAGGGAATATGTGAGATGGGACAGATCCATGTTGATGACATGACTTTAGAGTGTGTACCGCTTTGTGTGATTTTAGGTCTGTAGGAGCAGTGTCCGAAAATATGTTTTCGGCCTGATGGTGGCGCGAGAAGAAGGCCATGTGAGAAATGAGTGGATGGAGTTTTTGATTTGCCATCCAAGGAGTGTGTGTGAAAAATTTGGCGTTGATAGGGCCAACTGTGGCGGAGATAAGAGTAGGGCAAAGGTGTGACGTGACGGACAGACTGACAGACAGACAGACTGACTGACTGACTGACACAGCCGGTGGAGCTTTTCATAGTAACTGCGACTCTATGTATGGCACATTATGAGTTCACTACTAGGTACTAGTGGTTCTCAAACGTTTGATTTGCAAGGACCCTCAGTGGCTCAGGGGTAGAGTTGCTGTCTTAGAACAGGGAGGGTTCCCGAAGGGTTCCCAGTTCCCGGGTTCCCCCCAAGTTAGTGTCGAGGAGTCCTTGAGCAAGACTCTGAACCTCTAGTTGCTCCCGGTGAGCAGGTTGGTGCCTTGCTTTGTCTCCTCTGCCATCGGTGTATGAAAGTGTGTGTGAATGGGTGAATGTAATGCATAACCTATGTAAAGTGCCTTGGATAAAGGCACCATAATAAATGCACCATTTACCATTTTATTTACTGTAACTCTGAGAGTCACAGAGACCTGTTATGGTCATTCAGGGCTGTCTCTTTATGTAAAAATGTTTTTTATAATACTATTGTCCGCTCGTTTTGTATGTCTGTGTCGAAAATGGCTTTTTCACAAAAATGTCCACTGCAAGATAGCATGGCGATGACCTCTGAAACACATGTGTCCGTGCGTGCACGTGCACATGTGTGTGTGTGTGAGTGTGTACGTGCGTGCGCCCATAATGCTTCAGCAATCAGCACTCACGCTTCATATATAAAGAGATCTGGCTTCCAGAGCGCGTCTTTAGGAAGGGTGATCCGGTCGATTCCACAGAACTCAGACGGCTCCCAGCTGATCAGCTCATTGTTCCACGACTGAAGAACAATATCAGCGGAGAGTTAGAGAGCAGTATACTGTACATCATGAGAGTCAATATGATCCATAATATACATACAGTATACTAGAGTTAGAGAGCAGTATACTGTACATCATGAGAGTCAATATGATCCATAATATACATACAGTATACTAGAGTTAGAGAGCAGTATACTGTACATCATGAGAGCCAATATGATCCATAATATACTGTACATACAGTATACTAGGGATGGGATGATATGAAAAGGTCATGTCACCATTAAAGGACAACTTTAGTTTTTTACAACAAGGGTTCATATTTTAGATTGTAATAAGAGAAAAGAAAAAGTGAGTGTTAAAATCTTTTCATTTGCTTCGTTCTATTGTTTTATCGCTTTTTACCGTGCTAAAATGTGGGGCATGCGTACGCATGGGGGCATGCGTACAAGTGGCTAAATATGTCTTTTTAGACACAATAAGCCAGCAGTTTCTTTATTGCTATTTACAGTAACACTTCTAGCCCCATAAGTCACATCCAACCATGAAAGGTTGCGTTGTATCTTGGGAATGGGCTTATTCTGTGTAAAATGACATATTTAGCCACTTGTACGCATGCCCCAACCACTGAAATAAAAATCTCTAAAACAATAGAAAGAAATAATTTTATCACTCATCTTTTATATTCTTTAATTACAATCTAAAATATGAACCCTTGTTGTAAAAAACTAAAGTTGTCCTTTAATGTGGCCATAATAATGAATTATATTGTCGCAATGATATGCTTTAAACTTTTAAAGTGATAGTTCGCCTATTTTATAAACGCAACTGTGTGGAGTACTCACCAGTAATGGACTTGTTCCGAGGGCATGAATTCGTCAGCTGAATGCAGTGGACAGAACTGTGGTCATTTTTGTGCTGAATTAAAAGTAGTTCCATTGAGTTGCTAGAACCCAATTTTTGTAATAAACTAATCCACAAAACCGCCGTCATTATTATTGTTGACATATTTCTACTTCATGGAGAAATGCTCGTTCAACTTTGACCCCTCTGTCACATGGTACTATTTTTCCTCTCCACTGTATCACTGCGCCGCATTCAACTCAATGGGCGCGCATCCCGCGGCAGCAGCAGCCGCATCACACACACGACCAAAACAAGCCGCTCTGCAGTCTGCTCTACAGCTGGTCGCAAGCTAGAACGCACGGTTCCAGTTTACGTTACTAGTTATTGTTTCTGCCAGAGGATATCAACATGGTGCTTATTTGCAATTTCCAGGGATGTCCGAATAAGGCCATTACCGGGCTAAAAACAACTTTATTCCACCGTTTCCCCAAGGATAAAGCCAACAGACAACTTTGGCTTGTTGCAGCTGGGTTGCCCATTCGTACAACATTGACGAAAGTACAACACCTCCGCATATGTAGTGATCATTTCACTGAAGATGATTATGACCGCACAAGGAAAAGACATGTTTTGAAGTACAGTGCTGTGCCTGCACCCACAACACCCCAGGTAAGACAGACGGACCAACATACACCAGTTAGACTCCCTTATCAGGTGATAAGCGATCGTCAGGTCGCATACACACACTTTTGAAGGCAGAGTTCCAGGGGGTCCCCAGCTAAATGATATAGGAACCAAATGGACCATTATGAGTATTGAGTAGGCTATGTAACTCAGAGAGTAGGCTACCTATGTAACAGGTCCATTTGGTTCCATTTGTACACATTGAACAATAAAACACAATGGGATCTATGGACCCGATTTACCTGGTTATCTAGGTTTCTAGGAGGTTTTTCCCCCTTTTTGGGGGGAATCAGTCAAATCACATACATTTCCATGGTAACCTACACAGACTTCACTAGGTATTATACTTTCAATGATAGGCCTACTGTGTATGAGACACACATGTTATCAATAAAAAAAAATCCTCTAATGTGGGTATTTATCTATTTTATGCTCAGAAAGTTCATTACTCGATTCTAATTCAGGCATGCATCTAAAGTACCCAGCACATTGCTTTTTGCTAGTATAAGAGTCTTATAATAGCAAAAAGAAACGTTCTGGGTACTTTAGATGCATGCCTGAATTAGGAACGTCAAGTAATGAACTTTCTGAGCATACTGTATTTGACCCACAATAGAGGCAAGACAGAGGGTCTTATAATAAGACCCTCTACTATAGCCTAAATAACAGGAAATATATAATGTTATAGTTCTCATTTCCCCAGGTGATAACACTTGTTCTGTCATTTGTTTGTTTGTTTGTTTGTGTGACACACTATTGTTTTTGTACTTGATTGGGTTTTAGAATAGTATTAATGTTTATTGTAGCCTACAGTACTTGATTGGGTGTTAGATTTGATTTTTGTAAAATAGAAAAGCCTCCTGTGGACAGGATGTGAATTAGCACGTGTGATATCACTTATATCAATGCATCTGGTTCATCCAATGTAACAGTATGTGTGTGTTTTTTTTTTTATTCTACAGGGATGCACACCTAGCAAGTATGACTATATGTAATAACTGTCTGTGCAATTATTCTTCACAGGGATCTATTCCTGTAGTGATGGATGCGACTGAAGCATCTGAGGTCCGAATGGATCCCACTCCTGAAGAAGCTAGGCAAATGTTTTCAGGATTAGAACAGTCCACCCCTCAATGTACACCTCAGAAGATGGGAGAGTGCAGCCTGACATTTCTTCTCACCAGCCCTGACCAGGCTGTTCCAAGAACACGGCCATCATCTTCAGGAACATACCTTGCATTGCCTCCAACCTGGACACAGTCACAGGTAATTGATGATAGGTAAATAGTGTAGCTGAAAAACATTAGCTGTCATTATACATTCTGTCAAAGATGCAATTCTGATTAGGGCCCACTGAGTAACCAGAATCATTATTATTATTTGTTTACTGTGTATATATACGGAAAATCTACTCCACTCACAAGTTCATTCTAATTTATGTCTTACAGTCACCGATCACAAGCTCAGCATTTGCAGCAGAGGCACTGGAGACGAGCACAAGTTCCATAGAAACAGCATGTGAAAAGGACAGCACATTTCATACCCAAAGCAGTCCTGCGGAAAGATCTTTCTCTGACAATAGCTTTAGTGAAGCAGAACATAGCAGTGATTGTTTTGAAAGGAAGTGGATTGTAAATGAATCTGCCCTTTGGAAACTGTTTGCCACTTGTCACACATGTGGGCAAATTATTGACGAGTCAGAAAGGAAAACTATTACTTGCGGATCCATGATAAAGATTATGTGGACTTGCAATGATGGGCACAGTGGAGCTTGGCAATCTTGTCCTGAGGTCTGTGGAATGCCTGAGAACAACTTGGTGTCTTCAGCAGCCATTCTTTTCACTGGGACAACACAGACTGAAATTACAGAGTGGGCTGATCTTGTCAATGTACAGCTTCCTAGAAAGACCACTTATTATTCACTACAGTCAACCTATCTCATACCAGTTGTGTATGAGGCATACACTGAAATGCAAGAACAGAATATGTCCCATCTCCTTGAAATAACTTCCAAAGGTGGAAAAGTTGACATTGGAGGTGACGGCAGGTATTATTGTAATTTAGATTGAGCTTTATAAGGTTATATTTATTTGTAGGGTATGTGCCACTGCTAACCACCTGAATTCTGATAAATCAAGCATAGACCAATGTTTGAATGTTTCAATGTTGAATCAAATAGCACATTTTAGAATAGAAATTGAATCTTGTAATCCTCATCGAGCCAGCTTTTCTCTTTTTCTGTTCTTTTGTTTCCAGATCAGATTCCCCTGGCCACAGTGCTAAATACACGTCCTACAGCTTCATGGATGATGCAACCAAAAAGATAATAAAGTGTGAATTAGTTCAGGTAACATTTTGAAACTATTGTTGGGATGTACCTATGTGCATATATACAGTAGATACATCTTTGTTTTTTTACTTACTTTTACGGTTAACTGTTTTTTATTTTTTTATTTTTTTTTGGCTGATCCAAAAAGGTATCTGAGGTTGAAAATTCAACTGCGATGGAGCCTGAAGGTTTCAAGAGGGCACTGAATGACTTACTGGGTCATGGAGTTGGTATTGATGTTGTCACCACAGATCGCCATCGATCCATAGCGAAGATAATGCGAGAGAAGTACCCTAAACTTACTCATCAGTATGATCCATGGCATGTTGCAAAAGGTTATTGGGAAAGTTTTCATTTCTCTATTTTGTTCACGCCATCATCAGGTGTATCAAGTGGGGAGAGGAGGGTAGTACAGGAAACTTTGTCTAAGCCATTATCCATACTGTATGATCTGTCAAACACCAACTGCACATAGCACTTCAAAACAGAAGAGAACACTCAGTCTTCTATCTATTTATATCAATAGTAACCCTTCAAGTATGATAGAAAACTTGATTTCTTTTTTCAAGGTTGTACTGTTATTATGTGTAGATTACCAGCTTATTCTGTCTTTCTTCTTCTATGTTATTCAGGCGTGAGGAAGAAGTTGGCTGCCGTATCGCTGAGGGCATGCAACAGGATTTTGCAGCCATGGATCAAGTCTGTTGCCAATCACCTTTGGTGGTCTTGCAGCACATGTGGTGGTGATGCAAGGGTGATTATTATTATTTGCTTTTGTTAGCATTATTAGTAGGTATGTTGGCCTTTTTCAGATTTGAAATGGATTACTAAATTATGCCAAAAATGATGTTCATATTGCATTGTTTGCTATGACAGGCAGATATATATATAGAGATATATAGATAGATACATAGATAGAAATCAATTTGCCATTGATTATCAATAAATAACAACCTTGACCAATGACTTGTGCTAAGGTACTGTATTGAATCAATTCTAATTTCTATACTATGTCAAATGTGACCAGGAATTGAAACGCCGGTGGACATCCATATTGTTTCATGTGTGTGGCATCCACCGGTGGGAAGATGGTGGACAGGAGTACAAGTGTTACCATGATGACCTCAGTGCAGACCAACAGAGACGGAAGAAGTGGCTGGAGAAGGACAGTGCTGCTTACGATGCTCTCAAGGCTATTGTGCTTGATAAATTCCTCTTGAGAGACCTGGATCACATGACTTTGTTCAAGCACACAGGTAAGATGTAATCAGTTCATTTGTTATTAGAAAATCTATTATATTGCTATTACAAGGCTCCAAATATCCCAGCCTAAAGGAAGATACAGATGTGTTTTCCAGACAACTGGCACAAAAAGTTTTTTTTATTAGATCAAATAAATAATTAGGAAATGTATATCCAAAGGATTGTTTTTACCAAAATTGACTTGTCATTATAATGATATATATACATTTCTTTAGCATGGAACACTATCTAAATGATGGCTTGTATTTTTCAAGGCGCTCTAGAAGTGTATCACAGCTCCTTGTTAAAATATGCTGAGAAGAGAAGGCACTACAAATATGTCACCATGCAGGCCAGAGTCTAACTGAGTATCATTGACCACAACCACAATGTTGGCCGTCCACGTGCGACAACTCAAGCTGGTAAGCATGTTTGATGACACTAAAAAGACAACTTGAACTTGACATTATGTGTACTATGGACTATTTCTATGATTATGGTTTCATATTACTTGAATATTAAAAATGTATATGCTGTTGGTTTTATCATATTAATCCACCAGGAAAAGAAAAGGTCAATGTTTATCACTCAAAACTGTCAAGTGAATGGCGTACAAGGAACCTCTATGAGCCTACATCCCAGGAGGACTTCAGAAAAGACCTGGTACTGCGGGTCATTCAACGGCGACTTGACAAAACTGTCAAGCTTGGAGATGAGCGCTTCCATATCCATCCTCCTGTTGTTCTACCTGCCAATATAGCTCGAACTCCAAAGCCAGACAAAGATGCTATGATTTTAGATTTTAGAACACGTTTTCCAGTGCCAAGAATGGAGACGACAGAGACTGATACTGATACTGATACAGATACAGATACGGGTTGATTCTTATGGGTAAAATATATATTTGATCTTCCATGTCCTTCAATGTAAGTCAGACATGTAAAGAATAAAGTCAACTCACTTGTCTTTCATTGTGTGACCGACTATTTTTATAAATGTTCTATACCAGGGGTCAGCAACCTTTTTGAAATGAAGTGCCATGTTTTTATTTTCTACATAGTCAGTGTGCCATGTCAACATACATTTTAATGACACCATCAAAACAATCTAATGTATTTTGATTGTCACAGCATTGTTATAACGATCATTACTCAGCAATCACCCACCACCCACCTATCTCCCTGTCTCCCTACCCAGTCAAATTTCAGATTTTTAATGGGTATAGAATTATAAACTGGATGTAATTTGATGTAATTTAGGTGAATTAATTTAATTGCCCACATTTAAAACCATATTTGATTTTAAAATATACTCACACTTCTGCAAGTGATCACCCTCCCCTGTGCCAATGTTGGCACACGTGCCCAAGGTTGCCCTGTTCTACACTTACAACCCACACTTACAACCTGACAAAACCTTCATAAAGATAATCATATTTTGTGTTGTCATTTGAGTTTTTTTTATAATCTGTATACAAACAGTGCTTCAGTCAAATTTTGATAGTAATCCAGACAAAAATGTGTTTAGTATTTAGAATCTTTACTGTTGCACATATAATTGTGAAATGAAATAAATGTACAATGTAGAACAAAGGTAAAAAATACACAAATTAACTAAAACAAATTGAGAAAGTCCTCTGCTTCCTTATATCCGGCATATTCTCCAGTAGGCGATGAATAAAGAGAGCGAACATGGTTTACAATGCATGAGGCCAGAGGTCTCCGGTTCCCCTTTCCCAGTCGTTCTCCTTGGAGAGCCCACTGACTCCAGTATCATCCTGTATGCAACGAGCCTGTACTGACTGAAACAAAGAAGAAAAAGGGACAAAAAAAGGAATGTTTAGTGTGTGTATATATATGTTTGTGTGTGTGTGTGTGTGTGTGTGTGTGTGTGTGTGTGTGTGTGTGTGTGTGTGTGTGTGTGTATACACATTACAGTATATATATATATATATATATATATATATATATATATATATATATATATATATATATATATATATAGTGTGTGTGTGTGTGTGTGTGTATATATGTATATATATATATATATGTGTATATGTATATATATATATATATATATATATATATATATATATATATATATACACACACACACACACACACACACACACACACACACACACACACATATACATAGATATAAATCTATAGATCTATGCATCTACATAGATAGATAGATATCAATCTATAGCTCTATGTATCTACATAGATAGATAGATAGATAGATATTTAGCTTACTGTATTATGTGCAAAAGTGTGTTATTGATGATAGGATGACTACAGTATTGCAATTTAGAATTAGAGGCATACGGGATATATACATAACTGCTTATTCCATAATCATCTGATTATTTTATGATAACTTACTCGTGTGACAGCTGGCCATTTGGTCCTTTTGGATCGTGTAGAGTCTTCCAATTGATTTTGGGAACGTTGAAGAATGTCCTCAACACGCCAGGGTTGACGATGGAAGGGAAGTCTGGGTGATTCACGAGACAAGGGGACGCTGGTGCACTTGCCTCCTCCGACACAGCGAGAACGTCCATCTCCTGGAATAGCGGCATACCTAAATCCCATTCCCTACAGCAGTAGCTCTCCACCGGTGTGGGCATTGGCTGGCACTTCTTAGTGCCATCCAGTGCGCAACAAGTACAGTACCACGAGTTCTCTCTACGTGGCAGCATAGCTTAGGGGTAGAGAAACTGGTATTAGAGCACGAAGGGTATAAATCCCGTAGGGTTCCCAGTTCGAATCCGGGCTCCCCCTGAGTTAATGTCGAAGGGTCCTTGGGCAAGACTCTGAACCCCTAATTGCCTCCGGTGAGTAGGTTGGTGCCTTGCATGGTTTCCTCCGCCACCGGTGTATGAATGTGTGTGTGAATGGGTGAATGTAATGCACAATCTATGTAAAGCGCTTTGGATTAAAAGCGCTATATAAATGCACCATTTACCATTTTATTTACCATTTCTCTAACTCTAGCTGCAGCTGCTGGTGGAGCTTCTCTCTCTCTCCTCTCTCTCTCAAGCCGAGCTATTTCCATTTGATTTAGCTCCTCATCGGTGAATTCCGGTTCATATTGATAGCCCATTGGAGTGTTGTTCAAAAAGATACCTTCTTCATCACTGTCGTAGTCTGACATCTTTGAGAATTTAGCTTTCAGAAGCGACCAGCTATTGTGCAGGCTGCAGAGCGGTTTGTTTTGGTCGTGTGTGTGATGCGGCTGCTGCTGCCGCGGGATGCGCGCCCATTGAGTTGAATGCGGCGCAGTGATACAGTGGAGAGGAAAATAGTACCATGTGACAGAGGGGTCAAAGTTGAACGAGCATTTCTCCATGAAGTAGAAATATGTCAACAATAATAATGACGGCGGTTTTGTGGATTAGTTTATTACAAAAATTGGGTTCTAGCAACTCAATGGAACTACTTTTAATTCAGCACAAAAATGACCACAGTTCTGTCCACTGCATTCAGCTGACGAATTCATGCCCTCGGAACAAGTCCATTACTGGTGAGTACTCCACACAGTTGCGTTTATAAAATAGGCGAACTATCCCTTTAAACATGAATATTTTGCACTCCGGCACAGCATCCATATTCTGGGTAGAGCGTCTCAACTCAGGTCTAGTGTAGTACGGAAGACAATTTTCAAAGCTAAAATCTCCACGATCTGATGAATTATGGTGAGCTTTCAAAGACTGTTTCTGACACTGTAAATGTAAGTGAAGCTGTGGCGACTCATCAGAGGAACTCACCGTGGCGATCCAGAGCTGAGGAATGAACGTCTGGGATTTCTCACTCTGTGGGTGAAAAAACGCACAGCAATTGTCTCCATGCACTCCAACATCTTCCATTATGTGACAGTGTTTGAATGCACTCAACATCCTCCATTAGCCAGAAGACAGTATAAACATTGAATCGCTTAGATTTCAAACCAGAACATTTTAAGTGTTTGCAGTTGGTGTCCGAGTAGCTCAGTCGGTAGAGCTCTCGCCTTGGGACTACGAGGTCATGGGTTCGATCCCGGGCACCGCCAACTCAACGTATGTGCGGCAGGTAGTGCGGTACCTAAGTACTGAAGCTGATGGTAATCGTGGCGAAACCCTGGCGTCCCAATTCCCGGGGAAATCATTCAGCCGAAAATGCACGTTTACTACGCGCTGTGAAGTAAGGTCGACTATATCTGCCAAAGAGATTTGGTGTAGACTCTGTAGAGGGAAATTCTATCGGTCCTGGCCCAGTATCCTGAGGGACTGAGTATATCGTCTCTGTCGGGTGGAAACCTCATACGTTCAAAACTGGATTCAAACCTCGAAACGTGTCGCTTCAAGCCCTGTTTGGAGCTTGTGGATCTGCTACTTTTGATGCCTTTGCGTGATGCTGTAGTATGATCAAGTAGAGCGTTCATTTATGGGAAGAAAAAAAAAACACACACACACAAAGTTGAAATACACATGATGACTAATATTTACCACACTGAGGATAGCGTAGAGGATCAGCTCCAGGTGTACATGGGTGGGGTGCGTGTGGTCCAGAACGGGCCGGGTCATCAGGAAGCGTCCACTAGCGGCCGTCAGGTTCAGGTGGTCCAAGATGTCCTGGTAGTTACACACCTTCTCAGCCGAGGACGTCCCTTTTATGTAGGACACAAACAACAATATCTAAAACGGCTAGTTCCATTCCTTGATTCTGATTGGCTGGTTTCCCTTTAATTGCTGTGGTATATGAGACTATAACCCACACCTTTAATCAGTTTTTATATCAAACAAGATAGACTAGAGAAAGAACTTGATCGCAAGTAACAGGTGTGTTGTTTCTGCAGCCTGGCCTGGAACTACTTTCTCGCAGAGCAGACCTTATAGTGAATTATTAGTGACATAGAACAGTTTTAATTGGTACATGTCTATGATTTTTCATGTTGCCATATTGTAACCGTTTTAGAAAAGCAATAAGCCATGCGAGGCTTGTGGTTACCTGTATTTTACACCGGCTGAGAGGGTTGGAGACACTCGGCTGCGCCTCATGTCTCCCTACGCCTCTCAGCCGGTGTAAAATACCAGGTAACCACTCGCCTCTTGTGGCTTATTGCTTCAATGAAACACATCCCACAGAATGTCCCTATATTTTCAGAAAATTGAAGAAAAAAAAAGAGAAACTGATCCAAAACTAAATTATATTTCTTAATCATTTCACCAAAAAGTATTGACATAAAAATAACACTATCAGTTATGTAACATAAGAGGATTAGATATTATAAACCTGACTTATGCCAAATGATTTACTGAATTACTGACTGTGGCCTTTTTCACAAGTCACAAGACCATGTGATTTAGGCTATTTTTTCATTACATTTTGTGCCTATTTTGACCCAAGTCACACTCTTGACATACTGTAGGCCATTATACTAAGAGAGGCGGGAACAGCATGATCCTTTTCATTTAGGACAGTCAACCTTTTCAGGCCGTTGCGATAGGCATTGTGAGCATGTAGATCTACTATTTTCACCCATATATAGGCCAGATCGCGTGATCTCATCTCATTACAGAGATGGGGGACAATTCCTGAGGCAGGCATAGTAAACTAAATAACCTACACAACATGTCTCATAAAGACAATATACATTGACAGTGACCACGTGAGTTTAATTAACATGAATCAATCAATGAGCTCAGCATTGTCTGGTAAACACAGTCCTATTATTAGAAGTCTGAAGAGATTGTGTGTGTGTGTGTGTGTGTGTGTGTGTGTGTGGGTGTGTGTGGGTGTGTGTGGGTGGGTGTGGGTGGGTGTGGGTGGGTGTGTGTGGGTGTGTGTGTGTGTGTGTGTGGGTGTGGGTGTGGGTCTGTGCCTGCGTAATGTGCGTCAACATTTGATCAGGAACCATAATGTTGGCATCAGGAGGAGACCATAACCCCAGTCATTGGTCATGCAAAACAAACAAAAATGTTTTACATGACGATGACATGTATTATGTTATGTCCATACTATGGTGATGAATTTGATACACAGGACCACAATGGAAACACGTCTCCAGGATCCTTTCAGCCTTAATGTTTGAGTGTACCTCGTGATTAATGATAAAGTGTTCAATCAATCAAAAACACAAGACAATGGAAAAAGGGCAAATCTCATTTTCTGCTCATCCTCTGAACAGACTGCATGTACCTAGGCCTGTCCCAATTATTACATAACCGTCTAATCGCAATTATTTGAGTTAATCGCGATTACTTGATGGTCATGATCATGCCCATGTTGAGAAATGTTCACATAGTTTCAAAACACATTAAAAAAGTAGTGGATATACTGTATGCCCGGTGCAACTTCAAAGCCACACAGAAATATTATTTGTATTCATATGCTCCACTGTTCAGTGACAAAAACATAATTAAATCGTAATCGCAAATATTTGTGTGACAATTAATTAATCGTTACGTAAAATGTCATAATCGTGACAGCCCTACATGTGTCTGTAATATGAGAGAGAGAGAGAGAGAGAGAGAGAGAGAGAGATGCAATACCATCTAGTTCAGTGGTTTTTCATCCACAGCAGCCCTGAGTTACATTGTCACTTTATGGAACCTTATGTTTATGTCATATTATGCTACATAGTAAATATTTCCCCCTTTAAGATACAGTTTGTCACGAGGTGAAGATTAGGAGAGACTTTATGTAACTTTATTTAACCACTTGAACCCCAGCGTTCCTATTCTGGGTGGAACATTTAGCAAAAATAGACGATCTACAAGCTCACAACGTGTCCCAACGGGACGTACGTGTTGGTGAAGAGATCTCATTTAGATTTTAAGAAATATATACTGTATGTACAGTTATATAAGTGATACATTCCAAATATTATCAAAGTATTCTGCAGCACCCCTGGACCTGCGTCACATTACCCTAGGCTGCCACCAGCTTGATCATGCTATTTGTACACTATGTCGATATGTTTGATATTTTGCCCCTTATGTGTCTACTTTTTCTCTACTGTTTTTATCTTTTATCTCACGAAAAAAACTAACCTGTAAACCCAAAGTTTATTCTAATCGTGACGTTTTGTTTAGTTAAACATTTGGCAAAAACTGCTGAATCTACAAGCTGGCTTTGGCTATCTAATGTATAAAGACTCATTTGGTTGGAAACCTCATATATCCAAAAACTGTAACTTTTCACGATTCTAATTCAAAAGCATCAAAAGTGACAGATCTACTTGCAGATCTGTCACTTTCGATGCTTCTGTGTGACGCTGTAGTATGATCAAGACAAGTAGGACACTGATTTAGGCCTACGTAGAATATTAGGTTTCAGTCCGAATACGTCTAAAAGCAGAATAAACTCACCCGCGATGATAACCAGGAGGAGGAAGCCACGCAGACGCATCTTCTCATCCAGTGTCTGAGGAAGCTTATGAGAGCAGAGCTGAGGCAGAGAGCCTGTGTGTGTGTGTGTGTGTGTGTGTGTGTGTGTGTGTGTGTGTGTGTGTGTGTGTGTGTGTGTGTGTGTGTGTGTGTGTGTGTGTGTGTGTGTGTGTGTGTGTGTGTGTGTGTGTGTGTGTGTGTGTGTGTGTGTGTGCAGTTGCGAGATGCGACCAGTTTACTAAGAGAAACGTCACAGCTTGTCCGTGTTCGTCTGTCTGTCTGGACGTGTACACATTTTTACGGTCTATTGGTTTGTCGCTCTGACATCATGCTCTGATGTCACTGTGATGTCAGGGTGCACACAAACACACACACACACACACACACACACACACACACACACACACACACACACACACACACACACACACACACACTCACTTTGGTTACTAGTTACTTGAAGATTTAGCCCTATATATACATTTTGTCAATTTGAAAATAGAAGGTCTACAAGCTCATTTATCGATGGCCAAAACGCAAAACCTCCTATCTGAAAAAATCACTTTGCTGGGAAAATGAAAAAGAAAATGTGTGTAATTAAAACATATCAACTATTTCTATTCACATGACATTTTTTTTACAAAATGAGGGGCAGAAGGATCTTGCAGACAGACTGACCATGTGCAGCATAGCCTGTTGTCCTCATTTCAAGTGAAATCCAAAAATCATGACATTTGCAGATAGGAGGCCATTATGTTGCGATTTGGCCATTATGTTGCGACGCTTGTAGATTAGGCTATTTTCATTAACTCTCACTAATAGTATTTATGTTTGTATGTAAGTGTAGTATACATTTGAAAACTTGAAAGTTGTGAGACAAAGGGTGGTGTCCCCATGATCGGTCAAGCTTCACGTGACATCAAAACAACTTTCAAACTTCATGGACCCCCATAACTCCATAACTCTGAGAGTGCACAAATGGAACCAAATGGACCACGGGTTCCATTTGCACACTCTGAGAGTTACGACCTCGCAAGGGTCCATTTGGAAACCCCTTCAAGGACCTCTGAGGGTCCTTGGACCTCACTTTGAGAACCACTGGGATACGAGTAGATATGGGCGTGTCCCTGGACCACTGGGTGTGGAGCGGGCTTGGCCGTTTCTAGTATTATGAATGATGATGTTTCCCTGGGCAGTGCTGGTTGGCAGGTATCAACTCACTTTCAGACCGACATGTTTGTGCCAGTGTGGACGATTAGATTCATTTTTTGATCGCCTCTTTGTCTTGTTCGTTTAGACATGGCATCACAGGCCCCTATATGCTCGACAAGCTTAAGATTTGCTTTTGGGATTCGAATCCGTGACACTCTGACAGGCATCAGAGCCTATGTGGTATGAGCCTGGAGCGCTAGGCCAAAGCCAGGTCATGGAGTTTGCAAAGGGCTCGGGTTTCGAGCTCCATCCTTAGTTAGAGGTGACAGTCTGTCCGTACGGAAGGGATAATGTGAACAAATTGGCTGCTCACTATAATTACACAAGGGAAAGAGTTGTGTATGTGTGTGTGTGTGTGTGTGTGTGTGTGTGTGTGTGTGTGTGTGTGTGTGTGTGTGTGTGTGTGTGTGTGTGTGTGTGTGTGTGTGTGTGTGTGTGTGTGTGTGTGTGTGTGTGTGCGCGTGTGCACTGCCTTGCAAGCATGTTTTGTTTTGTCTGAGTCTTAGACCCAGTTCAAGTTACTGTGAGAAGGAATATTAGCAAAATGACTCCATCATTTAGAACATTTTGAAAAATGTGAAGTTCTGGGAATTCATTTGATTTCTGGGAAGATTGATGCATTTCTCTCCATTTAAAACCACTCAGCTATCAGGTTACGAACGCATCCAAGTAGTGTTCCTATTACAGTTACACAGTGGAAATGGATGGCCCTTTAATGGCTTAAAGAGGTGGTGTCATAGTTTTGTACTTTTTTCTGTTTTGTATGTGTCTATGGAGTTAACATTACATAATGGGCCTTAAAGGATATGTGAACCCCTACTCTCCTTCAAAACTGCTCTGCTTATCAAAAATATGATAAAAATAAGAAGATTAAAATGGTGTGTAAAGAGGAAATCTGCCACTGATTTATTTTTTGTAGTTCTCTGTGTTAAAGTGTAGTTTTTACTCCCTTGACTCCAACACAAATGTCTACCACATGAGGCAAATGAAGTGAACCTTGACCGTGACCTAACGCACGCGCGCACGCACGCACGCACGCACGCACGCACGCACGCACGCACGCACGCACGCACGCACGCACGCACGCACACACACACACACACAGACGTACACACACACGTATTGATGTATTCATTTCATTAACGTAGCCTATAAATAAAACAACAATACGTGTCATGCAGAACATATTGATATGTTTTGCATGTGACCATAATAGTACAGTGGTCTCCTCCCTGTGCCAACATATTATGGCCCCCCATCAAATGTTTGCTCACACAAACACACATGCCAGGCATGGGCCTCATGTCTACAGGACTCAGCACTACTATGATGGATTATATCAGGGCACTCCATATATGGTGATTTCTTTTGGGGAGGGGGAGATGCCCTGATCCCACCGACTTCCCAATCACCGCATCTCGCCCTCTACAGGCTCTCGGCGTGTAGCGATGTGACATGTTGTGAGCTTGTAGATCAGCTGTTTTCACTGCTTTTGTTCAACACTTTTGTTCTTTTAGGGGCTGCCATAGCTGAATGGTTAGGGAGCCCGCCTGGGGAACCAGAGCCCCTGGTGTTCCCAGGTTCCATTCCAGGCCAGGGTAGCAATGTCGTTGTGAGTCCCTGAGCAAGACTCTTAACCCCTAATTGCTCACACGCTCCTTGTGGGCAGCAAATCAGCTGGGTTGGGCTGAAAATACTGAATTTCCCTCACGGAATATAATAACTATTATTATTATTATTTGTATTATTATATTCTATAGAGTTTTAGTCAACGCAATTAACGCTGCTTTTGAGACTGTAGTTCATGGTTCATGTTCCCTATAAGATGACCATATTAGGTCATACACCCTATCCCATATACGGTTAACACAAGGTGTGTTTCCATGCTCTGCAACATGAGACTTGCACAGCTCCCACAATTTAGGAAAAATAAAACCCCACCAACATCCATGTCAACCAAACCGTGAGTGTTAGCAGAGATGTTGCAGCTCTTCCTGGTAGCAGGATGAATGAGGAGCCAGAGCAGAGGCCAGTGTTTAGTCTAGAAATATCCCTGTTCCTCCCATGGTAGCAGGATGAATGAGGAGTCAGAGCAGAGGCCAGTGTTTAGTCTAGAAATATCCTCCCCGTTCCTCAACAGCCCGGTTCCCACCAGGGGTGTCACACCAAACTCTGGGCCCTGGGCACAAGGTTCACCTCAGGCCCCCCATGAATGTTCTTCATAGGTGGGAGGTGGTTTAACCCATTTAGACTGGAACGAATTAGTACGCATTATTTTGTCCGTTAGCTATTGAAACATAGCAGATATACAAGCTCACAGTGCAGCGCCGAGTGCCACGCTGCGAGCATGTAGATCTGCTATTTTTTTTTAAAGCGTGATTTTTATTTTTTTAGTGGTGCAACTTTTTCATGTGAAGGACCCCCAAAATGATAATTATTTGGCCCTTGACCCGCATGTCAAAATATTTAGTTCCAGGGACGCCCTGAGGCGAAATTTGAGTTACAAATATTCGCTTATAAAATTAATATATTCAAAGATTTGCACACACACTTTTCAAAAATAGCAGATCTACAAGCTCGCAATGAGCTTGCTGGGAGCTTGTATATATGTGCTATTTTTCAATAGCTAAAGCATAAAATAATGAAGGCCCCTCCACCTTGGGCCCCAGTAACTCCCACTTTCCCCCCCCCCCTTGTGACGCAGATATACAAGCTCTGAGTGCTGCACTGAAAGCTACTTTTGAATCATGAACATTTGTGCAAATCTTCGAATATATATTTTTCAAAGCAAACTTTTGCAACTCAAATTTTAGTCACGTCAAAGTAGGTTTAACCATTTATTGCAGACATGGAATACATTTAATCTTGGCATTGAAGGGCGCTTGAGGGCTCCTCGTTCAAAATCAGGGAACGCTAAGCAATATCCCCCATAGGGATGCAATAGCAGAACAATAGCAATATATTGACATGAAACGTAGTCAGTCAAAATCACAGTATTTGAGCTTAGCAATACATTGACATGTAACTAATCAGACAATCATAAGTATTTGAGCTTAGCCAGACTGATCGTGATAGGTGGAGGATGGAGTGGAGGAGGCAGCTAGGCAGCTAGCAGCAAATGACAAAAAAACTATTACAGATGTTTCCTGTTGAGATTTGTCACATTTCGCAGTTTTTTTTTCATCTCACTCACGTCACTTTGTCTGCTGACCTCACTCAGCAACGAAATAAACAGAAAATAAACGAAAATTAAAATAAAACAATTCACAGGAGGCAAGCAGTGATCACCCCATGATGTGCACTGCAATGTAGTTTCAAATGCACTACTACATTTCAGGTGCTTTTTGAGAGTGAAAAAATAAGAAGACACATGTGTGATCTGGGCAGCTTGCCCCAGGAAATGTGCCAAGCTCAATAGGGAACAACGGTATATACGGTATATACAGTATACGATTATGGTGATGTCATTATGATTTCACTATGTAGGACATGCAGTCTGATTGGATCATCAGTACCGTGAGATCATTCATATTGTTATGTTGGGGACGAGGGGGAAGAACTAAAGAATGAATTCCAAACAGATGCGCAAATCGGTGAAGGATTTTACAGTATGTTGTGTGAAACGACGTCAGACGTGTGTGATGTCAGACGAGACATGCATGTGGCCAGCCTATATGAGATGTTGAAGTTTGCAATTAGACGTCGACATTATCCTAGGACTAGGGGTGCAGGTACCACAGCCAGTTAGGTGATCAGCCGAACAGAAATAGCCTTATAGCCGAAAGAGAGAGAGAGAGGAAAGCAGTCGCGGTTCCGGCATCTCAGTAACTCCCATACTTGTGTGGGGCAGTGAAAGAACACCAGCTCCAAACAATGCTCCAGGAGATGGGACAGCGACTGGCGGAGCTCTACGGCCAGACCGTGGCGGCGATGGACCCGCGGCTCGAGTCCTACCCGCTGATGGACGGCCCCGTCCCGATGAGCGCCATCCTGCTGGGCTACCTGCTGTTCGTGCTGTACCTGGGGCCTCGCCTCATGGCCCTACGCCGGCCCTTCCAGCTCCGCGGAGCCATGGTCGTCTACAACTTCTCTCTGGTGGCGCTGTCGGCGTTCATCGTGCGCGAGTTCCTGGCGTCCGGCTGGGCCACCTCGTACACGTGGCGCTGCGACCCCGTGGACACCTCGGAGGGCGCCGAGGCACTGCGCATGGTCCGCGTGGCCTGGCTCTTCTGGTTCTCCAAGATCGTGGAGCTTTGCGACACGGTGTTCTTCGTGCTGCGGAAGAGGCCGCGGCAGATCACCTTCCTGCACGTGTTCCACCACGCCGTCATGCCCTGGACGTGGTGGTGGGGCGTGCGCCTGGCGCCCGGCGGCATGGGCTCCTTCCACGCCATGCTCAACTCGGCGGTGCACGTGGTCATGTACTTGTACTACGGCCTGGCGGCGTGCGGGCCGCGCCTCGCCCGCTTCCTCTGGTGGAAGAGGCACCTGACGGCGCTGCAGATGCTCCAGTTCGTGCTGATCTCGCTCCACGCCGGCCAGTACTACGTCATGGAGGCGTGCGACTACCAGTTCCCCGCCGTCGTCCACCTGGTCTGGGTGTACGGCGTGGTCTTCTTCGCGCTCTTCTCCAACTTCTGGCTCCAGGCGTACGTGAAGGAGGAGGGCAAGCAGCGGCGGCTGCCCGAGAAGAACGGCGGCGCCGATGACGAGCGGAGCCGAGGGAACGGCGGCGTCGCCGACGTGGCCGCCGGAGATGGCTCTGCCCAGCAGGAGGATGGCAGCTCCTGGCGCTCCTGGAGCAAAAAGAAGGATTAGGTTCTCTGGAGCAGGGACGTGCAGATAGTGTTGAGGGCTTTGCACACACATTGCACGCATTTTTTCGCACGGAAAAAATAGACCATTTCATTTTTTTTAAGCGGTGAAAGCCGCTTCCAATGAGTGGCTTTGTGTGTCCCACGCCCATATATGGTCATTTCAGTCCAGAATGAACAGGTTTTTTCAAAAACAAAATGTGTGTTTCATGTCCATATATGGTCATCCCAGTCCAGAATGAACAGGTTTTATCAAAAACAAAATGTCTGTCACCTCATGTCCATATATGGTCATTCCAGTCCAGAATGAACAGGTTTTATCTGTCCTGTACGTCCAGAATATCAGTCCAGAATGAATAGGGTTAAAACAAAATGTGTGTCCCATGTCCATATATGGTCATATCAGTCCAGAATGAACAGGTTTTATCTGTCCCGTACGTCCGTCCGTCCGTCCGTCCGTCCGTACGTACGTACGTATGTGTGTAGTGTCCGTCCCGGTCTGATGATTGGATACTTTGAGGATTGGTCAAGCTTCACATGACAATTCGGCCCTCCAGATAAAATCATTAATTAATTCAGAATATAAAGAATGTACAGATCACAGAGTTCATAACTCTAGAACACACAGAATAAAAGTTCACCGCTTCACTTCGAACCCAGGTTTGATTTTTTTTTTAGAAAACAATGATTCTATGTGACTGCATGCACACCTGCTCCAAATTCGCTGTGCGGCAAGTGGCTGCGGCAGGGCGTTTTTCTCCAGATCGAACCCAGTTCGATTTGTGCGTCTTTTCGCGTGCGGTAAAAACTCCTTTTATGACTGCTTTTGAGATCCGCAGTGCGGATTCCGCACAGCATTGCACACCAAATCCAATGTGTTTTAATCATGCAGCAAACAGAAAGAAAAAAAAGCGCAACGGACCCCTGTGCAAAGCCCTTTAGAGAGGCAGGGGCTGAAATTTCTAAAAGGGCCTTTTGGTGAAAATATCGAAAATAGCAGACCTTGGAGGTCGGCTATTTTTGGTGCTTGATACCAAACTGAGTTAAGCATAATTAAGTCAATATTGGAGATGTGGCGTAATGGCAAGATTTCTACACAGCAATTCTTTCAACTTAAGACGCTGCATTTAGGTTCAACAGAGTATGGACAAGGCAATTCTCTTGAATGCTGCCTTCAGGTATGGCATGGAAAGAGGGGGCCTTTCTTTCGCCATAGTAAAACCTGCATTCTTGGTGCTGGAGAGGGAACTTTTTACAGGCGGATGAAAGGGCAGGGGCTCAAGCCCCCTCTGATGTCTGTGTGTGCACACTGGTTCCCAAGCACTGGGTCGGGACCCATTTGTGGGTCGCGGACACATTATTATGGGTCCCTTAATTATTCTTTTTTTTACGTTTTGTTTTTTACGTTTTGTTTTTTATAATTATTATTATTACATCAGAACATTTTCAAAAAACAGAAAAAAATGATTTAATGATTAAATAAAATAAAAATCTACGAAATTCAAGCAATTAGAAAATGTTAGAAAAGTAATGAAAATAGTCGATCTACAAACTCACAACGCGACGCGATTGAGCAGATCTTTATGCCCATATATGGTGTTCCATGTTGGAGTGCCAGTTTTGGGCGCCAGTTTTGGGCAGATCTTTATGCCCATATATGGTGTTCCGTGTCCGGGACACTCTGTGATGTCAGTACTATGACCTCAGAGTATGACGTCAGAGTAGCATGCAGATAGACGGATACCATGGTGGCGAAACTGTGTAGTATCAGTGATGTCAGAATGCAGATAGTCAGACGAACGGACAGATGGACAGACAGATATTCACGCAATGAATAGTTAGACATATCGGCCTGCCCTGTGCCAAGTTGAGAACCACTCACTCAATGACAGCCACCATTCCTGCACGACAGCAGGCTGTCGTGCAGCGTGCGTGCGTGCGTGCGTGCGTGCGTGCGTGCGTGCGTGCGTGCGTGCGTGCGTGCGTGCGTGTGTGCGTGCGTGCGTGCAGGACAAGCACAACAGGATGTCTAAAGATGGGACGTCACCAGGGACATTCCTGAGCAGGCAAACAGGAAGAGCTTTTATCCTCCAGTAGCTCCCTGTGTTGGAATGTTAACTGACACCGATAGGCTGCTACTGAGAAGTAGCAACATTATGACTAGTAACTACTACTATTACTATAGTTCTATGGAAATAATAAACAAAATGTTGTCACTGGCATCCCCAGTGGTGATACTGTATGTGCTGGTATTTTTACCACAATATATCATAATATTTATATATATGTTTTTTTTAAGCGGTGGTGCCAGCAGTCATGGCGTGCTCTGCTTGTGCAGAATTAGGTCATTCATGGCATACTTGTGTGCAAGGCACAAGCTGGCACCTCGACAGAGTGCATTTCTAGTGACACCTGTAAACCTGTATAGGCTATGTAAGCCATTTACCATGAGAGGGAGTGGGTTGTTGGCTGATTTACCACTGTTTCAGGGTTGTGCCGCGAGCCGCCAGGCGAGTTTCCCCGGATGCGTTGTGGAAATGTGCCTCATTTGCATGACAACGCATCCGGGGACTTTGAGAAAGTCACTGGAGTTGCCTGATTTACCACTGTTTTAAACCAATCAGAATCCAGTATTTGATCATGTGACTAGAAAAAGTGGTAGAAGTGACAATAAAGATTCTGATTCTGATCCTATACTACTACTACTACTACTAGGCCTACTACTACTAGTTAGGGTTAGTAGTAGTAAGAAGAGAGAGGGCCCAGCGTCCACTGCTGCCATCTTCTCATCCAGGGACGTGCAGAGAAAGTTAGAGAGGCAGGGGGTGAAATTTCTAAAAGAACCTTTTGGTGGAAATATCGAAAATAGCAGACCTCCAAGCTCACAACGTGTCATGCTGCGACGCGTTGTGAGCTTGGAGGTCTGCTATTTTTCATAGTTCGATACCACATTGAAATCAAGTCAATACTGGAGATGTGGCGTAACGGCATGGATTTCTACACAGAGAGGGCAATTCTTTCAGCATAAGATGCTGCATTCGAGTTTAGGAGTGTTTGGACAAGGTAATTATCTTGAATGCTGCCTTCTGGTATGGCATGGAAAGAGGGCTTTTGCATTTCTTTCTCCATAGTTAAAAGGTCTGGAGAGGGCACTTTTTACAGTCGCTTTGATGTCTATGTGTGCAGGTGCCTGTTCTCATCCATGTCCTGCTCTCCACTTTGTATTACACCACAATAACAAGGCACCGCCTCAGACATGCAACATGGAAATAAAAATACTCAACTCAGGCGGTCGAGTTGGATGTATTTTATTTCATGACAAAAATGTTGTATTTTACAGAGTGGGTGGGGTGCTGAGAGGTTTCCCACTGCGGAGAATAGACTTTCAACAACGCAAAACTACCTTTTTTTAGGTGAGTAGCAAAAGTAATTTAGTTTATTTTGACTGAAGTGGAGCCCTCTTAGGGGCAATGGAATTCCTGGTCTTGTATCTGAACCTGCTTCCTGGCAGAGTGTTAGCCAGACCTCGCTAACACTCTGGACCAGAGCTATAATTGAGGGAGTGACCTTTGTTATCATATGTTTATTACACTATGATTAAGACCACTGATATCCTGCTCTGCCCTCCTCTAGTGTGGGTAAGAGCTGGGACTGGAGGCTGTTGATTTCTTAACACTCACTTAACGTGTGGCTCGGAGGAGAAACACTCATCTCAGTCTCCACACACAGCCATGCTCACACTAGTTATAATGCTTGTTCATGTCATGTTCCTACTCATCTGTACAGGTAAGATACATTTATGAATAACATACTGTATGCATGCACTAACATGAGCATTTATGTGTTGAGTTTCTTTTAGTTTTCATATATTATGCTGAAACAATTTCCCAAATATAGTATTAAGTGTATGGTTTCTATAGCTTTTTACAATTTACCATCTTTGCATTTGTGTTCAAACCTATAATCTAAATGATATGTCAGTGAAGACAGATTTAATCACTCAAACAACAGCTCTGTACTTGGTCTGCTCTTTTTTCCCCCCTCACATCTCTTTGCAGAAATCTCTGGTCTATGTAGATCGGCTATTTTAGCAGAATGTACACCCCAGAAGAGGGATGCTATAGGTTCAAGTTCTGCAAAGATAGCAGATCTAAAAGCTCACGATGAGACACATATTTAGTGTATACTATAGGCCTATAGAGGGGAAAAGGAAGGGACCGGAATAGACCCCTGTGGGGCTCCAATCAACTAAGTTCATGCTGTTTAAGCCACATCTGTTTTTGGTTTATGCTGGCCTTTGCATCTTTACCAGTTGCGATGGAAAGTGAAATAACACATCTATTGCGCCTTCATTCCATCGTCCTTTATATTCTTAGCATTCACGTGTAGCCCTTCTAGTCACCATGTTATCAATGCAGGCTACATGGTGGCCAGATATCCATGCTAAACCACCATGTTCCTGGTGCCAGGTTCAGCAGATTCAATAACTGCAGCACCCATGCCAACCACGATGCCAACCCACACCCCATCACCCACTGACCTGATGCCAACCCAGACCCCACCCAAAGATGTGGTGCCAACCCAGACCCCACCCAAAGACGTGGTGCCAACCCAGACCCCACCCAAAGACGTGGTGCCAACCCAGACCCCACCCAAAGACGTGGTGCCATCCCACACCCCACCCAGAGACGTGATGCCAACCCACACCCCAGCTAAAGAGGTGATGCCAACCAAGACCCCACCAGAAGACGTGACTGCAGGAGAAGGTAAAAATGCCATAAAAATGCTAATATACAGTATATGATTTGTGAAAGTGACAAACGGGCTTCACAGTTCTGTTAGGTGTGTTCATATGCTAATGGTGATTGGTGATGCGATTTCAGATCAATTGCTCCAGCCACTGAGGAGAAACGCTGTTTCAGACAGACAGACAGACAGACAGACAGACAGACAGACAGACAGACAGACTCACACTCACACTCACACTCACACAGACATTCGCAAAATTATAGTATAGATATATATATATATTGAATCGTTATGCAGTGCAAATAATCTATTGTATGGAAACTAAGTATTTGTGCCTTGTATTTAGCAAATTTTAAGGAGGAAAATGATAAAGAGGGGTCCAATTACTTTTCCATTCCATTTAGCTACTCTGGGTCTATCGATAAATGTCTGTAATCTCTGTGTTCATGTCAAGGTGCAGGTTTGTCCATATGTGTTGAAATATAATGTCCATTTTTTTGCAAGAGAATCAAAGTGTTTACCTATTTATATCCATAATAATAGATTTATCCCTTAAGAAACATGCACCATGACATGTTTCACACAGATTTAATTTCTTTGCTAAATAGTTACTATATCGATTTAAATCATCGAATGTAATCGTATTGCCGTGAATGAACCAATATCGTCCATGTATCGTCAACCATGTATCGTGATGCGTATCGTATCGTTGTTCAAATGTATCGTTGCACCCCTAATTACTGTGTTGTCACGCTGGCTATTGTAGAGGAACACAATTCAGGCTTTTGCAAATCCCGCCCCATTCTGCCCTGTTACTATGGTGGGACATTTGACCCTGGGCAGATTGTTTTTATAGTGGCAGTGAATGGGATTTTTTTTTTCTTCATAGCCTCATTATTGCAATTTAAAGTACCAAAGGAAAAACATCTAGGTGATATTAATAAAAAGGGAAGACAAAGGTACAGTAGTTACATTGCAAAACAGGGGGTTTCCCCGAAAATATATGTTTTAATTTGTTTAATCCCAGTGGGACAGAATCACTATTGCAGATTCTTTTATAGTGGAAGTGGATGGGATTTTTTTTTTCATAGCCTCATTACAGCTATATAAAGTACCAAAAAAAAACACATCTACGTGATATTAATAAAAAGGGAAGAAAAAGGTACAGTAATTACATAGCAAAACAGTAGTTTTCCCCCGAAAATATATGTTTTAATTAGTTTAATCCTCTGGATCAGAGAGAGAATAGAAATAGAAAGAGAAAGCGCAGTGCATCTTGGGTTTTACAGCCAGATTATAGTTCTCCTCACATAATAGGCTGGCTTTTCGTAATTCTGCCCATTTAAAATATATGTACCCAATCGTAACTCTTAGTTACATTGATAAGGTCCATGTGAACTAGTTTGTTGAAGCTTATTCATTATGATGAGCGAGATCGCTATCACCTCGCGTGGCCGTACTAGACGCACGCTGTGTCGCGCAGAGCGAACCGTTGTTGAAAGCCTAAAGCAACATTCTCCACTGCACAAACTCCACCCCCGATAGCAAAAAGTGAATGGTTTTTTCTGGTTGGCCAGTCAGGGAGTCTCAGGGACCAATCAGAAGGCTGACAAACGGTGAATTATATATACACTATATATAGCCTGGCTGGGGCAGCAATCTCTGCCTGTCCCAACGTTTTATTTACCTACCAGGGGCAGGTGGGCAACCCTTAGGGGCCTTTTCCACCAAAAAGAACCTTGGTTTAAGAACCAGTGCCGTTCAACTTTCTTGGAACCTTGGTTCGTTCTTGTGAACCGGCCGCAAACCGGCTTGCGTTTCCACCAGATGGAACCAGATTGAACCAGCGGAAACCAAGGATTTTGTGGTTCCCGTTCCAAACCAACTTTTACGGTTTTTAACCAACTCCGTTCTCGGTGGATAAGCTCACCTCTGGTTCATCCCATAGGCGGGAGAAAGAACCAGAACCGGTTCTTTGCCGGTCGAAAAGCGCCCTTAGTGTCAACGCATGGTTCTACTTAGTCCGGGAGGCAGGCCCAGCCCTCATAATGTCCTCTGCTAACTTTTTTTCACTATTATTTCCTGTTAGCATATACCTTGGGCCATCACAAGTTCATACTGAACACCCCCAACTCGGGGCCGTTTGGTCGCAGGGGCCCAAAAACCAATTTTTTGGTACCTGTCTCTGGCGAAATTATGTAAATGTATAAAATAATTCACTAAAATTACATACATTGTCACACACATATGAAATTTGGTATGGAGTATCCTGACACATAGGGGTAAGTGGCAAAATAGGATTATAGTGCTTACTACCAATGTATTTTAAGATATCACCCTCAACATCCCCAGAAACACAATAAAATTACTGTCCGCTTGACACATTATCGTCAAATATGATCATTTTCAAGCGGGTTATTGTGAATATAATGACCTCTCCTGTATATAGAAGACTTCCCACATTCATAAGCTTCAATTTGAGCCCAAGATGATCTTCTCATCTTGAGAATTACTGTTTATGTAGCCAAAATACTGCACTATACCTCAAATCGGAGAAAATATAATATTCAGTCAGTAGCTTTACAGAAGCCTAGAATCTAACAATGGGTTCACAAGTACTGCTGTTTGAAGTTATAAACATGAAAAATGAATACTAGCAGGGAAGCAAATGTTTTTAAATGGTATTAAAAATATGTTTGATATGCACAAAATAGCTCTTTGCAATACAATAATAATACAGTATAGCAAAAGTTCCCCTGTGGGAGAGAGGTATGAAAAAAGAAATAGCCGCGTGAGATCTGCATCTATTCTAGGCCACTGTAGTGCATCTATAGACCACTGTACCTCATACAGTGGTTAGCAGTTAAGATTGGCAGTGTCACCAGTTGGCTGCCTCTGTGGCACCACTGTAGTGCCACTGAGTAAATGTGAGTAAATGTGGTACCACCTTTTTTAGAGGTGTTACAGCATGTAATGTGGCTTATCTGCCACAGGGAGGCACATGTGAGTCCATGAACCCTACATTACAGTGTTGGCAACACAGCAAGGGTGAACAGATTCATTGTGATTGTTATTAATTAAAGAAAACTTAGACGACAATGCAGAGTTCAGGTTGAATTGAAATGCAATTGTTGCTTTATACACAACTGTGTTTATTATACTTAAAAGCATTTGACAAATGAAAAACTAGATGTGCCTAGAACTCAACTAGATTTGTAATAATAAGTATGCTAATGAATTCTAATTTCCCCATGACCCATGACAGGAAAATATTAATAATAATAATAATAATAGTACATAAAATATTCAGTCAACAATTAGAAAAATACGGTTTAAATAAAACAAATTGAAACAGTTTGAATGGACAACATTTTAGAGGCTAAAGGAACAATTTATGAGTTTTCATTCTGTAGTGCTAGTCTAGTGGATAGTGTCATGGAATGGCATATGGGAGAACAGAGTTTAATCCCCTGCTGAGGAATCTATTTTTCAAGAACTTCGTAAGAGTAATGCTGCATTCACACTACGAAAAGCCAAGCTAATGGTTTGCTTGGTAATTCAATGTATTCTCTATGCAAACCAGCTTAAAACATTTCCAGCTTTTTTCCAGCTTGGAAATTTTTAAAGCTGGTTTGCATAGGGTGACCAGACGTCCCGTTTTACCCGGGACAGTCCCGTTTTCAAGCTGTGTGTCCCGGTGTCCCGACAAATAGTTCTAAAACACTGATATGTCCCGCTTTTCAACATTCACTGCAAAATTGTCCCGGTTTTCGCCAGAATTAAAATAATAGTAGCCGTTTTCAGTGGTTGCATCAGACATTTATCATGTTCTTTTCATGAAAACATGCTCACCTAAACCAATCAGAAAACAGGAACAAATTCATTGCGTGTCTGAATTCAACGCTGAGGCTGTTTGTCAATCACTCACTGCCTGTTTGCAACCCTGTGGTGCGTGTTTGCGCGTGCACGAACGTTAGAGAGCGTGCGCGGTAACGTGCGCATTGCTTTTAGGGTCCCAGTTTTAGGCAACAGTGTTTTACGTCCCGGTTTGAGTGGCTGGAAATATGGTCACCCTAGGTTTGCATAGAGAATACATTGTATTACCAAGCATTGAAGACTTTATTAGAAGATTGCATAGGAAAAGGTACAGTTTCATGACGGTACAGTTCACTGGTACAAGGTCTACTACAAGGAGATCCATGAAAAGACTAAGCTTATTTCCACTGGAAACCATTAAAGTATCTCATATAACATTGAATGACAGACAAATAGAACACAGTACTATGCAGTAGATATGTAAAGAAAAATTTTACCAGTTGCGAACGGCTGCTGCCTGATTTTCATTACACCTTGGCACCAAGGTACATAATACATTATTATTATAATGTTTTTTTTATTTTTTATTAGAGAAATAATGCAAAGTTCTTCGAATGACCACAACTCCCAAGCTACAAGTCCCAACCCCCCATGTGACACAGTTTAGCAAACAAACTCACAGAGAGAGTCAGACACACACAGTGGGGGGTTGGGGGGTTGGGGGTTTGGGAGTACACAGGTACGAATTCTGGCCAGGCCACCTACTTGCTGAAGTGTCCCTGAGCAAGACTTTTAAATCCCTAAATTAAGAAACAATCTCTATTGAAAGAATACTAATGACTTATTTTATTATCGTTTTAACTTTGTCTCTTCTGCAATCATCATAGGGATATACAAAATAGCCGTAAAGTGATTACTAACTTCTAATTGTTGAATGGAAGATTTTATTGTATTGTTTTTTCAAACCATTAGCTTGGCTTTTCATAGTGTGAATAAGGCAAAATATTTTTTAACATGATGAACATACAGTTAGTGGCCGTTGAGCTTGTCACATTTTCTGGGGCATTTTTCTACGATCTGTCCATAGACTCTACACATGTAAATGCAGAAACTCATTGATCAATAGCAGGTTTCACTTTTATATGATATTTTATATACGATTGAGGGGCTAAATACATGTGATAGAAGCTCACAACACAGCGAGACGTGTTGTGAGCTTGTAGATCTTCTATTTTCTCACACAGAAACAAATAAATTCTACTGGTCTCTATAGTGCTTTCTGTAATAACCATGTGAGTGATGTGTTGCAGTAGCAATCTACTCTTTGTTACTGATTTATTTTTATTTTTATCCCCTCCAACTGTAGCCTACTTTTCCCCACGTTCATATTTTATATGTTTACACTTGCTTTGGCAATGTAAACTTGGACCTAGGCTTTCTCAAGCCAAGAGCACCTTTGAATTATGTTTAATGTTTTTTTTAAGAAATAAAATAGCAAAACCAAATAATATATTAGGCTATATGGTGAGAGAGAGAGAGAGAGAGAGAGAGAGAGAGAGAGAGAGAGAGAGAGAGATTTCATATTCCGATTATGCTTGGATAATTATTCCTTAGACAGTGGTAAAATAGTACAGTCAGAGTGTAGCCTCGTCATCGCAACCATGATACAACAAGCATAATGTTTTGCACAAGGGGATAAACTGATCTTTCAGTCTCACTCTCTTGAGTTGACTGTGAAACTGAACACTACACCTCTTGACATGCAAATTAACCCAATATTCTATCAATGGTCCTGGCAGCATGAGGTGTGAAGCTTACTTACTTTTCATTCTCATGATGCACACACAGCAAAAATAACTTCTCTTGCACTCTCTCTTTCGTTGATATAAGTTAAATGAAGTCAGTGAAGTTTATAGAATATAGTCTATCTAGACCGGGAAGTTGAGCGTAGCCTGGTCCAACAAAATACATCTCTGCAGTCTGCACATAACATCTCTGCACAAACACATGCACCTCAAATGAAACTATAGGTCCATGCTACTTAAAGTTAACTCTTAAGGTAAAGTATTGACATCAAAATGTACTTAAAGTATCAAAAGTAAAAGTACTCATTATGCAGAATGTCCCATTTCACAAGTTTACAATGTATACAAATATTTTGCAGATCTAGCCTACAAGCTCACAATTCGTGGCATCGCAAGACATTGTGAGATTAATTGTAGATCATCTGACGTTTTGGCTGAGTGAAGTGGGTAATTTATGTTTTGTAATAATAATCCAAATCTACAAATGAATTTAGTAACATTTCTTTAGTAATTGGAAACACTCAAGTTAAGTACTTAAAGAAGAAATTATATTTAAGTACAATACTTAATTAAATCAAATGTACTAGTTAGGCTACTTTCCACCGGTGGTGTTTGTTTTCTCCAATGTGAGAGAGTGTTACCACATTTGCTATATTCTGTGAGTGAAACAAGCGACCAGGTCTATGAAAACAAGCCCAAAAGAAGCAACCATTTCACCACTTGAACTCTATTACATCAGCTATTTTAAAACAATTATCTTGAAATTAAGGACAAATAAGCCACTACACTTAAGAAACTAGCCCTAACAAAAGCAACCCACAACTATGAATCTTTACAAGCGACTTTACAGGAAAACAGGACCAAAGTCACTTAAAATAAGCAGACCCAGCAACACTGGCAGGCTAGAGTTGTTAAGACATGTTGCATGCTGAAAGATAACTGATCTGCAAACCTTTGGGGGAAGGGAAGGTTGTGTCTAGGGCTTCTTTGATTCACATGCAAATTATCCCAATATTCTATCAATGGTCCTGGCAGCCTGAGGTGTGAAGCTACCTACAGTTTACTTTTCATTCTCATGATGCACACACAGCAACAGCCACTGAGTCATCAAAACTAATGTCTAATCAATGTCCAGTATACAATGCGTGTCAGATGCGATGCATGTTGTTGATAAAAGTTTTTCATAGAATATATCTATCCACCATAAAACTATACCAGAGTATCAGATGGGAAATCTCTCTCTCTGGCTTTAAAGGGATCCCTGGCTAATACGACAAATACGCCTTAATACATTATAATTGCCCTGTATAAATACAATGTAAAATCAAAAACACCTTAATTATTTTATTTCTTCTAGAAATAGCTAATCTTTCACTCAATAGGGGAAATGCCCGTCGCAAGTTGATGATGATCAGATTCCAAACTGTTCCCTTTCCTCCTTTAAAAAAAAAATCAAATTTATGATCGCCAGTAGTGTAAAGCAACTAAGCCTACATTAGTACAGTTGTGAGATATTTGTACTTAACTTGAGTATTTCCAATTTCCAATACTTTCATTTCTACTTCATTATATATTGGATCCAAATATTGTACTTTTACTACACTACATTTATTTGAAAACTTTAGTTACTAATTACTTTGCACATACACTTTTAATATTATAAAATATACATTTATCCACTTTACACCTATTTATACCATGGCTATTTGAAAATAGCCGATCTACAGTCCATTGCAGAGATTTGAATGTTTTCACTTAAAATGTGTTTGGTTCTAACTTCTGTACTGTCATTGATTATGATAGATTTCAAATCTTTTGTGTTTGTTTTGTCTAACATTGTTTAGTGTAAGAAACATAGTTGTTTTTTAAAGTAGCAATCTTTAAAAAAGAAAATACTCACAATTACTTATTGTATTTAATTACTTATTGTGATAATCAACTTCTAATGGTTGGCTGGAGGATTTTATTGAATTATTTTATTTATTCTTTATTTTTACTGTCCTGGAGACTTTGCAATTAGAATAATTAATTTGTTTAATGTTGTTAAATATGATAAACAGTTGTGAATAAAGCAATAATTGCTTTTCAGTTCATTAGAACTCTGCATGTAAATTCACCCTTTCCCCTGGATTCCAGAGTTTAGTAATACATCTTTTTAATACAATTGCCAACAAGTCATTGCTGTTGACTGAAAGATTGTTTTTGGCTCAAAATCTACTCATTCTTGAAAATTAAATTAACTACCCAGTTAAGCAACAAACCTGTCTCATATGCCTTTATCTGGGCATTAGTTGCTCTCTAACCCCACCTAGTGGTTAAGAGTTAAGAGTTAAGATCTGTTTATTTGACAGGGACCTTGCTCATTAATGGACATGTCAGTTTTCACTTCAATGTAAATGAGCCAGATTTAGCCCGCTGTGGGCTAATTTCCATCTGCAGTCCCTGGACCCCCATTGGTGGTGATCAACCCCCCCAATCCAACCCTTGATGCTGAGTGCCAAGCAGGGAGGCATTGGGTCCCATTTTTATAGTCTTTGGTATGACCCGGCCGGGGAATTGAACCCCCGACCTCCCAGTCTCAGGGCGGACACTCTAACCACAAGGCCACTGAGCTGGTCAGTCAGACAGACAGACAGACAGACAGACAGACAGACAGACAGACAGACAGACAGACAGACAGACAGACAGACAGACAGACAGACAGGATCCCCATTGGTGGTGGTGATCAACCCCCCCAATCCAACCCTTGATGCTGAGTGCCAAGCAGGGAGGCATTGGGTCCCATTTTTATAGTCTTTGGTATGACCCGGCCCGGGGAATTGAACCCCCGACCTCCCAGTCTCAGGGCGGACACTCTAACCACAAGGCCACTGAGCTGGTTATGGTTGTGGCATGTAACAACGTGGTGCCTCAACTGATCTGGCTGCCATGGTGGTACCACATCAGTGCCACGACCAGCACTTTCAAGGTACAACCACTGTATATGGACCATTGTACTGTATCTATAGACCACATACATTGACCACTGTACCGTATCTACTGTATAGATCACTAGAGTATACTGCATCTCAACTCAGCACTCAAAATGTATTTATAAAGCACATTTAACATGATCAGGTCGCGCAAAGTGCTGCACAGGTTAAAACAAATAGAATATAATAAAAAGATAACAGCATAAAATACAAAGAAGAATACAAGGAACAAAAAGAAAACATCAGCACCAGTAAAGGAAAGGCATACTATATTTGATTGATAAAGATGAGAAATACCAATTGACTGTACAGCTCTGACGTGTAGGGGCAAGATATTCCTCAGCCTTGGGGCCCCCAGTGGGGGGCAGTTGTGATAGTACAGTACAGTACAGCTAAAAAAACGAGATAAAAGTTGAGGGAAATAATTTGACTTAACATATGCATGCATGCATGCCTGACAGAACCCGGAAGTACCCTGTAGACTGACTGGATAGTTGGGAGCGGGGCGTCCCTCCTGCAATGGGCCAGGAATAATGTCTATGTACTGTATGTAGTACAGTGTAGGGATGTCCTGATACCACTTTTTTGCTGACCAAGTACAAGTATGAGTACTTAATTTAGTACTTGCCGATACCGAATACCGATACTGTAAGTTACGTTTCTGTACAAGTGCTTCTGTGTGGCGCTCCAAAATAAAATGCTTTAAATAATTATGTTGTCATGCCTAGAGTGAGAGAAGGTTAAAACACTGTTCATTAGTTGAACTAACATACACAAAACTGTGTCTTAGGACAAAATGGTATATGGACTGGCACTGCTGTGAGCAATATCGGACGAGTACGAGTACAGCAAAATAGGCTGGTATCGGGGCGAGTACCGATACCTCGAGTGCCGATACCGCATCCATAGTTCAGAGGTCTACATATGAGAACAGTGGTCTATAGATGCATACAGTGGTATACAGATGCACTACAGTGGACTACAGATGCACTTGATCTACAGATTCACTAAAGCATTCTACAGTTGCACTAAAGTGGTCTACAGATGCACTACCTACTGTACCTACCACCATACTGCATACTTTATTTAACTACCTACAGTATCTATCACCAAACTGCATTCCTCATCTAACTACCTACCTGCCACCATACAGCATCCCTTCATCTAAATACCTACCAACCTACCTCCATACTGCATCCCTCATCTAACTACCTACCAACCACCATGCGGCATCCCTCATCTAACTACCTACCTACCTACTTACCACCATGCTTCATCCATCATCTAACTACTGTACCTACCTACCTACCGCCATACTGCATCTCTCATCTACCTACCTACCTACCTACCTACCTACCTACCACAAAACTGCATCCATCATCTAACATCCTACCTACCACCATACTGAATCTCTCATCTACCAACCTATCTACCACCATATTGTATCTCTCATCTAACTACCTACCACCATATACTGCATCCCTCATCTAACTACCTACCAACCACCAACATACTGCATCCCTCATCTACTATGGTTGATGGGGGGAAAGGGGTATGGTGATGAGTTCATAGTTCCACTCATCTACTTGTATAACTTAAAGGACAACTCCGCCCTAAATAAATCACTTCTATGCTAATTGTCCTACTTATATTGATCCCAAAAGACCATGGGGTCTATTAGGTAGAAATGGTGTTGTCCAGTTTCCACAGCAGAACCCGGCAGCTCTCATAGCATAGAGATCACTTTTACACTACTGTTCAAAAGTGATTTTCTTTTTCATGAGTACTAGTTGTCATTACAAACACATCCATGCCTTGGTTGTCCCACACAAGCCACCACAATCTCATAAATAATGTTTTGGGGTGAGTATTCGGCACAAGTGCCAGTCAAAGTGACTGTAATGGCCAATCACAGGGCATCTTTTCCGGGACTTGGCAAAATACATAAAAGCATAACATCTGTTTAGCAGAGTGTGATTGATGGCTTGTCTGTGTTTGTAACGACAACTAGTACCAGATTCATGAAAAATAAAAACACTTTTGACCAAAACAAGCTATCGCTTTTACACTATTTGTTGTGGTCAAAAGTGTTTATAGTAGTATAGGCTTATAGTGCTTACATGCTCCACTCTGAGCTTACAGTACAGTAAGGTACAGTACGGTAGAGTACAGTACAGTACAGTAAGGTACAGTACAGTACAGTACAGTACAGTACAGTACAGTACAGTACAGTAAGATACAGTACAGTACAGTAAGGTACAGTTACTCTACCTTACCGTAGAGTACAGTACAGTACAGTAAGGTACAGTACAGTACAGTAAGGTACAGTAAGGTACAGTACAGTAAGATAGAGTACAGTAAGGTACAGTACATTTAGGTACAGTATGGTACAGTACAGTAAGGTACAATACAGTAAGGTACAGTACAGTAAGGTACAGTAAGGTACAGTACAGTACAGTTTGTCTAAATAACCTGTCCCCACACACACACACACACACACACACACACACACACACACACACACACACACACACACACACACACAGGATATAGCTGCTCAGATTCACCGCTCCACGTCGAACCGATGTTTGATTTTTGTATTGCAAAGAGCTATTTTGTGCATATGAAACATATTTTTAATAACATTTAACAACATTTACTTCCCTGCTAGTACTCATTTTTCATGTTTATAACTTCAAACAGCAGTACTTGTGAACCCATTGTTGGATTCTAGGCTTCTGTAAAGCTACTGACTGAATATTATATTTTCTCCGTTTTGAGGTATAGTGCAGTATTTTGGCTACATAAACAGTAATTCTCAAGATGAGAAGATCATCTTGGGCTCAAATTGAAGCTTATGAATGTGGGAAGTTTTCTATATACAGTAGAGGTCATTATATTCACCATAACCTGCTTGAAAATGATCATATTTGATGATAATGTGTCAAGCGGACAGCAATTTTATTGTGTTTCTGGGGATGTTGAGGGTGATATCTTAAAATACATTGGTAGTAAGCACTATAATCCTATTTTGCCACTTACCCCTATGTGTCAGGATACTCCATACCAAATTTCATACGTGTGTGACAATGTATGTAATTTTAGTGAATTATTTTATACATTTACATAATTTCGCCAGAGACAGGTACCAACAAATGGGTTTTTGGGCCCCTGCGACCAAACGGCCCCGAGTTGGGGGTGTTCAGTATGAACTTGTGATGGCCCAAGGTATATGCTAACAGGAAATAATAGTGAAAAAAAGTTAGCAGAGGACATTATGAGGGCTGGGCCTGCCTCCCGGACTAACTGGTGTTTGTGCAGCTGCAGGTGTCTCTCCCGACAAGGTGTGCAGTTACCACGATGTCTTAACCCACCTGGACATGAAGAAAGACAACGAGCTGTACATGGGTACCCGACCCGTTCTGGACCACACCAGACCCACCGTGGTGTGGTTGTGGGTGGAGCTCAATGCCATCTTACACGTGGTAGGTAAACGATGTGTTTTTGAGGCATTTTCTGCTAGTGTTGCAAATGCAAACTCACTGGTAAAAAGCTCATGCTGTATTTTATTTTGTCGTCAATGTTCCAGTCAATCAGATCTTCATCAGGACATATGCATGGGAATTGGTGTACACACAAATAAATCCATGTTTTTTTTTTCTTTTTCTTTTTTTTTTTACTGTTTATTTGATTTTCAGTTGAAGCATTTAAGGCAATAAAGTGGTACAATAATATGAATAGCATCTTCTTTAGTACATACATAAAATATACAGTAGTGATACAAGGATTGCATTTTCACCCAAAACAACAATAAAAAAAGGATAAAGAAAATAGATCGTTACAGACAAGTGAACACAAACAGACAAGACAACCAAAGAGAAACGAAAACAACAACATAAACATCAGTCAGACAACATATCCATAACTATGATATACATATAATCTGCAAAGCAGGACAGCGCACCCGACACAGCAAACCCATCATATCCAAGCTCCAATGGACCTCATGCATCCTCATAGTATATCCTCAATCAGAGATGGATTCAGATTTAGGACAAACTGAAGGAAAGGACCAAATTTCTTGGTGGAGCCATTTTCTCCAATTTGAGACAGCGCAAAGTATTTATTTGCTCCTCCAAAGAATGGTCCCAATGTTGTTTTTTCCATTTTTTTTTTTTTTTTAAATATGCAATATAGTCCATTCTGGGTCCAGACCAGGGCTTCAGACAGGAGCGATTGGTTGAATTATAAATCAGGTTATTTATGTCGCTCGAAAGTCGTTCAAAGTTCACGGCTTCACACAGAAATTATATCTGGACCATTCTTTGAGGGAGCAAATCTCTGCGTCAAAACATACGGCCCCATTATTTTCAATGAACTAACCCACACCGGCACCGTCAGACGCGTGCAGCCGCGGGTCTGCCGCCTCGCCTGCCGCTCCGATACGCCACTGTTCTATTTTTCCAGCGTTGCCGCGCGGTGAACATGTTCTCCCATGGTTCTCCCCACCGGGGGAAATGGATGTGCTGTGTGGCAGCGCGACGCATCCAGTTGGGGTTACCGCGGGGCACTTAACGTGCGTCGATACCGCGGCGCGACGCTGCGCAGCCGCCCGCGTCCAGTGTGTGCTCCCCTTTAGTAGGCTATAGGTAAGATAGCCTTCTAGGCTGAAATTCTCCTTTCATTTGTTTACATGTGGCTCCATGTGTTGCCTCATCTGTTTGCTGCTTATACCTTTGTTGTTGTGTTTGTTTTCTGGAATATTCTCATATTCTGTATGTTCATGTGTAGGTCGACAAGGAACAGAAATTAATTTCATACATCTATTTCGAAATGGTGAGTTCTCATAACTTATATCTAACTATTAATTTAGCGAATGTCTGTCTGTCTGTCTGTCTGTCCGTCCGTCCGTCTGACCACCTGCATGCTGACATCACTGATACTACACAGTTTCGCCGCCATGGTAACCGTCTGTCTGCATGCTACTCTGACATCATAGTACTGACATCACAGACTGGCCTGGACACGGAACACCATGTATGGGCATAGAAATCTGCCCAACGGGCACTCCAACATGGAACACCATATATGGGGGAACAGGTCCATAAAATCATGTATCTTCATATCTAAATCATGTCTACAGAAAACATGGCTTCAGTTATCATCAAACCGACTCAACTACGTTGCATAATGAGAGCAGGGAAACTTCTAAACCTAAATTGGACAAGGGCTTCCCTTGGGTTGGAGAGAAGGTTTGTCACCGAAGGAGACCGTAAGGTCCCTAGAATTTACACCAAAACTGGAGACAAAGGTATTTCTAGCACCTTCACGGGAGAAAGGAGGCCAAAAGAAGATCAGGTGTTTGAAGCACTAGGAGCTACAGATGAGTTGTCATCAGCCATAGGGTTGGCCAGGGAGTTCTGCATTGAAAAGGGCCATGGGTTCACTCATCAGCTAGACAAGATACAGTGCGTATTACAAGACGTGGGGTCAAATATTGCCACTCCGCTGTCATCTGCAAGAGAAAGTCACATAAAGAAAACCAGGTTTTCCTCTCAACCAGTGGTGGACTTGGAAAGCTGGATTGATGAATTCACAGACGTGCTCCCGCCACTCACCAACTTCATTCTGCCTTCTGGAGGCAAGAGCAGCGCTGCCCTGCATGTGGCCCGAACAATCTGTCGCCGAGCAGAGCGCAGTGTTGCTCCTATTGTGCGCTCAGGCGAAGCGGATCAAGATGTCGCTAAATTTTTAAACAGATTAAGCGACTACCTTTTCACCGTGGCCAGATATGCAGCGATGAAAGAAGGCAACGAAGAAAAGATCTACAAAAGGGCTGAATAACTTCATCGGGAGCAGGGACGGGACGAAGACTACAATTTGACAAGCACTGGCAACGACCATCCACTTACCCGGTCATGGCCCCCCCCCCCCCCCCAATCCTCCTGTCCCAGCCCCTGCCTCTCCTTCAGCTTAGGCATTTAGCAGACGCTTTTAATCCAAAGCGACTTACAATCGCAGGTAATACACATCATTATAATAAGCAAGATAATATGTCAGTACATCAACAACAATAAATGGGATGCATAGGAATATAAATCTAGAAAAAACAATAACATAGGTAGACCACGCACCTAATCAGTAAAAAATTTAAAACCTAAAAAATGCTATCTAGCTTCGTGAATGGTCATTGAGGGAAGGGGAGTGTTGCCATGGGTTTAGGTGGAGTCTGAAGAGGTGAGTATTCAGTCCAGAGTGGAAGCTAGGGAGTGAGTATGTAGTTCTAATGGAAGCTAGGGATTGAGTCTGTCGTTCTAATGGAAGCTAGGGATTGAGTCTGTCGTTCTAATGGAAGCTAGGGAGTGAGTCTGTCGTTCTAATGGAAGCTAGGGAGTGAGTCTGTAGTTCTAATGGAAGCTAGGGAGTGATTCTGTAGTTCTAATGGAAGCTAGGGAGTGAGTCTGTAGTTCTAATGGAAGCTAGGGAGTGATTATGTAGTTCTAATGGAAGCTAGGGAGTGAGTCTGTCGTTCTAAGTGTGACAGCTGGAGTTTATTCCACAGTTTGGGGGCCAGGAGGGCAAATTGTCTTTCACCACCTCCGCCGCCACGGCCACTCCTCCTCAACTGACGTAGTCTACATTTGTGTGTCTGAATTTATTCAAACATTACAATTATGCATTGTATTATATTGCTGCCTTTCTTATATTTTTTATGTTATAATTATGAAATTATACCTTGGTAGGCTATGCCCAAAACTCCAATAAAAAGAGTCCCAGACTGTTTTCACTCATTTACAAACATATATAAACATTGCCTCCAGTGTTTTCAGAATCAAGAGGAATACCTTGTATATCCCAGGGCACCAACACACCTCTATTTGAAATGATCACTGACTTGTTTGTCATTTCCCTCCTCCTGCAGGATTGGAAGAATGAGCACATATCCTGGGACCCTGCTGAGTTCTGTGGGATTGAGCATGTTTCTGTGCCCAGTGAGTGGCTGTGGAAGCCTGACGTCACCATCGATGAGAGGTAGGAAATAAATACACTGTCATGCAGACATGCTGGACACATTAGGGTTTCACAAAGTGTGTGCGTGTGCATTTTAATCACACCACTACACCGAAGGTTCTCACAGGAAACTCCCCAGACACCAATTTCACTTCCTCATTCACTAAGCAGATCATTGTTTTGTTAAAGGGCCAGTTCACCTCTAGGACAACCCTATCTTATTTTATTGTTGTTTGGGACACGATCAACACAATCCTGAGTTATTTTTTGTGTTCAATCTGTGTTTTTTGATATTTTAGTATTTCAGCATGTACTAGCATCACTAGTCAGTTTACAGTTTACAGTTTAGGCATTTAGCAGACGCTTTTAATCCAAAGCGACTTACAATAAGCAGATGAAAATATCACAATAATAAACAAATGTCAGTACATCAACAGTAATATAACAAATGCAAATTAATATCTATATCTAGAAAAAACAATATAATCTGTAAAGAAAAAAATAATAATAAAAAAGGTTTCTAGAAAAACCTAAAAAACAAATGCTAACTAGCTTCATGTATGGACATTGATTCTCCAGTAGTGCTAAGCACTAAAGTGCTCAGCATTTTAGTCATGCTGAAATACTAAAATATGGTCCTTTAAGCATCACCAGTTGCTAGGCAGAGACATGTTGACCTGAACAACCTGAGAGACAGTGGACTAGAGCTGCATGAAGGTTGCTGGTTAGAATCCCTGACCAGATGGTTCAACACATCTGTCAGAATGACAGCATGTCAATCAGAGGGTTGTCAGAATGACAGCATGTCAATCAGAGGGTTGTCAGAATGACAGCATGTCAATCAGAGGGTTGTCAGAATGACAGGATGTCAATCAGAGGGTTGTCAGCGTGGAGATCTGATGTCTAGATAGAAGCTACAGATAGTAGAATGAATATGCATTCAGTATAATTCTAGTATATGTAATTTTATTCTATGTTAAAGCAGCACTTTGTAACTTACAATCTTTATGGTCGAGTATGTTAATACATTTTATTATAGAGGGTATGCGCATGCATACAGTGAGTGGCAAATCGAGTGGCAAAGTGAGTGGCAAAGTGAGTTTTGTGTTGTTTAACGTTGTTTAATGCAATCAGTAGCACTTTTCTGTGTGGATGTATGGGCTGTCAAGGCCAACAAGTAGTATTTTTGCCACTCAATGTGCGTTCCTGCATAACTTCCGGGTATGACGATGTCACGCGCATACCCTCTATCCACCTCTTTCCGCGGGAGTTTACTGGAGATTATTTGGACCACACTTCCGGTTTAACAGCAGACATACAAGCTCGCGTCGCAGATGCAACCTGTTGTGAGCTTGTAAATCACACTCGGCTGCGGCGCCGGAAGCTCGGTACAGCGTCTGCGCAATGCACTATGGGGCGTTGGAAACCCGTGGATACACCTTGGTTGAATGCTTGATTCTGATTGGTGTGTGTGTGTGTGTGTGTGTGTGTGTGTGTGTGTGTGTGTGTGTGTGTGTGTGCGTGTGCGTGTGCGTGTGTGCGCGTGCGTATGTGTCCTTCTCTTGCAGGCTAGAGAAGGATAACGCTGCTCTGAACCCTTATGTCCGCTTTGACTTTGAAGGCTTGGTAAGTGTTATGAACGATGAGGTGGTCGTCAGCACCTGCAGGATACACATCTACAAGTTCCCCTTCGACACGCAGTCCTGCAACCTCACCTTCGCCTCTGGGACCTTCTTTGGTGAGTGGAAAAATCCTGTACTTTACGTGGGCAAGAATTTCAGGGTGGCCACGAAGGCCATGGCCGTCGTTGCCCCTCAGTTAGGTCTTGTGCCCCTCAAAAAATGGCATGCCCTGAAGCCACAGTGGCCTTAATGCCCTCAGCTGACTGGGGCATTAAGTAGCACTTTCTCCTTTGTCTTGTTACATAGATATCAGTGTCTTTCTTGTCATGTAGACAACAGTGTCTCTTTCTTGTCAATATGTTTACACCAGTATCTGTATATTTCTTGTCATTTAGACGCCAGTGTCTTTTGTTGAGATTCTGAATCTCCTGAGTCCCCATCTTTAAGCCAATCCAGTGACTTTGATTGTTGCAAAACTGACCATGATTCATCCTTAACCCTTAAATTGAATTAATTCTTTCTATGAACTAAAACATTGTTTTATTTGATGGCATTTTCGCCCCAGCATTTGGCCTTTGCTTCCTAAAATAATTGGACAACACCAAAGGCCAAGTGGCCATGCCACTAGAATGACCAAATCCCAGGCATGTTCCCAACTGATTCATTTGACTGCTGGGAGCTGGATTACCTCAGTGTTTTCTCTTGTTCTTTTACCAGCCAAGGAACTGCAGCTCAAAACCTACCTTGACGGAGACGAAGCCAGGTTTTATTCCATGATGGCGATGCGGGCTGAGTACGAGTGGACATTTGAAGACATTATTCCCACCCAACTCAACGATACCAACTACAGACGACAGCGGATTGTCTACACTGTAGGTATTCATTCATATAGGATGTAAGCCTTTACCATGAGAGGGAGTGGGTTGTTGGCTGATTTACCACTGTTTCAGGGTTGTGGCAGGAGGCGAAGCCGAGTGCCAAACAACCCTGAAAGAGTGGTAAATCAGCCAGAAACCCACGACCCTCGAATGGTAAATTGCTTTTCTACCACTTCTACCATATAAATGAAAGAAAACACAGTGGGCGGGGTCCATGAGGCAACTCAAGGTTGTTGACTGATTTACCACTGTTTTAAGCCAATCAGAATCCAGTATCTGAACATGTGACCACGAAAAGGTGGTAGAAATAGCTGTTTTCTATATTTTAATGTTAAACCGCTACAGTTGCATTCGTAAAACCTGAACCGCCTCTAGGCTGACCTTCTGACATCTCCTCCTAGATCACCATGAAGAGGAAGGCGGTCCTCTACATCGTCAACTTCCTGTTGCCCGTCTTGTTCTTCCTGGGTCTGGACATGGCGTCTTTCCTGATCTCTGACAGCAGTGGAGAGAAGCTGAGCTTCAAGGTCACCGTGTTGCTGGCCGTCACAGTTTTACAACTCATTCTCAACGACATCCTGCCTGCCACCTCCAACAGGATGCCCATCATAGGTAGAACGCTCATGTTTTCATCTCTGTTGGATCATCATTTATATTATACACAGTATGAGTGGATGATGATGTAATGCTGTGCTCAACAGCCATGTACTGCATGGGGACATTTTCCCTGATGCTGCTGAGTCTGTTGGAGACGGTCCTGGTGACGTATCTGCTGCAGAAAGACTCCCAGAAGACAGAGACGGACAAAGACCACAAAGAGAAGGAGGACAAGACCAAGGGCCGTAGCTGTGACAGAGGTGAGACATTTCAACACAGCAGTAGCAGTTGTTCTTTGGGGTTGTGACAGGGGTGGCAGTGTTCTTTGAGGTCTTCCAAATCTCACCAACATCAAGGAACAACAAGGAATCGCACTGACTGGACTGGAGCGAGTCATGGACCTGGGGCGGCCTGTCCGGATAAGCTGGGTAAGCGGCCGCTTACGGGCCCGCGGACCGTCAGCTATGGATCTTTAGTTTATTAGGATTTGGACACACTTTGCGTGGGCAGGCGGGACCATTTAAAACTTTATCATCATCAACATCTGCCCATCGGTGCACATACTGTACGTCATTGTCAATCATTTGTCAACACAAGCCAGGTAGCCTTCAGCAGTATGTTGTTTACGCATGGCTTAATCATGAGCGGAAATGCATATAAACCGCCGAGCGGTAATTCTCAAAATTGAAAAGGATTAAAAACTATTTGAGAAGCACAATGGGACAAGAGAGACTTACTGGACTGGCCATGCTGTCAATAGAAAGTGAACGGGACAAAGAAAGGGCAAGTGGATGATTTTGCAGAGCAGAAAGGCTTGTGGAGTCCCCTTCAAATAGTGGTGGGTAGGCCTATAAGCTATACGAAATGGCATACTTGTTGTAGGCTAGAGCTCATGGCCTGGGGATTGGCGGTGACGGGGGGCCCGATCATTGTGGCTTGCTTACCGGCCCGGTTCTGTCTTGTTCCGCTAGTGGCATGGACTGAAATGAATTTGCTTTCTTGATTACATTTTGTGATGAGAAAGGTTGTGCATGATGGAGAAAAGAACAGGGCTAGTGATGAAACAAACACATTGTAGCAAAATAGAGCCAGGTGACAGCAACTTCAGAAAGAAATGAAGTGTAGCGTAAGTTTATGCAGGGCATGGGAGTCAAGTTGCTGCTCAGCTGTAGTCAGATGTCAGTCAGCTCTGTTCTCATACCTCATTAACATATCTGCTGGTCATTATGTCACATGACTGCCATACTCCAATCAAAGCTCTCAATCAGTAGGGAAGGCTCCTTTATGGCTTGCTTCTCTACCAATGCTTGGTTCCGGAGCTTCGGAATCATTTGCTGCTTGCTTCCTCCTCCACCCCAGCCTCCACCTTTGCATGATCAGTCTGGCTAAGCTCAAATACTTGTGATTGTCTGATTAAGTTACATGTCAATGTGGTTAAGCAAGTACCGTGATCTTGACTAAGTTCATGTCAATGTTGTTCAGCTCAATACTGTGATTTTGTCTAAGTTCATGTCAATGTTGTTAAGCTCAATACTGTGATTTGAGTAATGTTACATGTCATGGTTATTGCTATTATTTTGCTATTCTATCCCAATGGGGGGGTATTGTTATGCGTTCCCTGATTTTGCTTAGCATGCTCAGAAAAGCCTGCACAAAATTCAGGGAGCATCTCCGAACGCGGAGCCCTTCAAACGCCAAGATTAACTGTATTCCATTTATGCAATAAATGGTTGAATCTGCTTGACTGTATTCAATTTATGCAATAAATGGTTAAATCTTCTTGACGTGAATGTTCCTGCCTAAACAATATGTTTCCATTGGTTCTCTCCATTTGCCAGTTCTCTTTCATAATAAGAGAAAGTAGAAAGCTCATATGTTATTAGAGCAGACCAGGGACGTGCAGAGAATGTTAGAGGCAGAGGCTGAAACTGCTAAAAGGGCATTTTGTTAGAAATATCTAAAATAGCTGACCTCCAAGCTCACAAGGTCGGCTATTTTTGGTGTGTGATGCAACACTGAACTAAGCATAAGCAGGCACATTTCTACACAGAGAGGACTCTTCTTTCAACATAAGGTGCTGCATTCAAGTTCAGGAGATCGATGAAAGGGCAGGAGATAGATGTCTGTGTGTGCACGTGCCTGTAGCAGACCACTGCAGACAAACATTTTACATGGTCAGTATAAGTCATAATGTGGTATAATCCACAATTTTCTGTGTGTGTCATTTCAGAGAAGAGGTGCAAGTGGTGTCCTCCATGCTTTTACAATGTCCCTGATGATGATGATAGAAATTCAACCCATCAGCCTCTTAGTGTGGCTGAAAAGGTTAGCAGTATTTCACCATTGTACAAATGTACATGTCACCATGTAGTGTCTATACTCTTTAGTCTAGATGAATATTTAATAATTATTGATAAGTCATCCATGACTTCCAAATCGTGTTTCCCTCTAATCACTGTCCCTAAAATATACTCTAACTCGTCATCTGATCTAACCTTTCAGGACGGTGATCTCAAAGGGGAATCTCATGAATTCCAGGTGATCCTGGATGAGTTGAGAGATCTGGAGAAGAACCTGGATGTGTTCTTTGAGAGCAACAAGGAAGATGGAGGATGCAGCAGGCCTGGTTACTGGACCAGGATGGCCACAAGAATCAACACAGCTTTCTTCATGTTCTATGTGACAACTGTTGTCGTGTTTCTGGCTGTCATCTTTAATGAATGGAATCCTGAATACTAAAAGGAGGCACAATGCTGCAGCTGTTTGTTGATGTGCTTCTCAGAGCACATCAGAGTCCTCAATACAATGTTTTCGAGCGCTGTGAGCTTGTAGATCGGCTATTTTCAAAATGTTTGCCTATTTCTTATATTTATTTTACAATTTGGCTAATGTTTGAACTTAGAACTACTAAAACTACTAAAACATGTGCCCCTAATGAATTTGGGCGCGCAAAATGGTGTCGGACGTCGGTGGAATCAAAACATTGACGTTTCTATCTCCTGTTTAAGACTTTCTACGTGGATTTTATTTGTGTTAACGTAGGGTAAAGTAGGATGCTTTCACCCATGAACAATGGTGGTGTCTGTGGAATTTTAAAATGTTTTTCTTTCACCGCGACCCGGTAAATTATTTTAACATGGACTCCAATGGAGGCGCATCCCCGGGACCCCAGGACCATGACATGAATGAGTCCCTGGGCGACTTGAATGAGTTTTTGATGCGGGATGCGCACGTAATGACACTACACTTTTAACTAAAAGGGTTGACCACAGGGCTGGTTTATAGTCTTTCAACCCTTCATCTGTTTACTGCAATAGAGTAGTGAAGTGTGACGTAATTTACACATCCTACTCGGTTCGCGGTTTTCTTCCCCCATTCTGAATTCCCATAGACCTTTTTCATATCGCGTCATATAAGAACTGTGTTCCAATTATAAACAAATTATCTCAGCGATTTGACTCATATGGATATGAAGAATCAACTGATGGTGAGAAAACGCTAATGTTACTGTCGCCGAATTAGTTACATTTTCACTAGAAACAGGCTTTATCAAATCTGAGTGACTGACTATCATAAACCACACAGAGCCACCTCGCCGACAATTTCGCGAAGACCGTTTCTTTATTTTTGGACCGCACTCAATGTTATTGCGACCGTCAGGTCGCACTTACTATCAAAACCTCCACCGGCTGTCTGTCTGTCTGTCTGTCTGTCCGTCCGTCACACGTCACATGTCACATGTCACACTTTTGCCCTGCTCATATCTCCGCAACCGTTGCCCCGATCCGTGCCAAAATTTGCACACACAATCCTTGCCTGCCAAACCACAACCTCCACCCATCAATTCTCACATCTTCTAGCGCCACCATGAGGCCGATTCTTGCAAAACATATTTTTGGACACTGCTCCTACAATGTTTGCCCTAAAATCACGCAAATCGGCACACGGTATTTCTACACCCATCTCATCAACATGGATCTGTCCCATATAGCGCCACCTTCAGGCTGATTTTTTAAACCACAGTTTTGGACACTACTCCTACAGATTTGGCCCTAAAATCACGTAAATCGCTACACAGTATGTCTACACTCATGTCATCAACATGGATCTGTCCCATTTAGCGCCACCTTCAGGCCGATTTTTTTAAACCATTTTTTTGACACTACTCCTACAGATTTTGCCCTAAAATCACGTGAATCGGTACACGGTATGTCTACACTCATCTCAATCATCATCTCAATCATCTCAATCATCATCACAATGGATCTGTCCCATATAGTGCCACCGTCAGGCAGATTTTTTCAAACACATTTTTGGACACTGCTCCTACAGATTTTGGCCTAAAATCACGCTGCGACCTGACGGTCGCTTATCTCCCGATTAGGGAGTCTTACTGGTTCTCCATAGAGAATTACTTCTGTGGAACCGGGGGATGAGCGAGTCACGTCATGCTCTATAGCAAATGTTTGGATGGTGTTGATGTATAGTGTAGCTACATAGACGTAATTATTCAATATAAATATGAACATTTACAAATCATTAACAAGAAGCATGTCGACACAAACATAGAAGAACCATAGCCATCTGTAACCACATGGTTCCCTTAGTATACTCTCAGACTTAATTAACACAGACTAGAACAGGAATAGAGATAAAACACCTAGAAAAGATAGACTACTCTACTACCCAGGCCTTCATTCTTCATCACCATTGAAGCCTAATGAAGGCCTGCGTAGCCGAAATGTGTCAGTTTGTCTCATACTGCAATTACTGCTGCTGAGGTAAATGAAAAACAATCAAAGAAAATTGACCTTGTGAGTCTGGACTGTTTCTTAAGACTCTGCACCTGTCTTGCCTTCTCTTAGCACGCTTAGCTTGGGAATTGGGACATTTTGGATAGGTGGGCACTAGGCTATAGGACATCAGGGCACCTCGATGTATTGTTCAAAATGGTCTTAAGTAAGGTAAAATATACATGATGGGATTATGCACCATCATTATCAGACTTACATTGTACTTACAATACAAACCCCAAAATCAATCCTCCAGTTCTAGGCAACACAGAAGAGGGGGAACATTTTTTTTATTTCCACACAACTCCTCTAAGGTATATTGATGACATAGTTCAATATTGAAAATGGGTGGTCTTCCCCTTTAATTGTTGAATGTTTAAGCATGTTTTAATCATGTGTACTTTACTTAAAACATTTTACCTTAACTGTTTTAACATTTTGGAGAAAATAAAAATAGCCAATTAAACACAGCCTATTTGCATTAACTTTCTTCACTTCCATTATGGTCAGGGTACTAAAGTATCGTTAGATTTTCAATAGGAATTCAATTTTAAAAAATCATTTTTCTCTCAATTTTCTAATTTTCTAGCTCCCCATAAAATCAAATATTGGTTCATTTTTCCAATTTTCTAGCTTGCAAAAAAATCAGGAAAATGCTTCAATTTTTTAAATGTGTGATTCATATTTGTCATTATTTGATTTGGAACCGACAAAGGAAAAACATCTTTAAAAAATGTATTTTTCATTTTTTTACCACATTACGAATATCAAAAAATGGACCAATTTTTCAAATTTTCTAGCTTGCAAAAAAATCAGGAAAATGCTTCAATTTTTTAAATGTGTGATTCGTCTTTGTCATTATTTGATTTGGAACCGACAAAGGAAAAACATCTTGAAAAAGGTATTTCTTAATTTCTTACCCCATTACAACAATCAAAAAATGGGCCCATTTTTCCAATTTTCTAGCCCACAAAAAAATCAGGAAAATGCTTAAAATTTGCTCAATTTTTTGAATGTGTGATTCATATTTTGGCATTATTTGATTTGGAACCGACAAACAAAAAATAGGCCCATTATTCAATTTTCAAGTCCAGGAAAGAAATCGTCATCATGAATGTCACGTGACCACGTGTCAAGTCACATGGTACACAACTTCAAAATAAAAGCTGTAGGCTAGTCTAACATCCAAGTAATAGGATCAACATGCAGGCAGGCAGGGGGTCCATGAGGGGTTTACAAGGGGGTCCATGGCTGGTTCCCAAAGTGTGGTTTGCGGACCCCCAGGGTTTCTATGGCTGGTTCACAACAGCCTGGTACACGTACAGCCATGGCTGGTTCGGGGACCTCTTGAGGTCCATGACTGATTTCCAAGGGGGTCCATGGCTGGTTAGCAATAAATGTGGTTCGGGGACCTCTGGGGGTCCCTGAGGGGTTTCCAAAGGGGTCCATGGCTGGTTAGCAATAAGTGTAATTGCGACCGTAGGTCGCTACTTACTATCACAGCCTGCACAAACTGTCCGTCTGTCTGTCTGTCTGTCCCTCTGTCTGTCACACCTCACACGTCACACTATTGCCCTGCTCATATCTCCGCAACCGTTGGCCCGATCCATGCCAAATGTTGCACACACGCTCCTTGCCTGCCAAACTACAACCTCCAAGGACCCCCGGACCTCCAGGGACCCCCAACCCGGGGACCACCGACTCCTGCTGCTCCAGAACGGATGCCAAAGTGGTGGCGCCCCCAGTGGAGGACCCCCTCCACTGCAGCTCACATAAAATGCCGTAACTCGGGCTAGGAGCGTCCGGGAGAGCCGGGGCCGGTACCTATTCGTCCGCCAAGGCAACGCGGAGACCCCACCCCTCATTTCTCACATGGCCCTCTTCTAGCGCCACCATGAGGCCGATTCTTGCAAAACACATTTTTGGACACTGCTCCTACAGATTTTGCCCTAAAATCACGCACATCGGTACACAGTATGTCTACACATTGCCCACACAACTAGGAACCAATGGCAGTTACAGCCCTCTTTGTGTATACATGTGACCTACGGTCGCTTATCTCCCGATTAGGGAGTCTTACTGGTAGTGTAATAGGTGAAATAGTGTAATAGTGCATTACTTGTAATATTGAAATAGCATAAATGTTATTGCGACCGTTAGGTCGCAGTTACTATCAAAACCTCGACCAGCTGTGAGTCCGTCCGTCCGTCCGTCCGTCCGTCCGTCAGTCAGTCAGTCAGTCTGTCTGTCTGTCTGTCACACGTCACACTTTTGCCCTGCTCATATCTCCGCAACCGTTGCCCAGATCCATGCCAAATTTTGCACACATACTCCTTGCCTGCCAAACCACAACCTCCACCCATCAATTCACACATGACCCTCTTCTAGCGCCACCATGAGGCCGATTCTTGCAAAACAAATTTTTGGACACAGCTCCTAAATTTTTTGTCCTAAAATCACGCAAATCGGTACACAGTATGTCTACACTCATGTCATCAACATGGATCTGTCCCATATAGCGCCACCTTCAGGCCGATTTTTGAAAACACATTTTTGGACACTGCCCTAAAATCACCCTATTAGGGAGTCTTACTGGTAGTGTAATAGCGCAATAAGGGTAATAGTGTAATATTGTAATAAGTGTAATAATAATAGTGTAATAGTGTAATTGCGACCGTCAGGTCGCAGTTACTATCAAAACCTCCACCAGCTGTCAGTCTGTCAGTCAGTCTGTCAGTCAGACTTTCAGTCACACTTTTTCCCTTCTCATAGTGATTTTGGCTGCCAAACCACTACCCCAATTTCTCCCTCTTCTAGCGCCACCATGAGGCCGCTTCTTGCAAAACACATTTTTGGACACTGCTCCTACAAATTTTGCCCTAAAATCACGCAAAGCGGTACACAGTATGTCTACACTGTCCAAGATAGCGCCACCATCAGGGCGATTTTTCAAACACATTTTTGGACTCTGCTTTTACAGATTTTGCCGTAATGCCCTGATGGTGGCGCTATCTCGGACAGATCCATGCTGATGACATGAGTGTAGACATAATGTGTACCGCTTTACGTGATTTTAGGGCAGAATTTGTAGGAGCAGTGTCCAAAAAATTATGTGTTTTGCAAGAAGCGGCCTCATGGTGGCGCTAGAAGAGGGAGAAATGGGGTAGTGGTTTGGCAGCCAAAACCACTATGAGAAGGGCAAAAGTGTGACTGAAAGTCTGACTGACAGACTGACTGACAGACTGACAGCTGGTGGAGGTTTTGATAAGAATGCACTATTACACTATTTCACCTATTACACTACCAGTAAGACTCCCTAATCGGCCACAAAAAGGCCAAAAGTCTGTTTTACCAAAATCGTCCTGATGGTGGCGCTGGATGGGACAGATGCGTTTTGATTACATGACTGTAGAGATACTGTGCGATTTGTGTGATTTTAGGGCAAAATCTGTAGGAGCAGTGTCCAAAAATGTGTTTAAAAAAATCGGCCTGAAGGTGGCGCTAAATGGGACAGATCCATGTTGATGAGATGAGTGTAGACATACTGTGTACCGATTTGTGTGATTTTAGGGCAAAATATGTAGGAGCAGTGTCTCTGTGTAGCGATTTGCGTGATTTTAGGGCAAAATCTGTAGGAGCAGTGTCCAAAAATGTGTTTTAAAAAATCGGCCTAAAGGTGGCGCTATATGGGACAGATCCATGTTGATGAGATGAGTGTAGACATACTGTGTAGCGATTTGCGTGATTTTAGGGCAAAGATTGTAGGTGCAGTGTCCAAAAATGTGTTTTAAAAAATCGGCCTGAAGGTGGCGCTATATGGGACAGATCCAAGTTGATGACATGAGTGTAGACATACTGTGTACCGATTTGTGTGATTTTAGGGCAAAAATTTTAGGAGCAGTGTCCAAAAATGTGTTTTGCAGAATCGGCCTCATGGTGGCGCTAGAAGAGGGCCATATGAGAAATGAGAGGTGGGGTCTCCGCGCCGCCGAGGCGGACGAATAGGTACCGGCCCCGGCTCTCCCGGTCGCTCCTAGCCCGAGTTAAGGCATTTTATGTGAGCTGCAGTGGAGGGGGTCCTCCACTGGGGGCGCCACCACTTTTGCATCCGTTCTGGAGCACCAGGAGTCGGTGGTCCCCGGGAATTCCCCGTGAGCAGCCCCGTTGGGGTGGTCTTTTTTGCACATTTGGTCATTTTTTACACCTGGGGGTCCTCCAGGGACCTGGGGGTCCCTGGAGCTCCGGGGGTCCTTCGAGGTTGTAGTTTGGCAGGCAAGGAGTTTGTATGGAAATTTTGGCATGGATCGGGGCAACGGTGGCGGAGATATGAGTAGGGGGAAAGTGTGACGTGTGACGAGTGACGTGACGGAGGGAAGGACAGGCTGACGGCTGGTGGAGGTTTGGATAGTAGAGAGTGTAAAAGTAACTGCGACCTACTACGGTCGCAATTAAACACACTTATTGCTAACCAGCCATGGACCCCCTTGGAAACCCCTCAGGGACCCCCAGAGGTCCCCGAACCACACTTTAAGAACCAGCCATGGACCCCCTTGGAAATCCGTCATGGACCTCCAGAGGTCCCCGAACCACACTTTGGGAACCAGCCATGGCTGTACGTGTACCAGGCTGTTGTGAACCAGCCATAGAAACCCTGGGGGTCCCCAAACCACACTTTGGGAACCAGCCATGGACCCCCTTGTAAACCCCTCATGGACCCCCTGCCTGCCTGCATGTTGATCCTATTACTTGTTGGATGTTAGACTAGCCTACAGCTTTTATTTTGAAGTTGTGTACCATGTGACTTGACACGTGGTCACGTGACATTCATGATGACGATTTCTTTCCTGGACTTGAAAATTGAATAATGGGCCTATTTTTTGTTTGTCGGTTCCAAATCAAATAATGCCAAAATATGAATCACACATTCAAAAAATTGAGCAAATTTTAAGCATTTTCCTGATTTTTTTGTGGGCTAGAAAATTGGAAAAATGGGCCCATTTTTTGATTGTTGTAATGGGGTAAGAAATTAAGAAATACCTTTTTCAAGATGTTTTTCCTTTGTCGGTTCCAAATCAAATAATGACAAAGACGAATCACACATTTAAAAAATTGAAGCATTTTCCTGATTTTTTTGCAAGCTAGAAAATTTGAAAAATTGGTCCATTTTTTGATATTCGTAATGTGGTAAAAAAATGAAAAATACATTTTTTAAAGATGTTTTTCCTTTGTCGGTTCCAAATCAAATAATGACAAATATGAATCACACATTTAAAAAATTGAAGCATTTTCCTGATTTTTTTGCAAGCAAAAATGAACCAATATTTGATTTTATGGGGAGCTAGAAAATTAGAAAATTGAGAGAAAAATGATTTTTTAAAATTGAATTCCTATTGAAAATCTAACGATACTTTAGTACCCTGACCCATTATCCCTGTTGTATCTAAAATACAAATCTCAATCACTTAACATGCCTAACCGTGATTTCTGTTGTCTTTCTGTTGTCTCTAAGTTTCATGAATAAATGAACAATCAAAGAATCTATCGATAGGCAGGCTCACAACGCGGAACGCGGCGCGAAGCATTGTGAGCGGCTGGTTCAGATAGGGATCTCCAAAAATGTGTTCTAACTTCTAAATCACTGCCTAGATCTCTAACCAGCATGAAACTTATTGGACAACTCAAAGTAAGACTTGATTTAACTGCCATCATTATTATATTAGTTTGAATGGTTATATGATATATTTCTTGAAAGTGTTTTTGTATCCTTGCCACTGTATGTTACTTATGTTACTTATACCACTTACAGGCAGCAGCCGTTCGCAACTGGTAAAAAAAACAAACCTAGCCCAGCCCTACCCTCCTCTGCCCCTTCTTTGTATATACTTACTGTTTGTTTAGACTTTCTTTTTTTTGTTCTTTCATTTTATTTTATTTACATATCTACTGCATAGTACTGTGTTCTATTCGTCTGTCATTCAATGTAACTTGCCACAGTGACAACTGATGAAGTGTTTAAAAAATTGAGCGCCCTACCTCAACACAAGGCCACTGGCCTTGATACAATTCCAGCTAGATTTCTCAGAGATTCAGCCGCCACCATTGCTCCAATCATTACCCACATAATTAACCTTTCCATCGAACAGGGTCATGTCCCCCAGGACTTCAAACTAGCAAAAGTAACCCCCCTGCATAAAAAAGGTAGCAAACTAGACCCTGGAAACTACCGCCCCGTTTCCATTCTTAGCTCCATATCCAAAGTCATGGAGAAAATAGTCTACGAACAGATTGCAAGATATCTCGATGAGAATAATCTGATTTACGAGTTCCAATCTGGATTCAGAAAATCTTATTCCACTGACACATGCCTTCTCTATTTGACTGACCAAATCAAACGCGAAGCGGATGACAGCAAATATAGCGGCATGGTCATGATGGACCTCCAGAAGGCATTTGACACCGTAAATCATTCTATTCTGATTGAGAAACTAAAAGCCATCGGTCTTGACAGCGCAGCAGTGAGTTGGATGCAATCTTACCTGGTGGGGAGGGAACAGGTGGTGGAGATTACGGTACCCTGTCCCCCCCCCCCCCCCCCCCCCCCTCCCAGTAAGCTGTGGTGTTCCTCAAGGTAGCATACTGGGACCTCTGTTGTTCCTAATATACGTGAACGACATGGCATCTGCTTGTGACTGCAACCTGTTCCTGTTCGCGGATGACTCGGCTCTCCTAGTCTCGGGCAAGGACCACTTGCAGGTTGAAAAGACACTTAACTCTGAACTAAGTAAGATCTGCACATGGCTTAACAACAACAAATTATCAATTCACCTGGGAAAAACTGAGTCCATCCTCTTTGGATCAAATCATAACCTCAAAAAAGTCGATAACTTCACAATCAAAGTGGGTGACAAGTTCATAACACGAAAAAACGAAATCTCTTACTTATAGGATGTATCCTTGAAGCTAATCTTTCCAGCGAAAAGATGACTTCTAAAGTAATAAATAAAATCAACCAACAAACTTGTTTCCTACAGAGGATCGCCCCAATGGTCAATTTCAACACACTGAAGACCATAGCTGGTGCAATAATCCAGCCCCTCTTTGACTACGGAGTCCACGTAAGGTATCGTGACGCCCCACAAGCCCTAAAAACTAAACTCCAAACAGCCCAAAATAAACGAATTAGGGTCCTGCTTAACCTTCCCTATCAGACTCACCTCACCGCTACTCACCAGTTAAGAGTGGGGTGGCTCAGAGTAGATGACAGAGTACAGCAACTTGCAATGGGCCTGGCGTACAAGATACACTACACCACTATGATACCCAAGTACCTGTCAAAATACTTTATAAACATTAAGGATGTCCATAATTACAACACCAGAGGTAGCGCCGCAGATCACTTTCAACCCAGAGTCAAAACCAACAAAGGGTCAAACTCTTTTTTTCTGCTATACCACCAAAATGTGGAAAGCCTTACTGAAGGCCATAAAGGAGTGTGGATCACTAGCATCCTTTAAAATTGCCCTGAAAAACCACTTAGAGGCAGCAGCCGTTCGCAACTGGTAAAAAAAAAATAACCTAGCCCAACCCTGCCTCTTCTTTGTATATACTTACTGTTTGTTTAGACTTACTGTTTTCTTTTTTTTTTGTTCTCTCATTTTCTTTTATTTACATTTCTACTGCATAGTACTGTGTTCTATTCGTCTGTCATTCAATGTTATATGAGATACTTTAATGGTTTCCTGTGGAAATAAGCTTAGTCTTTTCATGGATCTCCTTTTAGTAGACCTTGTATCAGTGAACTGTACCGTCATGAAACTGTACCTTTTCCTATGCAAACTTCTAATAAAGTCTTCAATCAATCAATCAAGGCTAAAGAGTCTGTGCCAGTCTTACACTTACCACTGTCGTCTGTCGCCCAGGAGTAGCTGTGGTCCAGAGCGTTAGTGAGGTCTTTCTAACACTCTGCCAGATACAAGACCAGTAATTCCACTGTCCCTACCAGTCAAAATAAACTAATTCCACTGTCCCTACCAGTCAAAATAAACTAATTCCACTGTCCCTACCAGTCAAAATAAACTAATTTACTGTCCCTAACGGTCAAAATAAACTAATTCCACTGTCCCTACCGGTCAAAATAAACTAATTCCACTGTCCCTACCGGTCAAAATAAACTAATTCCACTGTCCCTAACATTCAAAATAAACTAATTCCACTGTCCCTAACGGTCAAAATAAACTAATTCCACTGTCCCTAACGGTCAAAATAAACTAATTCCACTGTCCCTACCGGTCAAAATAAACTAATTCCACTGTCCCTACCGGTCAAAATAAACTAATTCCACTGTCCCTAACATTCAAAATAAACTAATTCCACTGTCCCTACCGGTCAAAATAAACTAATTCCACTGTCCCTACCGGTCAAAATAAACTAATTCCACTGTCCCTAACATTCAAAATAAACCAATTCCACTGTCCCTAACGGTCAAAATAAACTAATTCCACTGTCCCTACCGGTCAAAATAAACTAATTCCACTGTCCCTACCGGTCAAAATAAACTAATTCCACTGTCCCTACCGGTCAAAATAAACTAATTCCACTGTCCCTACCGGTCAAAATAAACTAATTCCACTGTCCCTACCAGTCAAAATAAACTAATTCCACTGTCCCTACCAGTCAAAATAAACTAATTCCACTGTCCCTAACAGTCAAAATAAACTAAACTACTTTGCTACTCACATAAACAAAGGTAGTTTTGCGTTGTTGAAAGTCTATTCTCCACGGTGGGAAACCTCTCAGCACCCCCCACACTCTGTAAAATACACTATTTTTTTGTCATGACATAAAATGCATCCACCTCGACCCGCCGCTGACACAACCCGGAAATAAGAATACTGAGGTGCTGAGAGCTGGTTTCAACAACGTAAAACTGCCTTTGTTTATAGGTGAACATAATAATAATAATAATAATAAAGCTTTATTTGTATAGCACCTTTCATGACATGAAATGCAGCTCAAAGTGCTTTACAGAGCAGAAAATGAAGCACAGTTACTTAACAGAAAAAATAAAATACACATGAATACAATAAAGCAGAACAATAAAAACATAAAACATTGAAGAACAATTTCAGAACAGTGTGGACGTCAATAGCATCAAGGAGATAAAAAAATAATTCAGCTAAAAGCAAGAGTAAAGAAATAGGTCTTGAGCTGTGCTTTAAAGCTATCCACAGAGGCTGCCTGTCTTAGGTGTAGTGGGAGTTTATTCCAAACTGTCGGTCCGTAGAAGCAGAAAGCTGCTTCACCATATTTTTTATATTTCATTTTAGGCACATCGAGTAGGTCAGCACTAGAAGACCTGAGTGGGCGGTTTGGAACGTATCTATGCAGGCAGTCATAGAGGTACGAAGGTGCCAGACCATTTAGAGCTTTATAAACAAGTAAAATAATTTTAAAATCAATCCTAAAAACAACCGGGAGCCAGTGTAGCGACGCTAAGACTGGAGTAATATGTTCTCTCATCTTAGCTTTAGTTAAAACTCTGGCTGCAGAGAACAAGTTGAACAAGTTGCAAACTGTCAGTTGTTTTCTTTGGCAGACCAGAGAGAAGTGCGTTGCAGTAATCAAGCCGAGAGAAAACAAAAGCGTGGATCAGCGTTTTTGCATCGTCCAATGTTAGATAGGCTCTAATTCGCGCAATATTTCTAAGGTGAAAGAAGGCAATCTTGGTGACATGATTAATGTGTGTATTAAAATTCAATTCAGCGTCAATGATCACTCCCAGGTTCTTTACAGAAGTGTTACTTTCTTTAGACAGGTTACCAAGTCTACTTATTATTGATTCTCTCTGCGCAGTAGAACCAATTATGAGAACTTCTGTCTTGTCCTCATTTAGTTTGAGAAAGTTCTCACTCATCCAGCATTTTATGCTAGACACACACGTCAGCAATGGGTCTAGAGCACAGGGGTCGTCCGGAGCTACCGAAAGGTACAGCTGGGTGTCATCAGCATAGAAATGGAAATTCACACCGTGAGCGGAAATAAGTTCTCCCAGCGGCAGTATATAGAGGGAGAATAATAAAGGACCAAGAATTGAGCCCTGTGGAATACCAGAGCAGATGTTGTGTTTGTTTGACTCAAAGTCAGCTAGATTAACAAAGTAGCTTCTGCCTGTTAGGTAGGAGTAAAACCAGGACAAAGCTGTGTCTGACAGCCCTACCCAGTGTTCAAGACGTTGTATTAGAATTGTATGGTCAATTGTGTCAAAAGCCGCCGTTTGATCCAGCAGTAGGAGAACGGATACATTTTTGTTATCAGCAGACACCCTAAGATCATTAATTACTTTTAAAAGTGCAGTTTCTGTGCTGTGTCCTTTCCTGAAGCCGGATTGGAATTTGTTGTGCACCTTATTGTTCTGCAGAAATACATCCAATTGATGAAAGATAATTTTTTCTAGGACCTTGCCCAGAAAAGGCAAATTGGAAATGGGTCTATAATTACACAGCATGGACGGGTCGAGGTTGTGTTTCTTGAGTAAGGGCTTAACTACGGCCGTTTTCAGTGTTTCTGGAAAGACACCTGATTGTATAGAGTTATTTACTATTTTTAGGATATCTCCAATCACACAGTCTACAACCTCTTTGAGAAATGGCGTGGGTATTGCATCCAGCGAGCAAGAAGACGATGTCATTTGCGATATGGTTTTACGAAGTTCCTCTTCATCAATTTCACAAAATGATACTAGGCTGCCCCTAGATTTATCTACACTTTTACACATGGCACCATTAACCGCATTTGCATTTGTGACAGTATTATTCATAATACCAGCTCGAATGTTCACAATTTTGTTGTCAAAGAAGGATGCAAACTCATTACACTTTGCTTTAGAGGCAAGGAGTGACTGCTTGTAGGACTGGGGGGGGTTTAAGAGGCGTTCAATAGTGGAGAATAAGACCCTAGCATTGTTCTTGTTCTCATTAATAATTCCGGAAAAATAGGCCTGCCTAGCCAGACGCATGGTTTTATTGTACGTGGCTGTTAATGACTTAAAAATCTGTAGATGGATAGTTAGTTTATTTTTTCTCCAAGCTCGCTCTGCTTTGCGGCATTGTTTCTTGAGTGAGCGTATATGATCGTTTATCCAGGGTGTTTCTTTTACTTTATGTTTCTTTTTAGTTTTCATAGGAGCCACTATATCCAGAGCTGACTCTAATTTAAGATTAAAATGTTGAACCATATCATTTACTGAGGGAATATCAGGAAGGGGGGGTGCACATGCAAGATGGCGAGCAAACTCTTCTGCTGCCGATGCCCTGAAAAATCTCTTTTTTATAGTATATTCTCTATTGTATTTTTCTAGATCAGAGACAGTCATATTAAAACACAGTAAATAGTGGTCCGATAAGTCAGGCTTAGCGATGATCCTGTCCATAGAAATACTTAGCCCTTTAGAGATCACCAGGTCTAGGGTGTGGCCCTGATTGTGGGTTGGCCCGGTAACATGCTGAACAAAATCAAGGGAATGTAATAACTGTAAGAAACTCATAGCAGTAACATCTGTAACAATATCCACATGTAAATTTGCATCGCCAGCAATCAAGGTTCTCTCATAGTCAGTGGAACAGATAGATAAAAGTTCTGATATTTCTGTAAGAAATAAGGCTTTGCTACATTTTGGTGGGCGATATATGGTAATCATTAGAACAGAGGATTTACTCTCAAATAAGTTAGCTTGGTATTCAAAGGATGAAAAACTTCCAAAAGACAGGTTCTTGAATTTAAAGATGTCAGAGAAAATGTACGCCAAACCTCCACCTCTTTTTCCTTCGCGCACTGATTGAATAAAATGATAGTTTGGTGGGCAGGCGGCGCCAAGTGCAACAGCTCCATCTGTGCCCAGCCAAGTCTCTGTTAAAAAGATTATATCTAGCTTCTCTTCACAGATTAGATCATTTACAGAGGAGGGCTTGTTTAAAAGTGACCTGATGTTAAAGAGGGCCAGATTTATTTTTTGACATTCTACTGTACTATAGTCCCTACAGGGTATGTAAGTTAAATTTGCTAGATTAGCAGAGCCACTGCTTGTCCTGGACACTCTATTTGAAATTACAGTAGAAATATTGTGAGCCTGCTTAGTAAAAGCGCCTAGAGGAGCATCGGGTCCAGATACGGTTGTTGCTGGGTATAATATCGGACCCAACTGATATCAGTGGCTGAATGTATTGTTCAGCTGGGAGGCCATGTATTGGCCCAGTATTGTCCCAGCCCGTTGAGGTCGTGGAGCCATGTTCAGCTGGGAGGCCATGTTTTGGCCCAGTATTGTCCCAGCTCGTTGGGAGGCCAGGTTCTTCTTTCGTTTAGGTCGTGGAGGGATGGGTGGGGGTGAAAGAACCCAGGCCACAGATTTCTGGGGCATGGCAGGGTCAGTTTCGTCCGTTTTCAAAGATGGTGGTTGTGGAGCCGGGCATTTGGCCGGTGGCGGTTGTGGAGCCGGGCGTTTGGCCTGGCGTCTGGCCGGGGTCATTTTAATCCCTTTGTTAATTAATTCATTCATCCCATTCGTGAAATCTAGGAGGGGCATTGGCGATAGGGAGAAAGAGAAAGATTGGGAAGATGGGGCTTGTTCTTCCACGGTTGACTCTCCAGCCCCTTCCCCTTCCTCTGTCGACTCATCGGTTGACTCTCCAGCCCCTTCCTCTTCCTCTGTCGACTCTCCGTTGTCTGTTGACAGTTCACTCTCATGGTTCGAGCCAGCCACGGCTGAGGCAGGGAAACCATAGAACGTTTCTTCGTTACTCTCCTCTTCCTCTGTCGACTCTCTGTTGTCTGTTGACAGTTCACTCTGCTCATGGTTCGGGCCAGCCACGGCTGGGGTAGGGAAACCAGAGAACGTTTCTTTGTTACTCTCCTCTTCAAATATTTCCCTGATCAACCCAATCTCTGCATTGACGTCATCTGCTTCTTCTGTGGAGTCTTCCACATTCTCGTCTTTGGCAGAGAGGGCTTTGGCAGGGACAACGGTGTCTGTTGTTGTTTTGAAATCTCCTCCGTTCGCCAAGGCCGTTCCCCCCTCGGCCGGGGGGGGCACTTCGGTAGCCAAAACACCATCTTTTGCAGCTTCAGCAGGGGCAGCTGTGACTTCAAGGGTAGCAGATAAAGGTTGCTCATCACTATCTGTTGTTTTGGATTCTTGTGTTCTGGCCGAGGCTAGAGCATGGAAAACATTTTGAGTGAATAGTTTCACCCCTTTTTTGTTTAGTTGTTTCGCATCAGCGAAAAGGTGTCTTCTGTCATAGAAAAAGCTGAAATTGTCAATAAAATGCACATTTTTGTTGGTGCATGCAGCTAAAAGCCATTTGCTCAGAGAAAACAGTCTGCTGAAGTTCTCATCTGTGCCTCTCATAGGCGGTAGGGGGCCGCTGATGCATATCTCTATGTCGCTGAGGGAGCTCAGTGTGTCGAATAGAGCCCTGAATCTCTCCCTTAGGATTTCCGACTGGTTTTCTTCTGTGTCACATGTGCCAGTATGTAGAATCAGCGTTTTCACCGTTGGGTGTTCGTTGACAAGATCCAAAATTCTGTCTTTCATGTCAGAGATTGTGTCTTTGGGAAAACAAATAGCTTTTGCCTTCCTGTTTCTTATGCTTTTGACATCTTTTAAAGCGGCATCGCCCACAATCAAAACATCAGGATCAGTCACTGAGGTGCTTACCCTGCTGGGTGGGACGTTCTCTCTGTCAACAGAGGGACTTCGGGGGGCTTCTTGCAGCTGTTCTGTTAGCCAGCCCGGGGAAATGCTGCCCCTGTCATCGGAGAGGCATCTTTGGTCCTCGGCCAGTGGCGTGAATCTGTTAATCAGCTGCACACTCGGCGTTTGTGGAGATTTGACTGCATTTGTGTTTTTAGCAGTCTTTTTCCCCTTGGCAGTGGCCCATTTATGAAGGGGTGTCGAAGCAGCGCTGTGCCGGGGTAGTGCCGGCCAGTCATCATCGGTGATAAGAGGGCTTTGGGAGGGAGTCCTGCCCGTTATACGTTCTTTCATCTTCTTTGGCTTTTCGCCAAGGGAATTCCAGGCGAGTGGTTTATCCAGTCTTCGGATTTGTTTGAATTGAAATATTTCCGTTTCCAGTACTGCCATCTTCTGAAGCAGTTTTTGATAGTCCTCTGTGGAAATAACAGGGGGCATCCTGGTGCTAGTTAGCTTTAGCTAAGTGCCACGTAACCAGTCACTGGAAATACAAAGTAAAAAAGAAAATGTATTTTGAAACGGCAGAGCAGTCCCAGACGTTTATAGCGATCCACTTGTAGTTTCCCAAAGTGAAAAAATAAAATAAAAAATCGTTATCAGCAGAAGAAATGTAAGCATAGCAAGCATAAGCAGGAGCAAGCAAGGACACGTCCGCACACGACCAAAGCACACGACCAAAGCGACACAGCATACATAGAGTAGCTTTGTTTATTTTTACTGAAGTGGAGCCCCCGTAGGGGCAGTGTAATTCCTGGTCCTGTATGTGAGCCTGCTTCAGTGTTGATTTCTTTGACTAAAACTATAACAAAAAAATGCTTGTCGACTGCCTTTTTTTTTACTGACGAAAACGAAATAAAAACGAAATAAAAACTAAGCTGTGATGACTAAAACTAAGACTAAATATATTGACAATTTCGTCAACCAAATAAAAACTAGACTAGTGGAGAAGAGTCATTTTATGTTTGGTTGCTCTCAGGTGTTGCGTGCTGAAAATAGCAGATCAGGCCTGCCAAAATACATTTCAGTTGACTAAATCAACTGTAGATTTAGTCATCTGACTAAAATCTTACGATATTTAGTTGACTAAAATTAGACTAAAACTAAAACTTTTCACGTGACTAAATTATGACTAAAACTAAATGACATTTTATTCAAAAGACTATGACTAAAACTAAATCAAAATTTGTTGTCAAAAACAACACTGGCCTGCTTCGTCAGTCCTGGAAGAGCGTTAGCAGGACCTCACTAACACTCTGGACCAGAGCTAATTGAGGGAGTGACCTTTGTTATCATATGTTTATTACACTATGATTAAGACCACTGATATCCTGCTCTGCCCTCCTCTAGTGAGGGTCAGAGCTGGGACTGGAGGCTGTTGATTTCTTAACACTCACTTAACGTGTGGCTCGGAGGAGAAACACACATCTCAGTCTCCACACACAGTCCTGCTCACACTAGTTATAATGCTTGTTCATGTCATGTTCCTACTCATCTGTACAGGTAAGATACATTTATGAATAACATACTGTATGCATGCACTAATGCACTAACATGAGCATTTATGTGTTGCGTTTCCTTTAGTTTTCATTTATTCTGAAACAATTTCCCTAATATAGTATGAAGTGTATGGTTTCTATAGCTTTTTACAATTAACCATCTTTGCATTTGTGTACTAACCTATAATCTAAATGATATGTCAGTGAACTGAAGACAGATTTAATCACTCAAACAACAGCTCTGTACTTGGTCTGCTCTTTTTTCCCCCCTCACATCTCTTTGCAGAAATCTCTGGTCTACGTAGATCGGCTATTTTAGCAGAATGTACACCCCAGAAGAGGGATGCTATAGGTTCAAGTTCTGCGAAAATAGCAGATCTAAAAGCTCACGATGAGACACATATTTAGTGTGTACTATATAGAGGGGAAAAGGAAGGGACCCGGTATAGACCTGTGTGGGACTCCAAACAACTAAATTCATGCTGAGGTTTAAACCACAGCTGGAAAGAAATTGATTCCTTTCCCCCCAATTTCTGTTTTTGGTTTATGCTGGCCTTTGCATATACAGTACCAGTTGCAATGTAAAGTGAAATAACACATCTAGTGCTTCTTCATTCCCTCAAGTCAATATGTAGGCCTAATCAATGCAGACTACATGGTGGCCAGATATCCATGCTAAACTACATGTTCCTGGTGCCAGGTTCAGCAGATTCAATAACTGCAGCACCCATGCCAACCACGATGCCAACCCACACCCCATCACCCACTGACCTGATGGCAACCCACACCCCAGCCAAAGAGGTGATGCCAACCAAGACCCCACCAGAAGACGTGGTGCCAACCCACACCCCAGCCAAAGACGTGATGCCAACCAAGACCCCACCAGAAGACGTGGTGCCAACCCACACCCCAGCCAAAGACGTGATGCCAACCAAGACCCCACCAGAAGACGTGGTGCCAACCCACACCCCAGCCAAAGACGTGATGCCAACCCACACCCCAGCCAAAGACGTGATGCCAACCCACACCCCACCCAAAGACCTGATGCCAACCCACACCCCACTCGAAGAAGTGACAGGAGAAGGTAAGAAAAACTGTGTTGAATAACAGTCAAGAATTATATATATATATATATATATATATATATATATATATATATATATATATATATTGAATCGTTATGCAGTGCAAATAATCTATTGTATGGAAACTAAGTATTTGTGCGTTGTATTTAGCAAATTTTAAGGAGGAAAATGATAAAGAGGGGTCCAATTACTTTTCCATTCCATTTAGCTACTCTGGGTCTATCGATAAATGTCTGTAATCTCTGTGTTCATGTCAAGGTGCAGGTTTGTCCATATGTGTTGAAATATAATGTCCATGTATTTGCAAGAGAATCAAAGTGTTTACCTATTTATATCCATAATAATAGATTTATCCCTTAAGAAACATGCACCATTGACACGTTTCACACAGATTTCATTTCTTTGCTAAATAGTTACTATATCGATTTAAATCATCGAATGTAATCGTATTGCCGTGAATGAACCAATATCGTCCATGTATCGTCAACCATGTATCGTGATGCGTATCGGTATTGTATCATTGTTCAAATGTATCGTTGCACCCCTAATTACTGTGTTGTCACGCTGGCTACTGTAGAGGAACACAAGGCTGGGGTTCCTGCTATTGTTGTTAAGAAGCTTAACACGGTCCTGGACCTCTGCCAGGGTTGTGCCAGCAGCAGCTTGTTGGAACAGTAATCAGGAGCAACGGTCAGATTATACGTTATCTGATGCTGCAGGGGGGGTCGGGTGTGGGTGACCCCTGGACATGAGCTGTACCCCCATTGTCTTTATTAAAAACCACCAGGAACTATACAGTGCCAACAACACTCCCACAGGCTCAGCAAGGAGGCCAACAAACACAAGGAAAAGACCAACAAACGCTGATCATGTGACACCGGGGAGGGTGAGGCGTACTGAATAGACCCTGTGATGTTCACGCAGGACTGCTTCTATATAGTTTAGCACCCCAGGCAAGATTGGCATCTGTATTTTTTTGGGCCCCACACAACAGCGTAATAATGAGCTGCTGCAGACAGTCAGTGCACGAGCACGCTGGACTTCCTGCAGACATGAGGGCACTTCTATAGCCAGGTGGTTTAGCGAAATTGTAGTTACGAAGCGGATCAAAGCGCCACATTTTACATGAGACTTCTTCATGAAAAAATAAATCTACTGTATTCACTTTTTGACCAATAGTAACTTTTGAACCGTAGCTCATACCATTTCCTGGAGTGAGCTTTGATTGGAATTTGATTGAGTGAATTTGATTGGAGGCACTGCAACGCCGGGGCAGGAAGGCCATTAAAAAAACAAAATTTTAGTCCATTGAAAGAATTTGTTGAATTTAAGGGCCTAATCTGCAGTGAAATAGATACATTATATTATGGAATGAAATAGATAAATATTTACAATCTGATCCATGCTCAGCCCTGCACCATTCAAAGTCACTGGATCGGTTTAAAGATGAGTTACGCTGATGTCTACATGACAAGAAAGAGGTACTGGTGTCTACTGTCTACATATTGACAAGAAAGAGACAGAGGAGAAAGTGGTCCAATGCCCCTGTGGCGGTCATGCCATTGGTTTGAGGGGCACAAGGCCAAACTGAGGGGCAACGGCGGCCATGGCCCTCATGAAATTACTGCCCTGCTGCCAACGCTGAGGCCCTTAATGCATAACAGCCTCCCAACGACCATGGCTAACGACCCCACTGTGTGGTACATGGATTCGCTATACTATTTTTGGGAACTTTTTTAACAAATACTTCTTCTCATTGGTTCTACTGTGTTTGTGCAGCTGGTGTTTCTTCAGAAAAGGCCTGTAGTTACCGTGACATCGTAACCCACCTGGACCTGATGAAAGGCGCCAACCTGTTCAAAGCGGTACGACCCGTACGGGACTACAGAACACCCACCGAGGTCAGCCTGAACGTCGCCGTTGAAGCCATCTTAGGCGTGGTGAGTGAACGCAGTGCGGGCGTGCATAAATGTGTCCCCTCGTTGATTTTATTCGCATCTGCTTATATCTCTGTGTTTGTGTGATTTCTCATGTTTATTCACAGGTGGAGAAGGAGCAGAAATTAATTTCACGCATCTTTATTCAAATGGTGAGTCCTGAGTTCATGATTATATAATAGTCTAGAACGTCACATCATTTTTTTTAAATCAAAATGTCGACTTCCTATATTGATTTTACTATTTCAATATCCGACCGGGTTTTCCTCCTAATAAGAACTGATTGATTCACAGTTTACAGTTTACAGTTTAGGCATTTAGCAGACACTTTTAATCCAAAGCGACTTACAAGAAGCAGGGTTACTCACATTCCTTGAGCCCTAAGACCTATGGTTAGACACCGAAAACACCTTTCCATTACAGGTTAAATTGTAATTTGGATAATAGCCATTTTAAGCTCCCGCCAGCCATTGTATTCATGTTAAATTTCCCTCGATTTTTAGTATGATATATATAGCATGCCCGTGACAAAATACCTAACCATAACCCATCAAAAATATTTATTGGAGTTTCTGAATACCAACCCCAAGGGCCCAGCGTTTTTATCTATATTTAAATCTTATGCTCATACCCAACAACATGCCAAAAATCTAAAACTTGTGCACAATCGCTAAGAATTCCCCACCAAGCTATGATTTATTTGTAATTTTCCTTCCACTGCAGACATGGAAAAATGAGTTCATATCCTGGAACACCACTGAGTTCTGTGGGATTGATCGTGTTTCTGTGCCCAGTGATTGGCTGTGGAAACCTGACGTCAGCATCGATGAGAGGTGGGGATATCTTGCTTGTATCGCGTTCTGAAACGATAGCGTAACGGCTGTTAAGAAACGGCTGTTCACTTAATCTTTTGTAGGCCTACAGTTGAATCATTTATTTATTTAAACAGCACATCATGTCCGTGTCCGTGTACGTTTTTTTTACGGTCTTTGGGTTTGCCGCTCTGACATCATGCTGACTCTCACACTCTGACATCACACTCTGACATCACTGTGATGTCAGGGGAACTGAATCCCCATGCCCATATATGGAGATCCCTGATGTCATAAATATTAAGACCATATCTGTGAATATCTATGGATACCAGGGGTCTCCATATATGGGTAACTGGTCCGATATACATCACAGGCCAGATGACCAAGACATGGCGCGGCCTCGCCCGAGGTCGCTTTTCACCCTTAGGCGTCTTACTGGTTGTTATTAAAATAAAAATATTCTTATGGCTTATTCATCGCTTAACATTTTACAGCTCACACAGATTTGCAGGCATTTGATAATGTATTCAATAAAATCAGTTAAGTTAACCTCACGTCAACAGTCTTTCAGCAATGAGTGTGGTTTCTATGTACTTTTTTGTTCTATGTCAGTGGTGCTCAAACCTTTTCATGTCAAGGACCGCCAACTCCTGTCTCTTTAGTTCCAGGGACCCCCAGAAGCAAAGATTTTAGTTAAAAAAACGTTTGCTTTAAAATAATATATTCAAAGATTTGCACAAATTTTTTCTCCAAAAATAGCAGATCTACACGTGACGCGTTGTGAGCTTGGAGGTCAGCTATTTTCGGTGCTTGACCCCACACTGAACTAAGCATAATCAAGTCACTGGAGATGTGGCGTAACGGCATGGATTTCTACACAGAGAGGGAAATTCTTTCAACATAATGATGCTGTATTAAAGTTCAGGAGAGTTTGAACAAGGCAATTCTCTTGAATGCCGCCTTCAAGTATGGCATGGAAAGATGGCATTTCTTTCAGCATAGTAAAAATTGCATTCATGGTCTGGAGCAGGCGCGGTTTTAGGCGGAGGCTTTTAGTGCTTAAGCACCAGTATTTTCCTGACTAGCACCAGTAGTTTTCGGGGCTAGCAAAATCGGGAGAGAGACGGTCAGACGGAGAAAAAACGGCACTTCTCTGAGTTCACTCTCTCTCTCTGTTTCTCAATGTCTCTCTCTCTCACCCTCATCACTCTCTCTCCCATGCACGCTTGGTTGCACAAAAACACACGGGTTAAGCTACACTGTTTCCTGTTAATAATAACCTGCGTGAAATAAGCTGCATTGGGAAGTAAGCGGGTGACACTTTATTGTGAAAGTAAGACAGGAAACGATAGTTGTTGCTGGGTTGGCCTTAGTTGTCGGTTTGTTATGTTAAGCTGCATTGGTTTGCAAAAGCCTACTAGCGCGCAGTTTAAGTTACACATGATGAATGAATAGACAGTCAAAACAATTTGTATTATCAGAACAGTTTAGCCTACACATTAATTTGCGAACGGGGCGCTGGGGGGAGAGAGAAGACAGTCTGCAGTCCATTTCAGCGTCATCTTGCAATGCGCACTGACTGTCCATGGGAAGTATGAAAATAGCCGATCTGCATGCTCACAACGCCTCGAAGGCACGCAGGAGGACATTCAGGACAACTTACAACCCATATAAAAGAAACATTATACACTCAATTGAAGTTCTTTATGAGGAGATGTTATGGAAACTGTACAAGATCACCACCAAAGCCTTTACAACTTTCCCAAAGTTGCATATAAGAGAGAGGGGCTTTTCATCAATCTTTTTCCAAAAACTGGGACAATGGATAAACAGGATAAAATATGCTGCTCTGCTGTTGATTGTTGTCAACTGGTTTTGGAATCTAATTCTTCTGGATGGTGAGTAGTGTACACTTGACTGCTGCTGCAGCTTGCCTATGCCGAACTCTTTTCTTGATGTCAAAAGTTGTCCGCTGAGACAAATGTTAATTAAATCGAAAATAGCAGATCTAGAAGTTCACAACGCAGCGTGAAGCGACTCGTTGTGAGCTTGCAGATTGGCTATGTTCACTTCTACTTGTTTGGGTTTAGTTTCTCTTGGTTCACGGGCTAAAAACGTTTTGGAAGCAATACCATCATGCTTGCTGTTATGCTGTAGTAGACAGAGTGGTGTAAAATTAAGTAGATTAACTGAAAAGCTTTTGGAACTGAATGATTATATGACACTGCCTGGTGTTGTCTGTCTGTTGGAGTGTTGGTACCAAGAATTCCAAGACTATCTTGCTGGCTGGTGCATGTGGAGAGGCAAAGGGAAAGTGTAGTGTCACTAGTGTGCCGTTCCCGATTGTTTAGCAAAGAAATAAACCGCGGAAATCCGAATAAAACGTGATCAAATCCGCGAAAAACCGCCAATTTTCGCGCGCGCTTTTGCCGCGGGGGCGGCAAAAGCTCCCTGTAGCACCCCCTACTGCTCAGGGCTAGAACCGCGCCTGGTCTGGAGAGGGCACTTTTTACAGATGGATAAAAGGGCAGGGACTCAAGCCCCCTTTGATGTCTATGTGTGCTATCTCTCTCTCTCTCTCTCTCTCTCTCTCTCTCTCTCTCTCTCTCTCTCTCTCTCTCTCTCCCCCAGGTTGGAGGATAGCAATGCTCTAAACCCCTACATCCGCCTTTACTCCGATGGCAGAGTCCGTGTTATGAACGAGGAGATGGTCGTCAGCACCTGCAGGATGAACGTCTACAGGTTCCCCTTCGACACTCAGTCCTGCAACTTCACCTTTTCCTCTGGAATATACAAATGTGAGGGAGTCGTCGTTTCAGGGGAAAGGCCACTTGGCCTTTGGTGTTGTCCATGTTTTGAGGGCACAAAGGCCAAATGCCAGGGCAGGAAGGCTTTTAGTCCATTGAAATAATGTGTTGAATTTAATGGTTAGGGATGATAACCTAATCTGCAGTGAAATAGATAAATGATGGTATTTACAATCTGATCCATGCTCAGCCCTGCACCAATCAAAGTCACTGGATTGGTTTAAAGACGGGGACTCGGGGGAGTTAAGATTTCCGAATCTCAACAAAAGACACTGGTGTCTACATGACGAGAAAGAGACATCGGTGTCTACTGTCTACATATTGACAAGAAAGAGACAGAGGAGAAAGTGGTACAGTCAGCTGGAGCATTAAGGCCACTGTGGCCTCAGGGCATGCCATTGGTTTGAGGGGCACAAGGTCAAATTGAGGGGCAACGATGGCCATGGCCTTCAATTGCTGTGTGTGCATGCTGTAGAGGTGGGTGAACAAAATGATGTATCTTTATGCTGGTTCTGATCTGATTCATTGTGACTCTGTGTTTCCTTCTGTTTCTTCACCAGCCTACGAAATGCAGCTCAAAACAGCCTACGACACAAACAAGACCAGAATCCGATCCACGAGTGTGATGTGGGGCGAGTACGAGTGGGAGTTTGACAACTTTACCTTCGTCAAAGTCAACGAGACCAGCTACAGCAGACACCAGCAGATTGTCTACACGGTAGGTCTTAGTCGTACAAGCGTGGATATTCTTTCTTCTACATTTTACTGCAAACTGTCTCTCAGCTGACCTTCTAAATATTATCTCCTCCTATAGCTCACTATGAAGAGGAAGGCGGTCCTCTACATCGTCAACTTCCTGTTGCCCGTCTTGTTCTTCCTGGGTCTGGACATGGCGTCTTTCCTGATCTCTGACAGCAGTGGAGAGAAGCTGAGCTTCAAGGTCACCGTGTTGCTGGCCGTCACAGTTTTACAACTCATTCTCAACGACATCCTGCCTGCCACCTCCAACAGGATGCCCATCATAGGTACAACACTCATGGGAGATGTTTTTCATCTCTGCTTGTAGCTCCTTCTCAGCTGGTAGCTCCTTTCAGAACGTCTCTCTCCGCTGCGTTATTATGATTCACACCACAGCTCCAGGCAAACCCCGCCCACAGAAGCTTTTGATTGGCTGAACCGGAGCCAGGGAGCGCTTCTTTTGCACCGTGCGGAGGTGCCGGGGGGGATGACCACCTAAACCTAACCTCAGTAAAACTATGCCTAACTCTAACCCTAACCCCAACCTCAGTAAAACTATGCCTAAAGCTGGTTGCGTTTTTCGGGCCGAATATCGGAGTGAATTTCGTAACACGCAAATAAAAAATCAACCTCACGTTATGTCAGTCACGTTTGCACACTGAAGCCTGTTTCGCGCACCACTCGGTCCCTTGCTCTCTCTATCTCTCTCTCTCTCCTTGCCCTGAAAAACGCATTTCGCAACGAAAAACGCAGCAGTCTGCAAAGACCTTAACTCTAACCCTAACCCTAAACTTAACCTCAGTAAAACTATGCCGACACTGGTGACATGAAACGATCGGCTCCACCTGGAGCTGTGGTGTGAATAATAATAACGCCTCTCGGCTACATAGCGCAGAGATTAGATTTCAGATTTCGGATTTTTATTGAAGGGATATCCCCTGAGATGCAGCAAGCAGCATCTCATTTTCAAGAGGGATTATTAAACATGAAAAACTAAAGAACATGAACAGCAGACATAAATAAATACATATAAGACAAGATTACAGATACATTCTTACACAGATCAAAGCTCACCCTCTCCCACCCACCCACCCACCCACCCACCCCACCGACCACCAAACCATTGGCTGAACGTAAAGGTCGTTGTAGCGTCTCTCAGATGTAGATATTTTGAGCAGGTGGAGAAAATCAAGGGATTGGTTTTGCAAGCGTTATCAATCATTGTTTTAGTCAGCCTGTGGACAGTTTTCTCACCCCGACCGCTTGGTGGCAAAACATTTCCGGGAACACAGATCAGTGGCCAGTCACGCATGAGCATTTATCGCTTCAGTAAAATTGCATTGGGAGAAACTGGCCACAAGCTGACTAAAACTGCAATTTTTAAACGCTTGTTTCAACCCTTCACTTAGATTTTCTCCACCACTCAAAAAGTATACATCTAAGGTTGTTATACTGTACATCTATAACGACCTTTACTTTTTGGATATGATGTGATGTATGTATTTATGTATGTATGTATATGATGATGTATTTAGAAGTCATGGTTACATTGGTCAAATGGTGTCCTGCCCACAGCCACATACTGCATCGGTACATTTTCCCTGATGCTGATAAGCCTGTTGGAGACGATCCTGGTGACGTATCTGCTGGAGAAAGACTCCCAGAAGACAGAGACGGACAAAGACCACAACCTGGAGGAGGACAAGACCAAAGGTGAGACATTACAACACACAGACACATGATGCGAAGCCTGCAGAGCTGGTTCAGGAAGACAACTTAAAGGAGCGTCAATTCCTGATCAGCTGATCAGTCACATGCTCATTTCTCACTCCATCTGATTAGGGCAGGCTATTTAGTCGCCCCTGCTCAAAAGACTCATCCTTTTCCATGGGAAATTTTCAGATTATCATTTTTACACACCAATTACTGAATGTCAAGCCTACAGGTTTTCTTCAGAATATCCAGGATACTTATTTACCATGACACTGTGGCATATTAGCAGTCCAACTAGTATGTGCATGTGGTTCTCAAATTTTTCATTTCGAAGGACCCCCTTAACTCTGAAAGTGTACAAAGGAACCGTTTGAACACTCTCAGAGACCTGTTATGGGTTTCTGGTAATATTATCTGGTCATTTTGTTTGTCTGCGGGTAAATGGAATTTTGCTGAAAAATTTCCACCACAAGCCAGCATGGCGATGACCCCTGATTAGGTCAGACTTCGGTGTGTTGTGAAGTTCTCAATTAAAGTGGAAATACTGAACTTGGCGCTCCCATTAGTGATGGTACATGAGATTAAAATGATCTAGTTCATACATGGGCAACTTGCATACCGGGGGCCACCTGCGGCCCCCACCTTCACTTAATGTGGCCCGCAGGTTAATAGAGGAGTACTGATATATTATTGATTTCAGCTGTTACAAGCCCAACTATATTAGTAGTTGAATGACTAGTAGTAGTAAAATGTTACTCTTTGTTATGTCCAATGTATTTGTATTTAAGTTCATAAAGTTAACATTAGTATAACTAAATGCATTTTAAATTAAATAATAATGTTACATTTCAGATTCCAAATAAAAAATAACAACACATTATTCAGGATTCCAATTCAAAAGAAGCAAAAATAGCAGATCTACCAGCTCAAAACGTGCTGCAGCGCGTCACGCTTTGAACTTGTAGATCGGCTTGTAGATCCCCTTCTTTTGTATGACATACTAGAATGACAAAGTAGGACGTACTGTAACAATATGCAATGTGGCCCCCTGGAGTGAATGTGGAAATATAGTGGCCATTTCCATCATCAAAGTTGCCCACCCCTGATCTAGTTAGTACATTTGCACAGTGACGGTGGCGTTCTGAATCAATATAGAACCTTGTACATGTATCTAAAAATGTAGTAATATTTTAGTGCACATCCTGACTGTAAAGGCCGTAACATTTTATGGTTGTGGTGGTTAATAAGGGCTTGCAGAACTCTGTGCAAGGCTAGCTTCAATATAGCTTCAACCATGGTCTATGAACTGAATAATGTGGTATAGTGATCAATCATGTTGTGTGTGTCATTTCAGAGAAGAGAAGCCAGGGCAGTCTGTGCTTCTACAACGCCCATGGCGACGATGGCGACCACAGAGAGGCGATGCATGAGCTTCAGAATGTGGATGAAGAGGTTAGAACATGGACATGTTCATGTCACCGTGTATATCAGGGGTCTTCAATGTTTTCAGGCCAAGGACCCCTTTAGTCGAGAGAGAGATGAAGCAGGGTTTCATCGTTTGACAGCACAATCATCAGTGTATTTTGGATTCATGTCAATTTGTGTTTTCAGATATTTAACCACTTGAACCGTCAACACTTAATAAACTTGACCTTTCACTCTGTACTTAGTGTGCTCTTTTTTCCCCTCTACACCAAACATCTTTGATCTACAAGCTCACAACGCCTCGCAGCTATTTTTGGCTAAAGTTCTCAGAATATGGACACTAGGGTTCAAGTGTTTAATATAAAAAAGGAAGAAAAAAAAGTTTCTATCACACAAAGATTTGGAGGCTCCTCTGTAGTAACTGAGGACCCCCAACGGGTCCCGGACCCCCTGTTTGTTGAAGACCCTCGATGTGTATATAACTGTGTTTGTATAATGATATGCGCTGTAATTAATGTATGCATTTATAGTAGAGATGTTACCGATCAATCGGCAATGGATCTGATCGGGCCGATCAAAGCATGATCGGCGATAATTGGTGGTTTAGATCAAAAGGTAAATTCACCGATCCGATCCGATCGGTGCATCTGATCAACCAGCCGTTCAGTATGCCCACTTGAGGCCATTTTGGGGTATTGATTTCCACAGTGCTGAAGGAATAATTAGTTACTGCTATGATAATAAATACATAGTAATGCTGGTAAATAACTATAAGGCAAATACATAAATGAATTCATGAGTGAATGAATGAAATAAAGTTAAAACATTAACATTTAGAAAATATAAATAATAACTTGATCGGATCGGTGATTGATCGGGATCGGGTGATCAAACTTTTGTGATCGGTGCTCGGTGATCGGTTCCAAAAAACCTGATCGGACCATCCCTAATTTATAGTTAATCCATGACTTGGAACTGTGTCTCCCTCCAATCATTGTTCCAAATCTTAAATCTAGATGACTAATCTAATCTACTGTGTTTCTTTCAGGACGGTAACGTCAAAGGGGAATCTCATGGATTCCAGGTGATCCTGGATGAGTTGAGAGATCTGGAGAAGAACCTGGATGTGTTCTTTAAGAGCAACAAGGAAGATGGAGGATGCAGGCCTGGTTACTGGACCAGAATGGCCACAAGAATCAACAACGTTTTCTCTGTTTGCTACGTGACAACTGTTGTCATATTTCTGGCCGTCATCTTTAATGATTGGATTCCTCCATACTAAAACAAGACACAATGCTGCAGATGTTTATTCCCTTCCCTTTGGAATAATATCCCTTTCAAAAAAACTTTTGGCAATTTGATTGTCTAATCAGGCTTTTATGAACACCTTGAACAGTTTTTGAATTTTCTTGATTCAATATTTAGTAAGGCTGGGACTTTAATTGCGATTAATTAATTACAGAAAATTAACGCGATTAAAAGAATTAATGCATTTTAATCGCACTTAGTTTTTGCCTCACAGAACCTTCAGTTTCGGGCATACCGATCATAGCGATGCACCAACCAAGAAGAGACAACAAACGCAAAGGGAGAAGTAGCCGACCAGAGCGCTTTGCTTGGCCCAGTGGATGCGAAATTTAGATTTAAAAAACTCACTCGTTGATTCACTCATACAACAAAATGTGTTTTACTTGAAGAAAAAAAAGCTTCTCAGGTCAAATATCAACGTGCGATTAAAATGCGATTAATTGTGATTAATTAATCACAGAGCCTGTAATTAATTAGATTAAAAGTTTTAATCGCATCCCAGCCCTAATATTTAGATATTTGATGTAAATGTTACCAGGCCCTCCAGGCCCAGGGCCTCTCCCCACACACACCCATTGTAACTTCAAACTTCATTTTAACCATGATAGATTCATTAATAACACCCATTCTTTTTTCTAATGACTCATACTACCCTCCTAATATGTGAGCAGGCTGTGTTTTTTCCATAACTTTTTTCATTTATTTTTAATAATTATTTTTTGTATTTCATTTTTTTCTATTTTCCCAAATAATTATAAAAAATAAATGCAAAAAGTTATTGAAAAAACATGGCCTGCTCACGTATTAGGAGGGTAGTATGAGTCACCAGAAAAAATAATGGGTGTTTTTAATGAATCTATCATGGTTAAAATGAAGTTTGAAGTTACAATGGGTGTGTATGTGGAGAGAAACCCTACCACTGTAAGCTGTTGAAAGTGGAATATCCCTTTAACTCATACAAAAAGGTTTGAACGCAGGACTGCAACCTGCTTATAGTCTTTATTATACAACAGGTAGTCGGGCTCTCGATGGAAAACAGGCTCTCCAACCGTGCATATAACAAGCACTAACCACGCCTACCAGGCTTTCTGGTGTTCGTTCACTACAGGCCGTTTGGTTTCCGCCTAGAGCGCGGAAACCACTAGGAGAAGCGGCGTCGCTTTGATTTGGTTCCCTCCGTTTGTTTCCCCAATCCCTATTAAAATGCTTGAGTAGCCTAGTGTAGTCTTGCCAGTCGCTAACAGTTGGACTAAAAGATGCATATACCAAACAAATTTTTCAAAAGCAAAACTACTCCGCATCAAGGAGTTTATTAGGTTGGCCCTAAAAGTGTGTCCTTGAGCGCAGGGGAATATTTTGGGTTAAAACTGAATCCGGTTTGATCTTTCCGGCAAATTGTAGTCCTTTGAGTACTACAACGTGACGTTTTGTGGTTTCCGCTCCAGACCGGTTACAAACCCGAAATGTAAAGTGATCTCAGACTAAACGAGCACTATTGCACTGTCTCTCATCAAGTAAAGAAATCAGCTGCGTTGGTCACGAAAGATCGCAGGCGCTCCTCTCTCCCCACACTATGCTAGGCGGCTAGGCTAGCGGTTTTCATGTGACGTTCAGGGACATAGTAGCTAAATGTGGCATTAAAAAATGACAAATTCCTATCGAATATCTTAATTACAATGAAATGAAGTTGATGTGTTTTTTTTAAGGGCAACAGTTGTATAATCGCAATATTACACTCGAGGGTCTGCATTATCACGGTTATCTGGCACTTCAGCCCTACCTACGGAACTCGCCTGTCGGCTCGTTCCTGCGGCAAGGCTGTCGTGCCGGATAACCGTGTTAATGCGTGTAATATTGCTTAAGTATGCAACAACTTTCCATCCTTCTACTGTTGCAAATGACTCCATGCTGTCGATGTAAATGCTCCTACATATAGACTTTTCTCAAATATATATATACAGTGAAGGCATACGAGATATGAAAATGTATCAGTCATTTTGTGTGGTTGACACAAACATATAAAAGAACCAGTGTCATCTGTAATTGTCTCACCTCCAAGTCTCTCAGTCTTTCCTTGTGTTTTCCCCTGCTTCCACTAGAGGTCCCCATTGCACTGCCCATGTGTGTGTTCCTGTGTCTTGGCCTCTACCAGCTGTGAGTCACTGGCTGAGGTCCACTGTTCTCCCTTACAGACAGGGACATGCTGGGCCCGATTCAGCCCGGGAAAAAGAGTTGGAGAGGCCCTCATTTTTTGTTATATTTCGTCGTTGTCGGGTGGAAACCTTATATGTCCAAAACCATTTGTTTTGTATTTATCATTTTAAAAATGATTTAAACTAGTGAAAACAGCCGATCTACAAGCACACAACGCCTCGCACCGCGAGATCTGCGTTAGATCTGCTAGATCTGCTGTTTTCTCTACTTTTGTGCAACGGCCTTGTATGATGAAGCAGGGCTTTGCTTTGCGAAAAAGCCCCCAAAATGGAACGAAGGCCGACATTTTATTTTTATTTATTTTTTTTTCCTAATGGCCAGCCTGGACCGGCCAGGAATGAACCGGACGTTCGGGAGTTGTCCCGCTTTTCCCAATGGCCAGCACGTCCCTGCTTACAGACTCACTCACAAAGTCTGGTAGGGCAGAGGGCAGTGGTTCTCAACCCGTTGGGTTGGGACTCCCATGGGGGTCCCCACATGATGTGTGTGTGTGTGTGGGGGAAGATTTGCTGTGTTACAATATGTTATTAATAATAATGCTAAGATCAGAACTCTTCTATCGTAGTCCATACTACAGTGTAGACTGTAAAGCATAACATAAGAATTCTAATTAGAATAGAATAATTGTAATTATATGTATAAAACATTAAGTAACCATAATATTATTAATTATATTAATTCAATAAAACATGAAGTGACATGCTTTTATTTGAGATAGTGTCATGGGGACAATAGTAACACACTGACTTTATTGCATTAAAAGTAATGTATGATTATTGTCCTTAATAGTGGAAGCTTATAAATGGTATTATTAATTAGGACACATAATGCATGTGTCTTATAGCAAAAGATGACCAGTATATTTCAAGTAGTGAATTATGAAGGAAAATGTAAATAGTGTCGTAGTTCCTGCATCTGTGGTGATCCTTTGTCTCTCTGTCAGCTACAATAAAACACAGCTAATATTAGCTGTCATCCTGATCTCTGCAATTAATTCCTGATGTATTCAGCCTGGGTAATATTTGCGTGATGATGATTTTATAGTATGGTTTGTTTTTTGTTTATAGTGTTTTTGTGATATTTTTTAACCCTGTTTTCTCCCCAATGTATCTAGACATATGCCAATTATTTCCTCTCCACACGTATTTGTGTGTTGTCACAGTCACTGCTGTTGTTTCCTACTGGCTCAACCTGCCAGTGAGGAGCCCCCACCGGGAGGACGTACTGTTGCATCCTACTGACTCACCTGCCAGTGAGGAGCCCCCACCGGGAGGACGTACTGTTGCATCCTACTGACTCACCTGCCAGTGAGGAGCCCCCACCGGGAGGACGTACTGTTGCATCCTACTGACTCACCTGCCAGTGAGGAGCCCCCACCGGGAGGACTGTACTGTTGTATCCTACTGACTCACCTGCCAGTGAGGAGCCCCCACCGGGAGGACGTACTGTTGTATCCTACTGACTCACCTGCCAGTGAGGAGCCCCCACCGGGAGGACGTACTGTTGCATCCTACTGACTCACCTGCCAGTGAGGAGCCCCCACCGGGAGGACGTACTGTTGTATCTACTGACTCACCTGCCAGTGAGGAGCCCCCACCGGGAGGACGTACTGTTGTATCCTACTGACTAACCTGCCAGTGAGGAGCCCCCACCGGGAGGACGTACTGTTGTATCCTACTGACTCAACCTGCCAGTGAGGAGCCCCCACCGGGAGGACTGTACTGTTGTATCCTACTGACTCACCTGCCAGTGAGGAGCCCCCACCGGGAGGACTGTACTTTTGTATCCTACTGACTCACCTGCCAGTGAGGAGCCCCCACCGGGAGGACGTACTGTTGTATCCTACTGACTCACCTGCCAGTGAGGAGCCCCCACCGGGAGGACGTACTGTTGCATCCTACTGACTCACCTGCCAGTGAGGAGCCCCCACCGGGAGGACGTACTGTTGCATCCTACTGACTCACCTGCCAGTGAGGAGCCCCCACCGGGAGGACTGTACTGTTGTATCCTACTGACTCACCTGCCAGTGAGGAGCCCCCACCGGGAGGACTGTACTGTTGTATCCTACTGACCCACCTGCCAGTGAGGAGCCCCCACCGGGAGGACGTACTGTTGTATCTACTGACTCACCTGCCAGTGAGGAGCCCCCACCGGGAGGACGTACTGTTGTATCCTACTGACTTACCTGCCAGTGAGGAGCCCCCACCGGGAGGACGTACTGTTGTATCCTACTGACTCAACCTGCCAGTGAGGAGCCCCCACCGGGAGGACTGTACTGTTGTATCCTACTGACTCACCTGCCAGTGAGGAGCCCCCACCGGGAGGACTGTACTGTTGTATCCTACTGACTCACCTGCCAGTGAGGAGCCCCCACCGGGAGGGCGTACTGTTGTATCTACTGACTCACCTGCCAGTGAGGAGCCCCCACCGGGAGGACGTACTGTTGTATCCTACTGGCTCAACCTGCCAGTGAGGAGCCCCCACCGGGAGGACTGTAGTGTTGTATCCTACTGGCTCAACCTGCCAGTGAGGAGCCCCCACCGGGAGGACGTACTGTTGCGTCCTGCTGACTCACCTGCCAGTGAGGAGCCCCCACCGGGAGGACGTAGGGCCTTTGTCCTACTCCTCCCGCCTAACACTCCCTGCTGTGTTACAGTTACTCGCCATAATGTGAATTGGCCACTTACAGCGCCACCATGAGGTTGATTTAAAGCATTTAGGGTGGCCGTTCTTCCTTGGCCCGGTGGGAATGTGCATGCCAGGTTTCACGGCAATCAAGCGCTGTTTACCCGAGTACATTTTGTGCTATTTATGTATTCATTAATCTTTAATTCTTTTTTTTATAATCTTTGAATATATGGAGACCCAAATATGTGGGTCCCCATCCAAAAAGAATGGGGGTACATATTTATTGTAATCAAATTATTGTCTTGCTACTGGTCAAAAAACCAAACATATTATTGAACTCTAGTCTTCATGGCGTGAGTATAATCAATAGAAGAAAAGGGTTGTTTTGGTGGTGAACTATACTTCCTTTAAGGGAGTATCAAAGTCAGTGCAGCTCAACACTGCAAACTCGCACTTCTGCCCATTAAGGAAGTGACCTATGTTATCATAGGTTTATTACACCATTGATTAAAAAGATGACTGATATGTATTCTGGCTTGCTCCCCTCCTTTGTATAACTCAGTGTCGGGACTAGAAAAGTGTTGATTTAGAAAAGCAGCGACAGTTTAATGTTGCTCAGAGGAGAAACACTCCGTCACTCATCAGTCAGCTCAGCTCGCGCTCACACGAGTTACGATGTTTGTTCATATCGCTTTGCTGCTCATCTTCACAGGTATGACATATTTAATATTTATTAGTAACATAATGTGCATGGGGTGAAAATAGATTTTCTGTTTCTGTGTCTAGTTGGTTTTTAGTTTGCTTGTTTAACCCATTAAGACCTGGAATTATTTTATACTTTAGCTTTTGAAAAATAGCAGATATACAAGCTCACAGAGCGGCACCGAGCGCTGCGACCTTGTAGATCTGCTATTTTTGAAGAATAGTGAACTGAAAATGTGTGCAAATCTTTGAAATATATCATTTTCAAAGCAAACCTTTGTACTGTAGGTCAGATCTTTGGGGACCCTGGAATAACATATGTTCAGATGTTGGTCCGTGGCCAAATACATGTAATTTTGATGGTCCATGACATGAAATAAATTGAGGACCACTGATTTAGAAAAAGGATTTGGAAGACATCTATAGAATTGGGTCAAGAATATTCAAAGACACATTTTCATAATTTTTCAAAAAATAGCAGATCTACAAGCTTGCAGCGCAGCACTCGGTGCCGCACTGTAAGTTTGTATATCTGCTATTTTTCAATAGTTAAAGCATAAAAGAATGGTTAATGCGGTTCAACTCTTAACGAGACACAGATGCTGTGTATTGATCAGGGGATGGCTCTGTACTTGGTTTGTTCTTTTTTTCAATGTTCCGCAAAGAGATTTATTAGGTGCTCTGTTCTACACCGAATCTTGACGTTGCCCGAACATGGCCGATCTACAAGCTCACAATGCCTTGCGCTGCGACAGGTTGTGAGCTTGTATATCGGCTATTTCCACCAAATGTAAACCAGAGTAGCAAAGATGAAGGTAAATGAGATTAGTGTTCCTCCACCCGCGTCATCAGCACCCACACCCTAGGTGGGGTTGGCGATAGGGCCTTTCTGTGGCGAGTTTGCATGTTCTCCCCGTGTCTCCTTGGGCATAGGCCCTCACACAAAAACATGCAGTAGTCCTGGTTTCTATACTACCTCCCCCTATAGCCAGCCGGGTAATGTCCCCTGGCGCGGCAGGGGGAGAGCGGAAACCAGGAATACAGGTTAGGTAGTCACCGGGTGAGAAAAATGGGTTGCAAAAACCGTGGGATAAAAAACATAAAAAAAAATAATAATAAAAAAATAGATTAGATGAGATAATACTTTATTAATCCCCTCTCAACTCATTTACCGGTCTGCTTCTCTGGTTTACATCTACTGTACATCATACAGCAGGCAGGTCACACTGGGTGGAAAACTGCAGCCGGGAGTTTGATGGAATGCAGTCGATGAGACCAGGGATGTGCATTTTGCAGAGAATGTTAGAGATTCAGGGGCAGGGACATGCTGGGCCCCTGATTCAGCCCGTGAAAAAGAGTTGGAGAGGCCCTCATTGCGTGCTATAGAGAGAGATCTCTCTCTATAGCGCTGCTGCTACTCAAATATTTGCCATTTCAGATCATGACAAGCCAGTGGGCCAATTAAATGAGTTATATTTCGTTGTTGTCGGGTGGAAACCCTGTATGTCCAAAACCGTTTGTTTTGTATTTATCATTTTAAAAATGATTTAAACTAGTGAAAACAGCCGATCTTGTGTGCGACGGCCTTGTATGATGAAGCAGGGCTTTGCTTTGCGAAAAAATTTACAAATTTGAAACTTGGAGATACAAGGTTTCTGCCCGACAGTGACGATTTACTTTGTTGGCCGCCCAGCCCCCAAAATGGAACGAAGGCCGACATTTAATTTTTATTTATTTTTTCCTAATGGCCGGCCTGGACCATCATTCCCGGCCGTTCGGGAGTTGACCCGCTTTTCCCAATGGCCATTATGTTCCTGTTCAGGGGCTAACATTTCTAAAAGGGCCTTTTGGTGAAACTATCAAAAATAGCAGACCTCCAAGCTCGCAACGCGTTGTGAGCTTGGAGGTCGGCTATTTTCGGTGTGTGACACCGCATTGAATTAAGCATAATCAAGTCAATACTGGAGTTGTGTTCGTTAACAGCATGGATTTCTACACAGACAGGGCAATTCTTTCAACATAAGATGTTGCATTCATGTTCGGGAGAGTTTGGACAAGGCAATTCTCTTGAGTGCTGCCTTCAGGTATGGAAAGAGGACATTTGCATTTATTTCACCATAGTAAACATAAGACTATGGTGGAAAACAGGTGGACTGGTCTGGCTTATGAACAAACACTATATATAGAATACAGTGCAGTCGAGCCAGCCCGACCGGCTTATGAACAAATAACACTGTTTCAGGACAATGGAGACCTTTGAAAAATACCCTGTGCAGGAAAGCAGAGGACACTTCACATTCTTTCTTTTCTTTTCTTTAGTGGTGATTTTTGATGCGTAGACTGTTTATGAACGTTTGAAAGTATCGACTGTCAATCATTGACACAATACTTGCCACTTGTGTGTAGCCTCGCGTTGGCTGACCACACTGCGTGGGGCGGATGAGTGTCTAAATTGAAAAGAAACCCGCACACTCTGCTCCAAATGACTGAATTTTATTAACATTTCGAGCACTAGCTCTTCATCTGGTCAAACTCACGGATGAGTGTCTAGACTAGCAATGCAAGGCTAACTTATGTGCACATTGGAAAACATGTACACCTAGTGTGAAGTGAGCAGAACTACTGTATGAGTTAATTTCATTCAGCGTCCCACGAAGCTTGGCCAATGTGACCCTCGGCGTGCAATAGACTTTGAGCGCTATGTGCAAGATGTAGGCCAGATGTAGGCTACTCTTTGGGGTGCTTTGTCTGGGACACTTTGCACCGGACAAAGCCAGATGATGGAGCTTAGCTCTTTCCAGGAGCAATGCTCAAAAATTGATTAGAAAACAAAACAAAACAACTGTGATATGTCTTCTGTTATATTCCTGTCTTCAACATTTTCAGGCCAAGGACCCCTTAGTTGAGGGAGATGAAGCAGGGACCCCCACAACCTGTTCATAGATTCCATCTAGTTTAATCTTTTGACAGAACAATCATCAGTGTATTTTGGATTCATGTAAATTTGGGTTTTCAGATATTTAACCACTTGAACCGTCAATACTTAATGAACTTGACATTTCATTCTGTACTTAGTCTGCTCTTTTTCCCCTCTACACGAAAGCTCTTTACCAAAAATAGCCGATCTACAAGCTCACAACGTGAACTTGTAGATCTGCTATTTTTGGCTAAAGTTCTCTGAATATGGACGCTTAGGGTTCAAGTGTTTAATATAAAAAAGGAGTAAAAAAAAAAAAGGTTTCTATCACACAAAGATTTGGAGGACCCCCTGTAGTAACTCTGAGGACCCCCTAGGGGTCCCGGACCCCGTGTAAATTGTGTCCAGCTATCCACACTAAACCAAATGTCCCTGGTGCCAGGCTCAGCATATTCATCGCCTACAGCACCCATGATGCCAACCAAGACCCCACCCGATGACCTGATGCCAACCACAACCTCACCCAAAGACCTGATGCCAACCCAGACCTCACTCACTGTTCTGGATCCAACTGCAGGAGATGGTGAGTAGAATGGGATTTGCAGACTATGGGTTTATGCAGCTTTTCTAACAGAAACTTCCTCTCATTCCCAGTGATTTAGCCAGGGAAATTAGTAAAACAATCGTTCGCTTTGTGATACAAGCACCAAATGTTGCACAAAGTTTCCTCTGGACCTACTTTTCCCAAAAAGCACTTTAGCCACTCAATTTATGTAAAAACGGGTAGAGGTCCCATTGACTTTCTATACAGTAAAATAATACAACAAAGTCAATCTGTTTTAAGTAGCATGTGAGGGGTCAAACTAGGGGTTTTTCATGATCCTGAATCCAATGCAAGCATTTGTTTTGCATAAAAAACATTCCTTGGGCTAGAAAATATGGTTTAGTGACTTTTCACAGTAGTGTGGGGGCTGTTTCTAGCCCAAGGAATGTTTTTTGCGCAAAACAAATGCTTGCATTGGATTCAGGATCATGAAAAACCCCTGGTTTGACCCCTCAAATAAATGCTACTTAAAGCAGATTTATGTTTTTGTATTTTTTGACTGTATAGAAAGTCAATGGGACCCCAACCCTTTAAAAAATAAATTGAGTGGCTAACGTGCTTTTTGGGAAAAGTAGGTCCAGAGGAAACTTTGTGCAAAATGTGGTGCTTGTATCACAAACCGAACGATTCTTCCAAAAAATAGATTCTAATTCTACTGTGTTTGCAGCTGCTGTTTCCTCTGATAAGGGCTGTAGTTACCGTGACGTTCTGACACACCTGGACCTGATGAACGACGCTCACTTGTTCAATGCAGTACGACCCGTCCGGCACCACAGCAAACCCACAGAGGTTCACCTGAACGTCGCCGTGGAAGCTATTTTAGACGTGGTGAGTTAAAAATGACCCCAAATGTGTTCGAAAGTGAAATAGCCCCTTAAAGGAGTAGTTCACCCCCAAAATGACTTTTTTTCTATTGATTACTCATGCCATGGAGACTTGAGTTGAATAATATTTATTTGTATTTATTGCATTCCTAAGACAAAGAACAAAAAATAGTATTGAACTCAAGTCTCCATGGCATGAGTAATCAATAGAAAAAAAGGTCATTTTGGGGGTGAACTACTCCTTTAACAACCCTATAAGGGCTCTATACATGGTCAGCAAGTTTTTTTCCCCTTTACACCAGCATATACGGTATCTTTGACAAAACTAGCTGATGTTGACATTGTAGATCACCTAATTTTCAAGCCAGAACACTACAGTGGTCATGCGGTTAACTGACTGGGCAAACAGTTAGGACCTAATATATACAGTATTTTCGTTTGAGAGAGATGAAGCAGGGACCCCTTAGCTGAGAAAGAGATGAAGCAGGGACCCCTTAAATGAGAGAAATGAAGCAGGGACCCCTTAGCTGAGAGGGAGATGAAGCAGGGACCCCTTACCTGAGAGAGATGAAGCAGGGACCCCTTACCTGAGAGAGATGAAGCAGGGACCCCTTACCTGAGAGAGATGAAGCAGGGACCAGCCCAGAGAGAGAGAGAGAGATCAGGGACCCCCACTACATATTGGATTCATTTTCAATTTGTGTTTTCAGACATTTAACTACTTAAACCCTCAACACTTAAAGAAATGTCAACTTTGACATGGTACTTGGTCTGCTCTTTTTCCCCCTGTACATCAAACCTCTTCACCCGATCTACAAGCTCACAAGCTAAATGCATCTGCTTATATCTGTGCAGTTATGAGTTGTGATTGTTGGCTGACAATAATATGTTCATTCACAGGTAGAGAAAGAACAGAAATTAATTTCACGCATCTTTATTCAAACGGTGAGTTCTGGATTATATCATATAGTACGAATGCCATTATGTTATCCATACTGACTTACTGGTGAAGACAAGTATCTTCCCTTCACAAGGACATTGATATTGCTCCTAACCCATTAAAACCTGGAATGCATCTGTGTTGCTTTAGACTTTAACCGATTTAACCATTATGTTATGCTTAGTGAGGCCTATTAAAGAATAGCAGATACTGTATACAAGCTCACAGCACAAGCTTGTAGTTCTGCTATTTTTGAAAAATCTTGAACGTTTGTGCAAGTCTTTGAATATTTTAGGCATAGTTTTACTGAGGTTAGGGTTAGGTTTAAGCATAGTAGCATTCATCAGGTTAACATTCACCAGTGTCAGCAGGTCAGCATTTCACCAGGTTAGCATTCACCAGTGTCGGACGAATGTCACGTCAAACTATCGAACATCGTAATAGCGCTACACTCCCATGGAAAGCATTAGTGTGGGCTGCTCATTGTGTCACGCTGGCTGCTGTGGAGGAACATGAGCCCAGGGTTCCTGCTATTGTTATAAGCTTAATATGGTCTTGGACCTCAGCCAGGGTTGTGCCAGCAGCAGCTTGTTGGAACAGTAATCAAGAGCAACGGTCAGATTATACGTTATCTGATGCTGGGGGGGTCAAGTGTCAGTGACCCCTGGACATGAGCTGTACCCCCATTGTCATGATTACAAAACGTGAGGAAATACAGTGCCAACAACACTCCCAACATTCTGCCAGCAGCAGCTTGTGTGAACATTAATCAAGAGCATAGTCAGATTGTAGGCCAGGTTTTGGTTAGCCTGGCTCCAGCCAATAGACCCGCCCACTCTCTGAGTGAACTGCATCTCTTGGTCTGGATGTGTCATATGACGCGTCTCTTGATACGGTATCTTGGCCTACCGACCAATGAAATCAATGCAATACGGAGGAGGGGTGGGTCTAACTTTTGAAAATCAACAGAAACAGTGGAGGGAGGGGTGGCTCACCAGCGTTCTTAATTGCCTCCTTTGATCTTCAGAAGAGCTGCAACTACAAGTGTCGATAGCTCGTTAGTGATTCTCTCTAATCAATGAAACATCAAAGACAATGACCTGTTTGGTGCATGTCATAGAGGGGAGGGGGAGGAGGGAATGTTTTGTGTGCAAAAGTCAAACACAACCCCTCCCACCCGATCTCTTGTGATTGGGAATTTCACATTTTAAATCCCCTCCCCTTTTCAATCAAATAGAATGGAGACAACTTCAGACTCAAGCCCCAGCGTAGAGTCTGAAATCAGGCTAGGTTTTGGTGACCCTAAACACGTCTCCCCCATTGTCTGTATTAAAAACCAGGAACCACAGTAACACAGGTCACATTTCAGAAATTACACATCTGTGTTTTAAATGATTCCTGATTTATTTGTAATTTGCCTTCCGCTGCAGAAATGGACAAATGAGTTCATATCCTGGGACCCCGCTGAGTTCTGTGGGATTCGTCGTTTTTCTGTGCCCAGCGATTGGCTGTGGAAGCCTGACATCAGCATCGATGAGAGGTGGGAACTGGGAATAGAGCAGAGAAGTGCTGACGTCACTCGTTCATCCCCTGGTTACTGGACGTAATGTCTCTATGGAGAATAACATTGGATCAGCTTAAAATCGTCTCATAAGAATCGTGGTCCAAAATGAAACACACTGTCTGGGCGATATTGTCGGGGAGGTGGCTTTGTACGTTTGCGATAGTCTCTAATAGTCATTAATATTAGGCATTTTCTACATCCATTCATCTTCAACGGCTTATCCGGAATGGGGTTGCATGGGTAACAGTTCCGACTGAGATTTCCAGAGTTCCTTATCCTGAGCAACTTCCTCCAACGAGGCGTTCCCAAGTCAGTTTGGAGATATAATCCTTCCATCTGGTCTTTGGTCTGCCACGGGGTCTCCTCCCAGTGGGACGTGCATCGAGGACCTTCCTAGGAAGGCGGTCGGGGGGCATCCGTACTAGATGCCCAAACCACCTAAGCTGACTCCTTTCCAAGTGTAGGAGCAGCGGTTCTACTCCAAGTCTCTCTCCGGTGACTGAACTTCTTACTCTATCTCTGGGAGATAGGGAGATGCCAGCCGCCACCCACCCGTTTGAGAAAACGTATTTCGGACGATTGTACCCGAGACCTTATGCTTTCTGTCATGACCCACATTTCATGACCATCGGTGAGAGTAAGAACGAAGATTGCTCGGTAGAAAGAGAGCCTTCCGGCTCAACTTTTTTCTTTTTTTACAACAGTGCGTTTTCTAGCGTTTTCTCGCCATCCGTTTATTCTTTATCCATATGAGTCAAAACTATCGAGATCATCCGTTTATTTTTGGTGGAACACTGTTCTTATTTTACACGATAGGAAAAAGGTCTATGGGAATTCAGATTGGGCAGACTTCAATGTGCTGTGTTCACATGTTGATTGAAACCTTTATTTGCTCTCGAAATTAGCATTGTTCCCAGTCATATGCAATGTGTGTGTCTTTCAGGTTAGAGGACTATGCTGCTCTAAACCCCTACATCCGCCTTTACTTTGATGGGAGAGTCATTGTTAGGAATGAGGAGATGGTCGTCAGCACCTGCAGGATGAACGTCTACAGGTTCCCCTTCGACACTCAGTCCTGCAACCTGACGTTTTCCTCTGGGATTTACAGATGTGAGGGAGTCAACTGTTTGTTTTTATCTATCTGTGCCAAGTCTGTGACTGTGGAAGTGTGTGACTGTGTGTGCTGTGGTAGAGGAGGGGGATCATATTTTTGAAGCGGTGAAAGCCGCTTCCAAGGAGTGGCTTTGTCTGTCCCGTACCTGTTTTTTTGAGGATTCCCATTAGATTCTCAAGGAGTGGCAATGTTTGTCCCGTACATGTCCTGTGCATGCAGAATTGAGGATTGGTCAAGCTTCACATGACAATTTGGCCCTCCAGACAAAATCATTCATTCATTCAGAATTCATGAAAATATAGAACTAAAGCACATAGAAAGTATAGATCTAGAACACAGAATGTATAGATCTAGAACACAGATTTCATAGCTCTAGAACACATAGAATAAAAATTCACAGCTTCACTTCGATTTTTTATGTTGATTCTGATCTAATTAATTTGACTGCCAGGAGTACCCAGGCACGCACGTGCACACATAGACACCAAAGGGGGCTTGAGCCTCTGCCCTTTTATTCCGTCTGTAAAAATTACCCTCTCCAGACCATAAATGCAGTTTTTACTATGATGAAAGAAATGCAAATGCCCCCCTTTCCATGCCATACCTGAAGGCAGCCCAAACTCTCCTGAACTTGAATGCAGCATCTTATGTTGAAAGAATTGCCCTCGCTGTGTAGAAATCCATGCCGTTACGCCACATCTCGAGTATTGCCTTTTTATGCTTAATTTTAGTGGTATCAAGCACCGAAGCGCAACGCGTTGTGAGTTTGGAGGTCGGCTATTTTCAATATTTTCACCAAAAGGCAATTTTTGGAATTTCAGACCCTGCCTCTCCAACATTCTCTGCACGCGTCCCTGATTGTTTCCTCCTGTTTCGTTACCAGCTGAAGAACTGGAGCTCAAAACGACATATGACGCGAACTTCACCCGAATCCGATCCATGCGTGTGATGTGGGGCGAGTATGAGTGGGAGTTTGATGACTTTACGTTCATCATAGTGAACCAGAGCAGCTACAAAAACCAGCAGATTGTCTACACGGTGGGTATTGGTTCATAAAGGCTATCCACCTGTTTCCGCGGGAGTTTACTGGAGATTATTTGGACCTGTTTGCACCACACTTCCGGTTTAACAGCAGACATACAAGCTCACGTCGCGTCGCAGATGCAGCCTGTTGTGAGCTTGTAAATCACACTCGGCTGCCGTGCCGGAAGCTCGGTACAGCGTCTGCGCAATGCACTATGGGGCGTTGGAAACTCGTGGATAGACCATACATGGGCAACAGGTGGCCCGGGGGCCACATGCGGCCCCCACCTTCAGTTAACGCGGCCCGCAGGTTAATACCGGAATACTGATATATTATTATATTTCAGCTGTTACAATTCCAAACATGACCTGCTTTAATTCTGTCAATCTATATTAGAAGCTTAATAACTAGTATAGTAGTATTAAAATGTATTTTTTTTATGTCCAATGTATTTGTATTTAGGTTAATAAAGTTAACATGAGTATATCACTAAATGTGTTTGAAATTAAATCAAAATGTTACATTTCAGGATTCCAATTAAAAAATAACAAAAAATAATTCAGGATTCCAATTCAAAAGAGGCAAAAGTAGCCGATCTTGAAGCGGTCTGCTCACTCCTCATCCATTGAAGGAAGCATGACTTCAGTTCGGGGCCCTCCCCAGGTTGGCAGATTGAGAATAGCATCCAGGATTACAGGTTAGGCAATTGGCACTGGGTGAAAAATGGGAAAAGACATGTTCAAAGGGCCCGCTGCAGCCGTATGTTGCCCGTACGTGCTCTAGTCTGACCTTCTGACCTCTCCTCCTATAGCTCACTATGAAGAGGAAGGCCGTCCTCTACATCGTCAACTTCCTGTTGCCCGTCTTGTTCTTCCTGGGTCTGGACATGGCGTCTTTCCTGATCTCTGACAGCAGTGGAGAGAAGCTGAGCTTCAAGGTCACCGTGTTGCTGGCCGTCACAGTTTTACAACTCATTCTCAACGACATCCTGCCTGCCACCTCCAACAGGATGCCCATCATAGGTACAACACTGTTGGATTGGTTTAATGTAATTCATTTAGATAAGGGGTTTTCAAAGTGGGTGACGGGGCACCCTGGCCCCTGGGACGGCAGTCCAGGGGTGCCGCGAGATCATTTGGAATTTATTTGGACACTTGAAAAAATATTTAGTATCATTCTAAACTAACGTTATTTTCAGTCAGTTCTAACCAAAATGGCTATTATCTCAACGTTTTCCTGGCAACATAATCACTAAAATATCGTCACTGTCGTGCAGAAACCTCTTATAGTAGTTTCAAATGTGTACGTCTTTTGGTAAAGCAAAGCCCTGCTTCATCATATAAGACTGTCGCACAAAACTAGTGAAAACAGCCAATCTACAAGCACACAATGCCTCGCATAGCGAGGCGTTGTGTGCTTGTAGATCTGCTGTTTTCACTAGTTTAGTACATTTTATAGATGATAAATACAAAACGAACGGTTTTGGACATACAAGGTTTCCACCCGTCAACGACGATATGCTATAAATATGAGGTGCTGGGAGTGAAAATTATAATTTAGGGGTGCCTCGGATTAAAAAAATATTCATGGGGTGCCCTGAGACAAAAAAGTTTAGAAACCCCTGATTTAGATGTCATGGTTACATTAATCGTAAGTTTGTCCTGTTCACAGCGATGTACTGCATGGGGACATTTTCCCTGATGCTGCTCAGTCTGTTGGAGACGGTCCTGGTGACGTATCTGCTGGAGAAAGACTCCTCCGTCTCCCAGAAGACAGAGACGGACAAAGACCACAACCTGAAGGAGGACAAGACCAGAGGCTACAACTGTGACAGAGGTGAGACATTGTCTTCTATCCAGAGCAGCGTACAAAGTACAAGATCAATCTGTTGCTGCAGTTTGTACATGAAAATGTATATTTGTATATGAAAATACGATGCTCTCACCGCCCATGACATCAACATATTGTTGTGTGTTTTCAGTTTTTATGCTAGATGGCAATCTTCACTAACCTATATGAGTCACCACTTTAGCCTGAAGGAGATCAGAGGCTGAAAGGTGATAGCAGCAGAAAGCTAATATCATGTCTGTTCTTCAATCCTCTGAATGTGTCATTTCAGAGAAGAGAAGCAAGGGCAGACTGTGCTTTCAAAATGTCCCTAATAATGATGGCGAGAGAGAGACAACACATGAGCTTCAGAGTGTGGCTGAAGAGGTTAGAATGTGCATTCATGTCACCATGTGTGTAATGTGTTTGTAGAATAATATGCACTGTAATTAAGATATGCATTTATAATGCATCCATGACTTTAAACTGTAGTTTGGAAGTTGGAACTGTGTCTCCCTCCAATCATTGTGAGAAAACTTTACTGTAAATGAATAATCTAATCAAAGCTAATTTCAGGACGGTGATCTCAAAGGGGAATCTCATGGATTCCAGGTGATCCTGGATGAGTTGAGAGATCTGGAGAAGAACCTGGATGTGTTCTTTAAGAGCAACAAGGAAGATGGAGGATGCAGGCCTGGTTACTGGACCAGGATGGCCACAAGAATCAACACAGCTTTCTCTGCTTGCTATGTGACAACTGTTGTCGTGTTTCTGGCTGTGGTCTTTAATGAATGGAGTCCTGAATACTAAAACTAGAAACAGTGCTGCAGCCATTGTCCACTTGCTTCTCTTCTGAATGTTAAACATCCTTATGTCTCCACAGCAAACAGCCGAGCCTACTTCCAACAGCTCCAAACTGTCTGTTGTAGGCTGGCATTAGTTGGCAAACGTTGTCATTTAAAAGTCTTAAAAGTCGGGCGACAAACATTGCATTCAGACGGCTGGCAGACACTGGTTTGACACAAATTGACATTGTTGCTTGGTCATTATAAGCGACTTTGATCTTGTTTTTTTTTTAGAATAATGGTATTTAGTCAAAATATGCGATGGGAAAATGTCTCTGGCTTGTTTAGGCTTGCGTGGTTCTGCATCAGTAGCAAACTGTCCACCTACGACCCCCTCAATCCTACCGACTCCTAGAAAACGACGGCTCAAGACTGAGCAAACGCTTTCTGCCGCCGACGTTGTCCAAAAATCTGTGCGGTTAAAAGCTACCTTTAGACTTCAGTCTCAATGTATAAAAAGGTTGAACGCAGGCAGGCCTGCAGCCTGCTTATAGTCCTCGCAGTATGCAGCAGCGTTCCATCCATTTACTGCTGTAGCAATTATTGCATGCTGTCGGAAGGCAGGCAAATGAATAAAGAAATATTAACCAATAAATAAAAAAGAAGCTTGTTGACACAAATGTTTTACCCTTTTTTTCACCCGGTATCAATATTGTCTAATGTAATGCTGGGCGCTACACTCCCTCTGCCAACCTGGGGAGAGCAAGGGACTGACCTCATGCTTCCTTCTATTCATGAGGAGTCCAAGCAGCAGATTCCCCGGTAGGACGTAACGCGTGGAAGGAACAAAACGTGTAGGAGGAGACAGTGTGAAGCGATCACTCTTCGTCTTCGCCATGACTACAGACACAACAGCGTGTAGCGATTAGGAAGGGTCAACATGTGGACAACATCTGCAGTTGCAACGATCATTTCGTTCGTTTTGTACAAATCAGCCTCTTGCTGATTTGGTGCTATAACAGGCCAATTTGCCCTAACAAAATGCGTTTTTTTTTTTTACAATTCACAATTTAGGCGTTTAGCTGACGGTCTTCATCCAGAGGGACTTACAGAAAGTGAAATGTCATTTCAGTTCAGAGAGAGAGCAGTGCAATCTTTCAATTTAGCACTTACCATTATGTCCATTAAAACCACTTAAACCCTATATGGCATGCATGGGCAACTGGCGGCCCGGGGGCCAAATGCGGCCCCTGCACCTTCACTTAATGCGGCCCACAGGTTAACATCGAAATACTGATATATTATTGATTTCAGCTGTTCCAATTCCAAACATGACCCGCTTTAATGAATTACTTCAGATGATTTTTTCATGTCCAATGATTTTTTCATGTCCAATGTATTTGTATTTAGTTCATAAAATGTTACTTTTTCAGGATTTTAATTCCAAAATAGCAAAAATAGCAGATCTACAAGCTGAGCTTGTACAGTAGATCGGTTATTTTTGCTACTTTTGTGTGACAGAATGACGAAGTAGGACATTCATTTACGAAAATTGAATTCAGAGATCTATACGGTTTCTACCCGACAGTAGGCTATATGCAATGTGGCCCTCTGGAGTGAGTGTGGAAATATAGTGGCCCTCTACATCATTTAAGTTGCCCACCCCTGCTATATGGGTAACCACCGCAGTTCCTTAGGGCTCAATACCAGTGAATTCTCTGTTACGGAAAACAGCCGATTGACAAGCTCACTGCGACGAGCTGTGAACTTGTCGATCTGCTGTTTTCCGAGAGAGTCTTACCTGCGATAAGGATACTGGGGTTTAAAGAGTTGAGGAGCCCTCCTGGCTCCCAAAACTGTGGAATAAAATAAACTACCTGTCACACTTAGAACAGCAGACTCACTCCCCATAGCTTCCGCCGTGGCCTGAAGACTCACCTCTTCAGACTCCACCATAGCCCATAGCACTTACCGTAGCACTTGCCTACCCTTAACGACCATTTTTTTAGATTATTATATAACGTTTTTTACTGAATAGGAGCTTGGTCTATCTACGTTCTTTTTCTTAGATTACTATTTCAATGCATTTGATGTATTGATGTTGATGTATTACCCTGCTCATTGTAAAGCCCTTTGCACACAGTACCGTTGCTTTTTTCTTTCCCCCGTTTGCTGCATGATTAAAACACATTGGATTTGGTGTGCAAGGCTGTGCGGAATCCACACTGCGGATCCGAAAAGGAGTCATAAAATGAGTCAATGAGTTTTTACTCCATGCGACAAGACGCACAAATCGAAACTGTTTTTGATCGAGAAAAAAAACGCACGGCCGCAGCCACTTGTCGCACGGCAAATTCGGAGCCGGTGTGCATGAGGTCATAGAGAATCATTGTTTTCTTTAAAAAATATGCAATAGTCCGTTTTGTCCTTGCGAAAGAACGCGTCTGTGAATGTGCAAAGCCCTTAAATCGCTCTGGATTAAGAGCGTCTGCTAAAGGCCTAAATTGTAAATTGGTGTAAAAAAATATATAAATACAGAATTTATGCATTTATCATAAGCAATTATCCAGAGCATTCATAGCAATTTACAGTCAGTAAAATGTCACTTGTAGATCACTTTTCAGCGAGAGAACGGTGCAATCTAGCACTTATCATTATGTCCATTAAAACCACTTAAACCCTATATGGGTAACCATAATAGGGTCCCTCAGGGCTCAATACCAGTGTCTTTTCTGTCTCGGAAAACAGCCGATCGGCAAGCTCACAACGCGTCGCAGCGCGACGCGTTGTGAGCTTGTCGATCTGCTGTTTTCTGAGTTCATCCATCTGCAATAAGGATGCTTAGGGTTTGAGTGGTTTCTAGTGGTCATCATCAGACGTTAATCACTGACCACCACTAAAATGACAGATGTATTCTCTGGCCGGCCCTCCTCTGTTGGGTATCAGTGTGGGGACTGGAAACCATTGATTTATAAAAGCACTAACAGTTTCTTGTAGCTCAGAGGAGGAGAAACACGCTCTCACAGCATCTCTCCATCCATCCATCCACACACACTCACACTCACACAAAGTTACAATGCTTGTTCATATCACTCTCCTGCTCATTTTCACAGGTAAGACACTTTTTCAATAACAATGTATTTATTGCCTTGGGAATTTGTGTCCTGTTAGGGCTGTTGACATTTCTCAGAAATCAAATTCGAATTCTGGTCTTAGAAAGTCTGGGCTTAAGAATATATTTGAATGTTATACAAATAAATATATATTCAATATTTTTGGTTTATGTTATATAAAATAAACCACAAATATTGAATATATATTATACCCATATTATATATATTGACTTACTATTCTAGAATTTTATGTCAGTGGAAAAAAGAGGACACATTTAACCACTTAAACACTCTACACACTAAGGAAATTAATCCCAAGTTCTTGGTTCTGTACTCGGTCTGCTGTTTTTTGTTTCTATTTCTAGCTTTCAAAGACATGCTGTGTAGAGCAGTGATACTCAAACTCAGCAAATTCAACAACACTATTTTTAATTGGCCAGTTGTTAAAGGTCCAGTTCACCTCTGGGACAACCAGATCTTATTTTATTGGTGTTTGGGACACGATCAACACAATCCTGAGTTATTTTTTTAGTTCAATCTGTGTTTTTAGATATTTTAGTATTTCAGCATGCTACAAAGCATGATGCATTTTGCATCATATGATGCAATATCATGCTACAAAGCATCATATGACCAGTTGTAGCATGCTGAAATATTAAAATATCTAAAAACACTGATTGAACTCCAAAAATAACTCAGGATTGTGTTGATCGTGTCCCAAACAACAATAAAATAAGATCTGGTTGTCCCAGAGGTGAACCGGTCCTTTAACACGTTGCAGTCCGAAATAGAATGGGGGTTGGTAGATTAGCCGTGAAATTTCTATTATTGTATTGTGATCTGAGACATAATATTATGTTTATAAACATGACCCCGCAGCCCCTCCATCTTGAACAGCGCCGCTGTTTTTTCTTTTTTTTTTCCCCCCAGGCCAGTAACTCACCATGATTTTCTCGATCTCCGTTGGGATAGAATGGGGGTTTTGGCCGATCGTCGATGTCCCCGTGCGTTTCGCGTGCGCGATCCTTTCACGTAAATGTCCCCGCAAATAGTCCATGTGTGACTGAAGAACAGACCTGAAAAGTTTCGCTAGCATAGCCCCAAGCATGGCTGCAGGAGGAGCTCGAGTGTGTAGACAGTAAACGGATGGGTGGAAGGTGCCTTGGAGAAGGAGAGGCGCTGACGTCACCTCTGCTTCATGCACGGTCTGCATGAGCCATCAGTGCACGAGTGGTGACTAGGGAAGGTTAGACGATCGCCGATTTTCGGATCAAAAGCTTTTATTCCGGTTTTAAAGACAAAGTCCGGGAATGTGCGACGTGGCTGAGAGTCCCTGGGGGGATGTGCGATATAGTACGGTTTTAACATTAAGGGGCTCCCCTTGGCTTAGAAGGTGTTAAGATCTATCAAAGACAGAAGTTTATCAAGTAGAATTATGTTGTCATTTTATCAACTGTCCCCTTGCCATTTTGTAATGTGGCCCACATGTTCAGCTATTTGAGTAACCCTGATGTAGAGCAGTGGTCTTCCAAAGTGGGTGACGGGGCACCCTGGGGTGCCGTGACGGCAGTCCAGGGGTGCCGCGAGATCATTTTGATAATATTTGGAATTTATTTGGACAATATTTTGTATAATTTAAACTTAGTACAAAGTTATTTTCTGTCAGTTCTAACCAAAATGGCTGTTATCTCAATGTTTTCCTCACAACATAATCACTAAAATATGCTTTAAATGTAAGGTGCTGCTGGGAGTGAAAATGATGAATATCGTCGCTGTCAGGCAAAAACCTTGTATGTCCAAGTTTCAAATGTGTATGTTTTTTGGTAATTTAAAAGCCCTACTTCATCATACAAAAGTGTCACACAAGTAGTGAAAATAGCAGATCTACAAGCACACAACGCCTCGCGATGCGAGGCGTTGTGTGCTTGTAGATCGGTTATTTTCACTATTTTAAATAGTTTTTAAAGGCGTTGTGTGCTTGTAGATCTGCTATTTTCACTATTTTAAATAGTTTTTAAAATAACACAAAAAGAGAAGGTTTTGGACATACAAGGTTTCCACCCGACAACGACGATATAATGTAGGGGTGCCTCGGATGAAAAGAAATATTCATGGGGTGCCCTGAGACAAAAAGGTTTGGGAGGGACTGTAGCAAATTGGTTTGCTGAAAATAGCCAATGTTGATTGGCTATTTTCAGTGAATCAGAGAAGAAGAGGGATATTGGTGTGGGAGCTATTCAATATTTTTGTTATTCTGTATTTTCATATTTAATACATTTAGTTGTTTATTTGTGTTTGGCAGAATTACTTTAGTTACTGCCATTGTGTTTCAGCCCATTCGTGCTGCAGCTAAATACTTTTATTTTGAAGGTGCTGGGCAATTTGTGCTGGGTTTATTTAACTGAGTTGAGCAAACAGTCGAGCAAACAGTTGAGTAAACAGTCGAGTAAACATTAACACAATGTTGCCGTTAGCTGTTCAAATTACTGGCTCAGGAATGCAACTAAAAGACAAACAATCTCCAGAATTTCATGGGTGTTGATAGAAAATAAGTCATTTTGTGTTGAACTACTCCTTATGTGTCCCAGCGCGGCTGACGGCTAGTCATTGAATTTTTTCATTTTTTCATTTCATTTGAAAGCTGGGAATCAAAATGCTACAAAATGATATATTGGTTGTGGAGATTGACCCAACAGTTTTGAAGATATGGCTTATAGAATGATGCCATGCTGAAATATTACTTTTGAGATATTCAAGTTCTAAATTTGGGAGGACCAACAGAATTATGTCCCGATCTCTCACATTAATTAAAAAAAAGTCTTATTTACATGCAGAGTTAAGCTCTGGCGTTTAAGTGAAATGTAGCCTGATATTTATGACATGCTTTTGTGGCTTTATCACATTTTAGAAAACATAATAATAATTTCAGCTGTAGTCTTAAGTAGTGGCTTCCGAAATGACTGCCCCAGTGTCATGCTCAATTATGGTCTGCTTTGTTCAGACGGAAAGATCTTCTTCACAAATCCCGCCACGTTTGGTTTGGTGTTAAATCACATGAAACCCGGTGTGAACATTTGCCAAAATAAACCAGATCTACAAGCTCACAATGCACCACAACATGAGCCACGTTTAGGGAAAATTCAAGTATATAAAGTATTGTATAATAGGGTTTATGCGGGTTATCGTTCTCAAACTCTTCCTTGCCAAGGACTCCCAAATTGATATGTACATATCGTCACTGTCGGGCAGAAACCTCGTATCTCCAAGTTTCACATTTGTTTTTTCGCAAAGTACTTCATCATACAAGGCCTTCGCACAAAGGTAGTGAAAACAGCAGATCTACAAGCACGCAACGCCTCGCACCGCGAGGCGTTGTGTGCTTGTAGATTGGCTGTTTTCACTAGTTTAAATCATTTTTAAAATGATAAATGCAAAACGAACGGTTTTGGACATACAAGGTTTCCACCCGACAACGACGATATATTTGATGGCGGACCCCCAAAAGGTTTTGTCCCAGGGACCCCCAGAAGAGGAGATTTGTGTGTATAGCAGATGTACAAGCTTGTAAATCTGCTATTTTTGAATAGCCAATATATAAATAAATAACTTGGTTAAAGGAATAGTTCACTCCCCAAAAGTTGCCTTTTTTCTATAGATTACTCACCCCATGGAGACATAAAAAGAAAAAAGAAAAAGTACATTTTGGGGGTGAACTATCCCTTTAACTTAATAACCACTAAGAGTTGATTGTGACGCTACAGTAGTATGTTAACTATTTTTGCTGGAGACCCCCTGGAACCCCCCTAAGGACCCCTGGGGGTCCCCGGAACCCAGTTTGAGAACCAATGGTTTAAACCACAGCACAGAAATGTATTGTATGCTGGCTGGCATACAATGGATATTTTTTTAATGATTACATTGTTTAGTCCAGTCTCTTTGGTAGAGTATGTTAAAACAATAAAACATAATATATAATTTGGGTGGTTGTATGTTGTCTCCCTGCTCTTATAGACCCAGGATCTGACCTGATGGTCAAGATTCAGTTTCTCCCCTGAGCAAGCAGGCAGGCTCTATTAGCTCAATGGTAAAAATTGCCCTTTCGCAGCTTGGAAACCAGGTTCAAACCTGGAGTAGATGAGGAATGTTATGTAAGCGGCTCTCGAGGAAACAGTGAAATATCTCACATGTATAACTCTGTAATTCCAATATAATGAAGAATGTTTTACTCGTAAACAACTGTAATCAATACAGGCTACATCGTGGCCAGCTCAGCAGATGCATTGACTGCAGCGCCCACATCAACCCCGATGCCAACCCCGATGCCAACCCCGAACCCACCCACTGACCTGATGCCAACCCCGAACCCACCCACTGACCTGATGCCAACCCCGAACCCACCCACTGACCTGATGCCAACCAACCACACCCTAACCAATGACCTGCTGCCAACCCAGACAGGTGAGTAGAATTAAATGACAGTCAACATAAATGTATTGGGGAAAAAATATGCCATTCTCTTGTTAGCTACAGTATCTGTCCCTTATCTGTTCATTTGCATCTGACAACTGCCTATCCCAACAACTCAACACCATGTGCTCAACCCCCAGGTGTTTGGGCTGCATATAGGGTGGTGGACAGTGACCTGGGCCCCCTCCTGTAGACTATGACCTGGGCCCCCTCCTGTAGACTATGACCTGGGCCCCCTCCTGTAGACTATGACCTGGGCCCCCTCCTGTAGACTATGACATGGGCCCCCTCCTGTAGACTATGACATGGGCCCCCTCCTGTAGACTATGACATGGGCCCCCTCCTGTAGACTATGACAGTGGGCCCCCTCCTGTAGACTATGACACGGGCCCCCTCCTGTAGACTATGACATGGGCCCCCTCCTGTAGACTATAACCTGGGCCCCCTCCTGTAGACTATGACATGGGCCCCCTCCTGTAGACTATGACAGTGGGCCCCCTCCTGTAGACTATGACATGGGCCCCCTCCTGTAGACTATGACATGGGCCCCCTCCTGTAGACTATGACATGGGCCCCCTCCTGTAGACTATGACATGGGCCCCCTCCTGTAGACTATGACAGTGGGCCCCCTCCTGTAGACTATGACATGGGCCCCCTCCTGTAGACTATGACAGTGGGCCCCCTCCTGTAGACTATGACATGGGCCCCCTCCTGTAGACTATGACATGGGCCCCCTCCTGTAGACTATGACATGGGACCACTCCTGTAGACTATGACAGTGGGCCCCCTCCTATAGACTATGACAGTGGGCCCCCTCCTGTAGACTATGACATGGGCCCCCTCCTGTAGACTATGACATGGGACCACTCCTGTAGACTATGACAGTGGGCCCCCTCCTATAGACTATGACAGTGGGCCCCCTCCTGTAGACTATGACAGTGTGGGCCCCCTCCTGTAGACTATGACAGTGGGCCCCCTCCTGTAGACTATGACATGGGCCCCCTCCTGTAGACTATGACAGTGTGGGCCCCCTCCTGTAGACTATGACAGTGTGGGCCCCCTCCTGTAGACTATGACAGTGGGCCCCCTCCTGTAGACTATGACAGTGTGGGCCCCCTCCTGTAGACTATGACAGTGGGCCCCCTCCTGTAGACTATGACAGTGTGGGCCCCCTCCTGTAGACTATGACAGTGGGCCCCCTCCTGTAGACTATGACAGTGGGCCCCCTCCTGTAGACTATGACAGTGGGCCCCCTCCTGTAGACTATGACAGTGGGCCCCCTCCTGTAGACTATGACAGTGGGCCCCCTCCTGTAGACTATGACAGTGGGCCCCCTCCTATAGACTATGACAGTGGGCCCCCTCCTGTAGACTATGACAGTGGGCCCCCTCCTGTAGACTATGACAGTGGGCCCCCTCCTATAGACTATGACAGTGGGCCCCCTCCTATAGACTATGACAGTGGGCCCCCTCCTGTAGACTATGACATGGGCCCCCTCCTGTAGACTATGACATGGGCCCCCTCCTGTAGACTATGACAGTGGGCCCCCTCCTGTAGACTATGACATGGGCCCCCTCCTGTAGACTATGACAGTGGGCCCCCTCCTGTAGACTATGACATGGGCCCCCTCCTGTAGACTATGACAGTGGGCCCCCTCCTGTAGACTATGACAGTGGGCCCCCTCCTATAGACTATGACAGTGGGCCCCCTCCTGTAGACTATGACAGTGGGACCACTCCTGTAGACTATGACAGTGGCCCCCTCCTGTAGACTATGACATGGGCCCCCTCCTGTAGACTATGACATGGGCCCCCTCCTGTAGACTATGACAGTGGGCCCCCTCCTGTAGACTATGACAGTGGGCCCCCTCCTGTAGACTATGACAGTGGGCCCCCTCCTGTAGACTATGACAGTGGGCCCCCTCCTATAGACTATGACAGTGGGCCCCCTCCTGTAGACTATGACAGTGGGCCCCCTCCTGTAGACTATGACATGGGACCACTCCTGTAGACTATGACAGTGGCCCCCTCCTGTAGACTATGACATGGGCCCCCTCCTGTAGACTATGACATGGGACCACTCCTGTAGACTATGACAGTGGCCCCCTCCTGTAGACTATGACATGGGCCCCCTCCTGTAGACTATGACAGTGGGCCCCCTCCTGTAGACTATGACAGTGGGCCCCCTCCTGTAGACTATGACAGTGTGGGCCCCCTCCTGTAGACTATGACAGTGGGCCCCCTCCTGTAGACTATGACATGGGCCCCCTCCTGTAGACTATGACAGTGGGCCCCCTCCTGTAGACTATGACAGTGTGGGCCCCCTCCTGTAGACTATGACAGTGGGCCCCCTCCTGTAGACTATGACAGTGTGGGCCCCCTCCTGTAGACTATGACAGTGGGCCCCCTCCTGTAGACTATGACATGGGCCCGCTCCTGTAGACTATGACAGTGGGCCCCCTCCTGTAGACTATGACAGTGGGCCCCCTCCTGTAGACTATGACATGGGCCCGCTCCTGTAGACTATGACAGTGGGCCCCCCTCCTGTAGACTATGACAGTGGGCCCCCCTCCTGTAGACTATGACAGTGGGCCCCCTCCTGTAGACTATGACAGTGGGCCCCCCTCCTGTAGACTATGACAGTGGGCCCGCTCCTGTAGACTATGACAGTGGGCCCCCTCCTGTAGACTATGACATGGGCCCCCTCCTGTAGACTATGACAGTGGGCCCCCTCCTGTAGACTATGACAGTGGGCCCCCTCATGGGGTAGACTAGCAAGTTAGCAACATCAATCCTCAAGTATATAAAGATTATGAAGTCACTTTGAATCTAGTCTCTGCAGGGGAGCTCCAAATGTATTGGTCTGGTTCAGGGACGTGCTGGCCATTGGGAACAGCGGGACAACTCCCGAACGGTCGGTTCATTCCCGGCCGGTGCAGGCCGGCCATAAGGAAAACATGTAACTGTTTGCACAAAAGTAAAAATCTAACTGTTTGCACAAAAGTAGTGAAAACAGCAGATCTACAAGCACACAACGCCTCGCGGTGCGAGGCGTTGTGTGCTTGTAGATCGGCTGTTTTCACTAGTTTAAATCATTTTTTAAATGATAAATACAAAACAAACGGTTCAAGGTTTCCACCCGACAACGACGAAATATAACTCATGTAATTGGCCCACTGGCTTGTCACTTTGTCACAAATCTTTGAGTAGCAGCAGTGTTATATACAGAGATCTCTCTCAATGAGGGCCTCTCCAACTCCTTTTCCCAGGCTGAATCAGGGGCCCAGCACGTCCCTGGTCTGGTTCATCCTCCAAACAAAGTCAACCCTATTTCAGCTTCGGCATCTTAATAAGAACAAAATGACATAATTGTGGAGAAAGTGAATAAACGAACGCTTTGCCTAAAAGGTTTGACTGGAAGTGGGCATCCATCCCTTCCCTTCCCTTCCTGTCATCTGATGCTGCACTTTTGCACTGAATGCAGACGTGCCGTTCTCAAACCCAAGATGTAAAAGATGTTTTTAGAATCTTACATCATATTACGTGACATAAATATGCACATCGTTCCACCTGAGATACGGTAGGCTATGTCACAGAGAAATATCTGCTTCCATCCAGAAAGAGCAAATACACTTCCCGGCACTGGTGTCTGCCGCGGAATTGCCGCGACAGGCACAGAACAGGACCGACAGTTCGAACACACGCACCGGCAGGTAGGACCGGCGGCCGCTGCACAGACCGGCAGGTCCGGCAGGAAGGACCGGCAGCCCGCAGCCGCCGCACGGACTGGCGGGTAGGACCGGCAGATAGGACCAGCGTCTGCCGCACGGACCGGCTTTTAGTTTTACTGAGGTTAAGGTTAGGGTTAGGATTAGGTAACGGCCGGCACCTGCCGCGGCAGCGTGGCGGCACCCGCCGGTGCAGGAATTGTATTCGCTGTCCCTCTTTCCATCAGAACCAACTGAAAATAACTTTATACTTATATGTTTAACAACTTGAACCTCAGTATCCCTATTCTGGGAGGAAGGTTCACCAAAAAATAACTGATCTACAAGCTCCCAACGCGTCACGTTGTGAAAATCAGGTCTGTTTTGCTAAGCATAGTGAAATGATATTGATGAAGTGATGCTGATGAAATCCAAATATTATCAAATTATTCTGAGGCACCCCTGGACTGGCATCACGGCACCCTAGGGTGGCACGGGCCTGCGGCACACACATTGGGAAATGCTGGGCTCAGGGACGTGCTGGCCATTGGGAAAAGCGGGACAACTCCCGAACGGCCGGTTCATTCCTGGCCCGTCCAGGCCGGCCATTAGGAAAAAAAAAAAATACCAATAAAATGTCGGCCTTCGTTCCATTTTGGGGGCTGGGCGGTCAACAAAGTAAATCGTCACTGTCGGGCAGAAACCTTGTATCTCCCAAGTTTCAAATTTGTACATTTCTTTCGCAAAGCAAAGCCCTGCTTCATCATACAAGGCTGTTGCACAAAAGTAGTGAAAACAGCAGATCTACAAGCACACAACGCCTCGCGGTGCGAGGCGTTGTGTGCTTGTAGATCGGCTGTTTTCACTAGTTTAAATCATTTTTTAAATGATAAATACAAAACAAATGGTTTTGGACATACAAGGTTTCCACCCGACAACGACAAAATATAACTCATGTACAGTAATTGGCCCACTGGCTTGTCACTTGTCATGATCGAGAGCGAGAGATCAATTTATAGCGCGCAATGAGGGCCTCTCCAACTCTTTTTCCCGGGCTGAATCAAAGGCCCAGCACGTCCCTGACTGGGCTAGCAAGTCTTGAGCGTTGCGAAGTCTGCTTCAGCCGACTCAGCGCCGTTTGAGTTTACTGTATGTCCTGATAGGGACATGTTCGTAACTCCTGTCCCCCACTAGTCAACATGTGACGTTTCAGCACTCCCTCCGTCTTGGGACCAACTCTCCAACCATCAAGTTTAGCAGCAACAGTGGAGCCTGCTTTCTTCACAAGCCTTCTCAGTCTGTTACAGTCTGTCTGTTAGTGTCCCTCGATCGTGTTGATGTCACGCCCAAAATACAAATAAAATACAAAATACAATTAAAATAAAAAAACGTCTGTTCTTCAGGGAGGCCCTAACTGTCAGATGTCATTATGTCTGCCAACGCCCATGCTCAATGCATAATGGCCTCTTAGTGACCACAGCAGCTAATGGATGGCTGTCCCTAGTGTGTGTGTGTGTGTGTGTGTGTGTGTGTGTGTGTGTGTGTGTGTGTGTGTGTGTGTGTGTGTGTGTGTGTGTGTGTGTGTGTGTGTGTGTGTGTGTGTGTGTGTTTGCGTGCGTGCGTGCGTGCGTGCGTGCGTGCGTGCGTGCGTGCATGCGGGGCCGTTCACACAGAGCACTAGAACTATGTGAGAGTGTGGCCTAACCAGAGCCGTTTAAGGACAGTCGCGTCACCTCCGTTGACTTCATGGGGCCAGGCCTTCTATTGGTGAATAGTGACAATGCGCTGAACTGGAAGTTTACGGAATGCATTGGAATCTATGGGTGTCACTATTATTTCGAGTTACATGAACTACGAGATCATCACTGTTTTCTGCCTGGGTTGGTGTGACTCACTAATACAAGGCTCTGGGTCTGGCCAACACCAACTCAGGACTCCTGATTCGCTGCCCTCCACCCTCTACTATATCTAACATGAGGGTCTGGAGCTCTACATTGTTGTTAGCTAAACTGTTATCATAACTACCAGTAAGACTCCCTTATTTTAATATAGAAATGTGAATACAGGGGGGCACGGTGGCGCAGTGTTTAGCGCTTCGCCTCACAGATAGAAGGTCCTGCGTTCGATTCCCGCCGGGGGACGCTGTGGGCGTGTTCCTCCCTCCGCGTTATCAGCACCCACACCCAGGGACGGACTGGGACTAAAATTCAGCCCTGGCATCTTGGCCAGACCAGCCCCCGCAACCAGCGCGCGCGAAGATACTCTACTGGTCGAGGGCGGCACATATAAATACACAAGTGTTTAATACCACAACTTTTACAGACAACAAATGATAATACACAACTACACAATCCATAAATTGTATAAGTTAGCATACAGTTCTCACCACCAACAAGTGGAGTATGAATATGATTAGTGCCAAAATGTGTCAGAACTTTGGCTATTTCTTTTCTTTTTTTCTTTTTTTTACACCAGCCCCCCCAGCCCCCTAGCCTACCAGCCCACCGGGCAAATGCCCTGTATGCCAGATGGCCAGCCCGCCCCTGCCCACACCCTAGGTGGGGTTGGCGATATGGCCTTTCTGTGTGGAGTTTGCATGTTCTCCCCGTGTCTCCTAGGGTAGATGCCCTCACAAAAACATGCGGTAGTCCTGGTTTCTATACTACCTCCCCCTAGTCTGGGATCACTTCACTTTACGGGGTTTGATCCGGTCGGGAGCGGAAACCAGTTTACGTCATGTTGTAGTCCTAGACGGACTACACTTTGGCCGGAACTATCAACCGGATTCAGTTTTAACCCAAAATATTCCCCTGCACCCAAGGACATAGTTTTAGGGCCTACCTAATAAACACCTTGATGCGGCGTAGTTTTGCTTTCGAAAAATTCGTTTGGTATGTGCATCTTTTAGTCCAACTCGTAGCGACTGGCAAGACTACACTAGGCTACTCGAGCATTTTAATAGGGATTGGGGAAACAAACGAGGGGAACCAAATCAAAGCAACGCCGCTTCTTCTAGTGGTTTCCGCGCTTTAGGCGGAAACCAAACGGTCTGTTGTGAATGAACACCAGGCTTTCTCCCCAGAAAGACTGGTAGGCGAGGTTAACCTCCCCCTAGCCAGCCAGGTGCTCCCCCAATTCCCCTGGCGCGGCAGGGGGAGAGCGGAAACCAGGACTAGAGGTTAGGTAGTTGGCACTGGGTGAGAAAATGGGTTGCAAAAAACGTGGGATAAAAATATATAAAAAAAATGTGAATACAGGATACCTCCTCTCATTCATATAGATGTGTTCTGTAATGTGTTTGTGCAGCTGGTGTTTGGCCTGAGAAGGAGTGCAGTTACCGTGACGTTCTGGCCCACCTGGACCTGGACGGCCAGCGGTACACGGCGGTGCGACCCGTCCGGAACCACAGCACGCCCACCAAGGTTTACCTGATCGTCGCCGTGGAGGCCATCTTAGACGTGGTGAGTGAGGGCATCCATCCTTATCCTGCTGATGTTGAGAGTGAAGGTGATAACTAGGCCATGGCCTACTTAGAGTTCAGAGTTTACAGTTTAGGCATTTAGCAGACGCTTTTTATTGAGTGTTTCAGTAGTGCTATGGGTTTAGGTGGAGTCTGAAAAGGTGAGTCTTCAGGCCACGGCGAAAGCTAGCGAGTGAGTCTGTGGTTCAAACAAAGTGCGACAGGGAGTTTATTCCACAGCTTGGGGGCCTGGAGGGCAAACTGTCTCGGACGAGTGGATTTTTGTCCTGGGGCTTTTAGCGAGGGTTCTGTCAGCATCCCTGTGTTGGCTGATCTACTTGTGCGCCATGAGGTGCGCTCAGCACTGGCATCACCAGGAATGCTGCAAATATACCGGTATCAAAACCTCCACCGGCTGTCAGTCTGTCTGTCAGTCTGTCAGTCTCCAACTGTATATACGTTCTGTTTACACATTGCTGTACCTCCAACTGTACTATATATTATACGTGCATGCATGTGTGTTGCCTCGTCCAGCTTCATCATTTATATCTGCATCTGCGTGTATGTGTGTACAGTATGCTATGTATGCTCTGTTCAGTCATGAGTTGTGATTGTTGACTGGACAATTCTAAATGTTTATCCGTAGGTGGAGAAAGAACAGAAATTAATGTCACGCATCTTTATCAAACTGGTGAGTTGTGAATATGTACTGTACATATACAGTATATTAAATCTTTATTAAACTGGTGAGTTGTGAATATGTACTGTACTGTCTGTACATACTGTACTCTACATCTCCACAGTCTGCCTCTCATGTCGTCACTGATTTGTCTGTAATTTCCCTTCCGCTGCAGAAATGGACAAATGAGTTCGTATCCTGGGACCCCGCTGAGTTCTGTGGGATTGAGCGTGTTTCTGTACCCAGTGATTGGCTGTGGAAGCCTGACATCATCGTGGATGAGAGGTGGGAATACGCGTGTAGCCATGCTGTATACTGTACAGGCACGTGCACACATACAGTAGACATCAAAGGGGGCTTGAGCCCCTACCCTTTTATCCGTCTGTAAAAAGTGCCCTCCCCAGACCATGAATGCAGTTTTTACTATGGTGAAAGAAATGCAAATGCCCCCTTTCCATGCTTGAAGGCAGCATTCAAGAGAATTGCCAAAGTTTAAACTCTCTTGAATTGAGTGCAGCATCTTATGTTGAAAGAATTGCCCTCTTTGTGTAGAAATCAAGCATCGAAAATAGCCGACCTCCAAGCTCACAAAGGCCCTTTTAGAAAATTGCAGCCCCTGGGCTCTAGTTTGATAGTCATAAGAGAGTACCAGCTCTTAACCTAAAGGCCTGTCCATACTGTCTACGACCACCAAACGTTTCGTCGGAAAGGTCCGGTTCAACTACAAAATGATGTCACTCGCAACTTCTGAAACGCATTACCCCGAATTAGAGTTCGGAAAGCTGCACGTCGGAAAAGTCGGAACTCTCCAACGAAAGATTTGGTGGTCGGAGACGGTATGGACAGGCCTTTAAGTTAAGGCATAAGAGCTGGTACTTAACCCTTTCCAAGCTACGGGGAGCCACTTAATATTAAAACCGTATTATACCGGACATCTGAGCAAGGATGTCTCAGCCGCGTCGTCTTTTACCGTACTTTGTCATTCAAATTGAAATAAATGATTTTTATCCGAAAATCGGCGATCGTCTAACCTTCCCTAGTCACCGCTCGTCAATCGATAGCGCATGGCTCGTCTGACATGAAGCAGAAGTGACATCAGGTCCTTTCCCTGTAATATGTTCCCAGCTGCCGTCCATTTTCTGTTTAGACGTTAGTACTCGCATAGCTGGAGTGCGGGGGGCTAAGCTAGCGAAAATGTTCATATCTACTCTAGAGTCATACTTGGATTATTTGAGCAGACATTTACGTGAACGGATCTCGCACGCGAAACGCACGGGGAGACGATGCGTCGGCCGAAACCGCCACTCTAAGCCAATGCAGATGGAGGATTTCCGCTGGTGACTGTGGTGAGAATACAACAGGGATCGCCTGATGGTTATGGGGGATGAAGACCACGTGATATAGCGCCGAAGGTCTTGTAAAATGAATGCGGTTCAGATCATAATATAATAATAGAAATTTCACAGCTAATCTACCAACTAGCCATTCTATTTTGGCTGGTGGAGTGTTAAGACAATCAAAATAGAGCCCCCTGCCTCTCTGGGAGTGTGTCGCTGTTACTACATCATCATCTTTCCGACACCCGACTCTAACCCTCACCCTAACCCTAACCTCCGTGGAGTGAGTCGCTAACCCTCCGGTCGAAATGATGGCCGTTCGCAAAAGCGAAATTTCCCAGCATCTCTAACATTTTCTGCACGTCCCCCTGATACTGTACACCAGAATCTGAATCACTTTTATCATCACATCACAGATTTAAATGGTGTGTAAATCAGTGAGTGATATTTGTAGTTTACATGTCAGAACAATCCACACGAATATAACATAAATCATCCAATCATCCAACATAAGGGAAAACTGTCAAAGTAACGTGTTCCAGATGAAGCTGCTCAGAAATCGGTTGGTCTTGCCTTCGATACGTTTTTGGCGGGCCAAGATCTGTAAAAGTGTGTGTGTGTGTGTGTGTGTGTGTGTGTGTGTGTGTGTGTGTGTGTGTGTGTGTGTGTGTGTGTGTGTGTGTGTGTGTCGTGGGCATGGCGTTTAACCGCTCCGTTGTAACTATCCCACAACCTTAATTAGAATCGCCCCAAAAAATTGTGTGTTTGTGTTTCCATCTGTAACTCCACGTTCAGCAGTTGTTCAATTGTCTAAAAAACATAATACAAAAATCAATAACGCATGTACCTTGCCCAACATCAACTTTATCACCTTCAGATGTGTCTCTACTTCTCATAATCCCCAAATGTTTAAAATATTTTCCCAAATTTTGGCCTGTAGGCGACTGTCCTGTGATGCGATTTACATCACAAATGGGTGTCAACAAGCAGCGCACTCCCAGTCCCAACTGCCTGCAAGCAGAGATGGAGTGAGGGGGAGGGGGGCAGTTCCAGAGAGAGCAACATCACAGTCTGTCTGCTTCACACCAAGGGGCTGTAGGCTAGTCACCATTAATGTAGTAGGTGCAGATTTAAAGATGGAATGGCGGACAGGCTGCTTGCTGCTTGCACCAACTGCATGCTGGGTGAGGTGACATGCTTGTTGTGTCATGACTGAGGACATTATGCCTCCTTTTTGTGGATGTAACGTTACTGCACCTGGAATATTTATATTATGTCCTTTGTATGCAATTTCCTTTGTGTGGACGTAAGTCAAATTGTTAAAATGTGTTTCAGGTTAGAGAACAATGCTGATCCGAACTCCTACGTCCGCCTTTACTCTGACGGGAGAGTCTATCTGAAGAATGCGGAAATGCTCGTCAGCACCTGCAGGATGAACGTCTACAAGTTCCCCTTCGACACTCAGTCCTGCAACCTGACGTTTGCCTCTGCCATTTACAGATGTGAGGGAGTCAACTGTTTGCCATGTAATGTGTACATGTGTGCGTGTTAGTGTGTACGTGTGCGTGCGTGTGTTAGAGGTGGGTGAAACAATTTAGGCATTTAGCAGACGCTCTTAATCCAGAGCGATTTGCAATAAGCAAGGACAGCCCTAGGTAATACATCATCACATCACATGCATAGAAATAGTCATCTAAAAATGTAGGTATACCAAGAATGTATACTATATATACCTGTACACACTGTAGCTTCGATGATAGGATGCCAAGTCAAAAATGGCCTGTCATCGGTCTGTATACAAATGCTATCTAAATTACAGTCTTGGCATAAGCCTGTATGGTCTTCGAGGTTAGGCAAGTGCTACGATAAGAGCTATGGGCTAAACTGGAGTCTGGAGAGTTGAGCTAGGGAGTGAGTCTGCAGTTCTAATTGCAATGGGGAGTTCATTCCACAGTCTTTATGCTCATTCTGATCTGATTCATTCGACTGACCTTCTGTTCCTTTACCAGCCGATGAACTGGAGCTCAAATCAACCTACGACTTAGACAAGGTCAAAACCAGATCCATGAGTGTGTTGTGGGGAGAGTACGAGTGGGACTTTCAAGACTTTAGTTACGTCGTACTCAATGAAACCTACTACAAGCACCAGCAGATTGTCTACACGGTGGGTAATGTTCATTAAGTCTATAGGATGTTTCCTGACAGTTTGACGCGAACTGCTACGGTCGCATTTTGTCAAACCTGAACCGCCTCTAGGCTGACCTTCTGACGTGAAATCTCCTCCCAGATCACTGTGAAGAGGAAGGCCGTCCTCTACATCGTCAACTTCCTGTTGCCCGTCTTGTTCTTCCTGGGTCTGGACATGGCGTCTTTCCTGATCTCGGACAGCGGCGGCGAGAAGCTGAGCTTCAAGGTCACCGTGTTGCTGGCCATCACAGTTTTACAACTCATTCTCAACGACATCCTGCCTGCCACCTCCAACAGGATGCCCATCATAGGTACAACACTCATGGGATACATTTTCATCTCTGTTGGATTTTGCACAGTATGAGTGGATAATTAATGTATTTAGAAGTCATGGTTAGATTCATTAAAATTGTGTCCTGCTCACAGCGATGTACTGCATAGGGACGTTCACCCTGATGCTGCTCAGTCTGTTTGAGACGGTCGTGGTGTCCTATCTTTTGGAGAAAGACTCCCAGAAGACAGAGAAGGACAAAGACCAAGACCCGAAGGCGGACGAGGCCAACGGTGAGACGTTACAGAACAGAAACAAATACATATGAGAGGGCCGATATGTGCTGGAGCCTCAGTTCTTGTCCATTTAGTTTCTTAATCTCTGGGGGTGCTTTTCCACCAGCAAAGAACCGGTTCGGCCTATGGGATGAACCAGAGGTGAGCTTTCCCACCGAGGACCGAGTTGGTTCCTAACCGTAAAAGTTGGTTCGGAACGGGAACCACAAAATCCTCTGGTTCCTCTGGTTCAATCTGGTGGAAACACAAGCCAGTTCGCAAGAACTAACCAAGGTTCCAAGAAAGAATGGCACTGGTTCTTGAACCAAGGTTCTTTTGGTGGAAATGTCCCCTAGCTTTCAGTCATTCTCATCCATGAATCCTCATCCATGAACATTGTGAATCATGTCAACTCATAATGTGGTTTAATCATCGATCCTCCGTATGTTTCCTTTCAGAGAAGAGAAGCAAGGAGAGCCTGTGCTTTTACAATGTCCACGATATTGATGGTGGCAAAGAGACCATTCATGAGCTTCAGAGTGTGGCTGAAGAGGTTAGAACTATGTCACCATTGTAGCTGTAATGTGTTTGTAGAATAATACTGTATATGAGTACATTTATGAATACAAACTTGAGTCATGATGACTCTAAAACTAGGTTTGAACTGTATCAAATCATTGTATCTATCAAATCTAAACTAATGTGTGTTTCAGGACGGTGATCTCAAAGGGGAATCTCATGGATTCCAGGCGATCCTGGATGAGTTGAGAGATCTGGAGAAGAACCTGGATGTGTTCTTTAAGAGCACCAAGGAAGATGGAGGATGCAGGCCTGGTTACTGGACCAGAATGGCCACAAGAATCAACACAGCTTTTTCCATCTTCTATGTGACAACTGTCATCGTGTTTCTGATCCTCATCTTCAGAGCATGGAGTCCTGAATACTAAAAACTAGACAAAATGCTGCAGCTGTTGTTGAATTGCTTCCCTTTAGAATGTTGAATGCGTTTAACTGTATGCAATGGTTGAACACAGAGAGTCAGACCTGCAACCTGCTAGTCTTCCCTACAGAATGCAGCATGTATAAAGCTCCTTTGCAGTCATCAGACGTCGTGTCATCGTTAATGCAGGGAACGTTCCCTTTTCAATCAATGAACGGTGCTTCATCGGGAGCGTGTTGATATTTCAACATAATATTTGTTCTACATCCCAGTATTTCGACATGTGTGAATGTTAACTTGGTGAAATGCTAACCTGCCGACGCTGGTGAATGTTAACCTGTATGCCTAAACCCAAACCCTAACCTCTGTAACCCTGGCACTGTAGCCTGCCCGACGCCCGTAATCAAAGTAATGGGACGTAGAAATAGCGAGATTTCCCCGCTCCATCGCCGGCGTTGCGCTGTGCTCGCTGGCGGCGTCCAACCTCAAAATTCGCCGGCGTCGGACATTGACACGGCGCCTGATGGCTGCAGTGGAGCTCCGGCGTCGGTGTGTGTATAAGGGCTGTGGTAGAGCCCTTCAAGAACTCATTCCGTAGGTCTGCATCAATGGTGGATACCTGGGATAGCAGTTAAGCGCTACTGCACGTGCGTATGCTAATGCTACTGCGTACCCTAGAGCGCCTGCTCGCTGTCTCAACACTTACGCAGAATTGGCCTCCTTTTTTATGCCAATCGAGGATACTTCCGGCAGTCTTCAGGGTGCTTCAAACGCCACTGAGCAACTTGCATTGAAATGAATAGCTAGAGGGGGGCGGGGCAGTACGGCCTCTATTATTTTATACTTCTATGGTCTGCATTGATGTATAATTAACACAACGTCAACCCCCATTGACGTAGATCTACTTCATGTCAAATCCAACATTTCACCACCATTGACGGTGATGTGATTACGCTAGGGGGCGCTCTTCTTGTATAAATGGACCCTTAGTTTAGTTTATTTGATTTCGATCTTCATCAACAATTAAAACAGAACATTTCTCACTGTAATCCAACATTTCTCTCTGGTTGATCGAAAAGGCATAGGCTGAAGCTCAAAGCTTATTTTTGCCAATTCTTTTAACCCTACAGAACCAAAATGAAGAGCGGATGATTTGTTTTCCGGGTGAAAGAAAAGGATCCTTCACCAGGATCCTCTAATGTGTTTTAACCATGTACAGTACATTTTTGTCTCCACCAGCCGAAGGCAGGTGGAGAGTATGTTTTCGCCCCTGTCCGTGCGTGCGTCCGTCCGTCCGTCCGTGCGTCCGTCCGTCCTCCAAGTTTGTTAACAGCTAATCTCCGGCACCGTTGGCCCGGACGCTGCCAAAATGAGCGCACACACTCCCTGGATGCCAATTCAGAACCTCTGCACCACATTTTTCAAATGGCCCTGTTCTAGCGCCAAAACACATTTCTGTACACTACTCCTACAGATTTTGTCCAAAAATCTCGCAAATCGGTAGACAGTATCTCTACAGTCATGTGATCGACACGGAGCTGTCTGATTGTCCATATTCCATCCTGATTGGCTGATATTGGCTTTCAAAGTTTGTAAGATTGGTCCATTTTGGACAAAATGCCTCAAATCACAAACGCAGAGTGCAATTATCACGAAATCGCGCACACATGTTCCCACTAGGACGAGGAAGAAATGCCACATCAAATTTCGGAAATCAGCCTCATGGTGGCGCTATAACAGGCCGATTCGTGGTTTTACCTATAACTCCACCGATCAGTTTCAAACTTTGTAAGCGCACTCCCTGGATGCCAATTCAGAACCTCTGCCCCACATTTTTCACATGGGCCTGTTCTAGCGTCACCAGGAGGCCAATTTGTGCAAAACTACCTTTTGGCCAGTACTCCTACAGATTTTGTCCAAAAATCATGCAAATCGGTAGACAGTATCTCTACAGTCATGTGATCGACATGGATCTGTCTGATTGTCCATATTTCATCCTTATTGGCTGAAATTGGTTTTCAAAGTTTGTAAGATTGGTCCGTTTTCGACAAAATGCCTCAAATCACAAACGCAGAGTGCAATTAACATGAAATTGCGCACACACGTTCCCACTAGGCCGAGGAAGAAATGCCACTTCAAAATTTTTAAATCAGCCTCATGGTGGCGCTATAACAGGCCAATTTGTGTTTTACCTATAACTCCACAGATCAGTTTCAAACTTTGTAAGCACACTCCCTATAGGCCAAGGAAAAAACATTTCCTTGCATTTTTCACATCAGCCTTTTATAGCGCCACCAGGAGGCCGACTCTAAGACACATTTTTGGATATTACTCCTTCAGATTTTACCCACAATTAACACAAATCAGTACACAGTATCTCTACAGTCATATGATCAAGACGGATCTGTCCCATATTAAATATTCCATCCTGATTGGCTAAAATTGGCCTCCAAACTTTGCAGGATTGATCCGTTTCGAACAAAATGCCTCAAATCAAACACAGCGTGCAATTGTAATGAAATTGTGCACGCACATTCGCAAAAGGCCAAGGAAGAAATTACACTACAAAATGTTCAAATCAGCAGCCTCATGGTGGCGCCATGAAAGGTCTAAGATTGGTGAAGAACACATGCCACCCTTTTTACATTTGCCTATTATAGCACACCAGGACGCGTGGCCTGGTGGAGACATGTGCTCGGAAGAGCACTTCTTCTAGTTGTCTGTGCGCCGATGGGCACCTGTTGATGATGCATTGTTTGTCTTAGCCTGGTACAGCACTTTGGTTACCGCAAGGTTTGATTCGATTGGATTTGATCATTAAAGACGCTGAGCTCCGAACATGATCAAAACATGTGCACAAAGTTTCCAATATTCATAGCCTAATAGAGTACCGATTAAGTACAGACGTCACTCGTTCAGGTTTTTCTCAAATCGTCTCATATAAAACCATTGTGGTCCAAAAATAAACCAACTGTTTCTGTGATATTGTCGGGGAGTCTGCTCTGTATGGTTTACGACGATAGTCAGTCACTCATACGGTCTGTTTCTGGCGGAAATGTAATCCGGTGGCGGGAACATTAGCATTTCTTATGATAGAAATTAATTAATGTTCCACAAGGATGAAGGATTTGAAGAGTTGACAAAGATTTATTCAAAGAGGCAAAAAGTTGAACAGAGTAACAGCAGTACAGATCCTTTGAGGAGCAGGCCTCCTGGCCTCTCCTGTCAGCCCCTCCGGGCACAAGCCTCCCCTGTACCATTATCATACAGTTCTTATAGTCCATTCTGACAGAGATGCTATTCTAAAACATGTTCTTATAAGGATGTGTACTAAAGATAAAGACAACATAGAAATAGTTACACACAGTACAGATTATGCTGACAGAGTGAAGTAGATGGGGGAGAGAACTCAGCTGTTAGATTGACAGCTGCAGGTACATCTAAAGGAGTAAGTAGCCTTGTGAGATTCCTTATACTACATACAGTACACATATTTGTTACTCTAGAAATATTTCTACCACATTTCTTCGCGGTCAGTTGATTCCATACGAGTCAAACCGTGATGTGTAAATGACGTCAGACTTCGGTGCTCTATGCATGCAGGTTAAGATGTAATGCTTTCAATATAGAGGTGTGCATTGGCACTACCCTCACACTTCAATTAGATTCTGATTCACCAACTAACAATTCGATTTGATACGATTCGATTCTCTCTCTAGTCTCTACGTGGTCCTCAGACGAGCCCTCCATCGGTCTCTCCATTCTTCTCTGTTCTCCATACATCTGGCCAGTAGGGCTGTCACAATTATGACATTTTTACATTTTTACATTAGAAAAGAACATTGATAGTGGAAATAGCCGATCTACAAGCTCACAACGCGACGCGTTGTGAGCTTGTAGATCTGCTATTTCCACTATTTTTTACTTTCTTAAAAATATATGAACATTTTTCAACACGGAAACGATTATGACGATTATGAAAAATAATCACGATTATGTCAAATAATCACGATTAGACGATTATGTAATAATTGTGACAGCCCTACTGGCCAGGTCATTTGTGCTTTCTGCAGCAGCATCTTTCTTTAGTACAACCTTGTAGGTCGGTGTGGGAAGCCCTCTCCATTGATGCCCGTGTGTTGGTTCCCACTAGTCTGGGATCACTTCACTTTTCGGGTTTGTAACCGCTCTGGAGCGGAAACCACAACACGTCAGGTTGTAGTACTCAAAGGACTACAATTTGCCGGAAAGATCAAACCGGATTCAGTTTTAACCCAAAATATTCCCCTGCGCTCAAGGACACACTTTTAGGGCCTACCTAATAAACTCCTTGATGCGGAGTAGTTTTGCTTTTGAAAAATTCGTTTGGTAGCATATTTTAGTCCAACTTTTAGCGACTGGCAAGACTACACTAGGCTACTTCAGCATTTTTGCGACCGTAAGGTCGCAGTTTAGTATGAAAACCTCCACCGGCCGTCCGTCCGTCCGTCCGTCCGTCACACACGTCACACCTTTGCCCTGCTCAATGTATACGTGTAACGCCTGATACTGAGGTGATGTGTCACTGTGACATCACAGATACTGAGGTGATGTGTCACTGTGACATCACAGGTGAGATCGCAGTGATGTCAGATACTCAGAGCAGGGATCTCCATATTTAGGCATAAACAGGTGACATCACAGTGATGTCAGATACTCAGAGCAGGTATCTCCATATATGGGCATAAAATGGATTCTGTTAGGGATCTCCATACTGTATATGGGCATAAAAGGGATTAGTGATGTCAGATACTCAGAGCAGGGATCTCCATATATGGGCATAAAAGGGATTAGTGATGTCAGATACTCAGAGCAGGGATCTCCATATATGGGCATAAAAGGGATTCAGATGGAGATTCAACTTCAATGAGTAACAATGGCAAACTGTCAACTGCCCGTATGTCTTGATAATTGGTAAAACAAACTTTTGGCCTATTTGTGGCTTATCATCACATCCAACCATCTTAAGATACTCAGCTAGTGGGGAATGCTCTCTTCCCTGGTGAGAATTGCCCCTTTATATAGGGCTTGTTTGTGTATTGTATGTCGTATCTCCATATATGGCCATCTCCGTATATGGAGATATAAGTCGTCCATGCCCAGGTATGGGCTGGTGAGGTCAGACTTTGTGTGATGGGTAGGTTATCTCCATATATGGAGATTCAACATTCCAGGTGTAAATATGGCTGCCCGTATGACGTGAGAGGTGGAGGCTGTGATATTTGTGGAGATAAGCGACCAACGGTCGCTTATCTCCCGATTAGGGAGTCTTACTGGTAATAGGGATTGGGGAAACAAACGGAGGGAACCAAATCAAAGCGACGCCGCTTCTTCTAGTGGTTTCTGCGCTCTAGGCGGAAACCAAATGGCCTGTAGTGAACGAACACCAGGCTTTCCCCCAGAAAGCCTGGTAGGCGAGGTTAGGTTCCCACAGTACAAGCTTTTTGGCCAGGAGTTCTTGGTGTCAGTGGCAGTGGCCGGCTAGTCTCATCCTCCTGACTGCTATCTTCTCTGATATGCTGAATCAGTTATGTTTGACATCACTATTTCAAGATGCTTTCTCAGGTTTTATGTACAATAGGTTCACGTGCTGTGTTTTCATGTCACTTCATGAAAACTGTCACTTCTTAACAGTTATAGTACCATTAACCTGCTAATGGTATATATAGGCTTAACCACTCGCACCCCAGCATCGTGGGGAAAGCTTTGGCAGCAAATTACATATGGATGAGCTCATAATGCGACGCGGTCGGTCAACCATAAGTGTGGTTGCAGTGGTTAAAGATGACCACAGTGTTTGTACTTGTATGTGAGGCATGTAATAATAATGCACACATGAATGTATTGTATTGATTATCTCATTAGTCTGCACTCAGTAACCCAACCATGCACTCAGTACCCAACCATATCTCTCTCTCACACACATGCACACAGACACGCAACAATGTGTTATAAGTGGATGCACTAAACAAAATGTCATATATCCCATAAAGAGACAATAAACAAGTTATCTTATTACAGTCTCCTGTCCAATATGAAATAATAATACTGTATATAAAATATATCCCACCTCATCCCACTAGTCATTGTTGATAATCCCAGCCATTGAAGCTGTGTGTGTGTGTGTGTGTGTGTGTGTGTGTGTGTGTGTGTGTGTGTGTGTGTGTGTGTGTGTGTGTGTGTGTGTGTGTGTGTGTGTGTGTGTGTGTGTGTGTGTGTGTGTGTGTGTCAGCAAACTGAGATATGTTCATTTCATGCTGGTTAGCTTGGTTTGACCTGCAACATTATTGTCTGGTCTGAATTGGTTGCAAATGAAAGTTAGTTCGGTGTGGAGTCAGCAGTCAGTGTGGCTCAGTTTCTTCTGGCAAACCAGAATTGCATGTGCAGTTCAGTAAAACATGTGAGTACTTTTCCCACCACTGCCATCGTGCAATCTTAATGAGAGTGACCATGCTGATGTCCATTAAGGAAGTGCACCTCTGTTTTCACATGACCATTATGCTCACCATAATTGAAACACGGAAAATTTTATGGATGGCATTCATTCGGCCCTGCCCTTCTCTAAATGGTGAATGGTGCATTCGTATAACGTCTTTCATCCAAGACGCTTTACAATGAGTGTGCATTATACATTCTAACATTCATACACACATTCACACACTGATGGCAGAGGAAACCATGCAAGGCACCAACCTGCTCATCAGGAGCAACTAGGAGTTCAGAGTCTTGCTCAAGGACTCTTCCACACTAACCCTGGGGGAGCCGGGATCGAACTAGGATTAAACGTCTGGTTTCCAAGCTGCCACTCTACCTCCTGAGCCACTGCCGCCAGCCTTCTCTACATTGGACGTGACTGGTGATCTATAAACGCAGCAACAGTTACATGTCTGAGGAGAAACACACTCATCACTCGGACTCCACACACTCACACAAGTTACAATGCTTGTTCATTTCATGCTCCTGCTCATCTTCACAGGTAAGACACATTTATGAATATCAATGTATGCACGCAGCGACTGAATTTGTTTCTTCTGGCTTTAAATGTTATGATAAAACAATTTTCCAATCATCGTGATAAGTGATGTCCAGCGTTGTCAAATCAGTCATGTCATGTTGTCACTGACGACAGAGGAAGGATTTGACCATTTAAAGGACAACTTAGTTTTTTACAACAAGGGTTCATATTTTAGATTGTAATTAGAGAAAAGAAAAAGTGAGTGTTAAAATCTTTTCATTTGCTTCGTTCTATTGTTTTATCGCGTTTACCGTGCTAAAATCTGGGGCATGTGTACGCATTGGGGCATGTGTACAAGTGGCTAAATATGTAATTTTAGACACACTAAGCCAGCAGTTTCTTTATTGCTATTTACAGTAACACTGCTAGCCCCCATATGTCACATCCAACCATGAAAGGTTGCATTGTATCTTGGGAATGGGCTTATTGTGTGGAAAATGACATATTTAGCCACTTGCCACTAGTACACATGCCCCAACCACTGAAATAAGAATCTCTAAAACAATAGAAAGAAGTAAATTAAATAATTTTTAACACTCATCTTTTATATTCTTTCATTACAATCTAAAATATGAACCCTTGTTGTAAAAAACTAAAGTTGTCCTTTAAAAGCCTTTAGTAGATTACAGTCACACATGACGGTTACATCTCTACATCCCGACATGTCTCCTTTCCGACACTAACCCTATCTCTTACCCTAACCCTAAACCTAACCTCTATGGAAGTGTTGCCACTCCGACAATAAGAAGTCAATGTCGGAGTGGCGACATGTCGGAATGGAGAGCAGTCACCAGTCAGGGGCACTCCTGAATTAAGAGATTGTGAATGTGATTGTCATTACAAATGTACTGCAATCCGCAAAAGTGTGACTGTTATATTCCTTGTGTCAATGAGTTGTTTTTATCAGCAGTTGCCAGTTATGTAATATCAAAGACAAATGAAATGCTGTTTGATCTGCTTTTGCTTTAACCACAGTTGTCGTAGTATTAATCCAGAACACAAGCGATTGCTGTAATTTATTTTTTTTTTCTCTATAACCAGCTATGTGTGAGTGATAATAGAGGGTATGCAAGTCCACTGGGACCCGCCCCCTAATCTAGACTGAGTGGCAAAACATTGAGCAGCATGGAGAATTGGAGTTTAGATGTGCTAGTTGCTCACTCAACGGCCCTGCATACCACCTTTTTCTAAATTGCACATAATGCTGGAGGCAGCAGTATGTTCTGTTGTTGAAAACGAGCGCTTACAAACTCTGACACTAGGAAAAATAATCCCCTGCACAGAATGTCTTGATTGAAAGTAGCTCATAACATGCCTATGGTGGATTTTTATGAATAGATAGAAAGAGGATAATTCAAGCTTTCAGTACAGTCACAATGTTGGTGAGTTTAACTTTGTTTAATACTATCAGAAAGGACTTTTCTGTTTGGATGTATGGGCTGTCAATGGCAGAAATTAGTTTTTGCCACTCAGTAGACGTTCCCACATATTTTTCCAGCAACAGTGCTGTCACGCGCATACCCTCTATTCTGTATACATTTATTCCAAGGCAACATCGGATTTCCTCTTCCATGGGCAGAGAGGGAGAGAGTGTAAATAGATCTGGACTTAACGGCTTGTGCATGCCTGCTTTTAAAGGCTTTGGCATGTGGCACACTGGTTTTATTATTGTAACCAAAACACCTACTGTATATGCATAATGTAACGGGTAGCGCAGGAGTTGGAAGATACTGTAGCAACTCGGCCACGGGAACGCCCCTTGTGCCATCCTAAATCCCCAAATCGTGGGTTGCACGACTTGGCCGCAAAATGGGGCCCTAAGTGTTTAAACCACAGCATAGAAATGCATTGTATGCTGGCCTTGATTTGGACATTAAGCAGCTATAGAAGAAACTGTGACATGGCTCTCATCTAGCACTCAATCAATCCAACATTGTTCATATTCTGAGCATTTATGTTAAGCTCTTTTAATCAAAATGTAATCAATGCAGGCTAATTGTAGCCAGCTATCCATACTAAACCAAATGCCCCTGGTGCCAGGCTCAGCCGATTCATTGACTGCAGCACCCACGATGCCAACCACAACCTCACCCGATGACCTGATGCCAACCAAGACCCCACCCAATGACCTGATGCCAACCCAGACCTCACCCGATGACCTGATGCCAACCCAGAAGCCACGCGATGACGTGGATCCAACAGAAGGTGAGTAGAAATGTGTTGCAACAGAGTCAAGCCATGATAGCGTCCCAGGGACAACCAGAGTGTGGAAGTCCATTTCCCCGCGTTCACTAGCTGACTGTTATTACTTGTGCAAGCAGACCGTGCAAGTACTGTAATGGACTGGGTATGAATGTAGGGTTTTTTGAAGACCCTAGCCCTGAAATGGCTGGGATTCTGGGAATGTATGTGTGTGTGTGTGTGTGTGTGTGTGTGTGTGTGTGTGTGTGTGTGTGTGTGTGTGTGTGTGTGTGTGTGTGTGTGTGTGTGTGTGTGTGTGTGTCTGTGTGTTTGTTTCTGTGTGTTGCTAGAAGCTCTGTTGTTTCAGAGCGACCGCTTCTCGAGGGCATCTTACTTGTGTCATGTCATTTTCTGACCAATCCCTCCCTCGTCTCTGCTTTCCAGAAGCTGACTCCCTCGTGGGGGGGTCCACCCTGGATGGGCTGGATGGAGGAGGAGGAGGAGGAGCCGCCAGGGATGAAGGTGCGATAGAGGCGAGGAAGCTGGACGCTATAGTTATGGACAACCATTCTAAACCAGCGGTTCTCCAGACCCAAAAGAGAAACGCCCAGGACCCTGTTGTGGACTGGGTCTTGGCTGCACTATAGCACTGTTGAGGGTGTTTTATATTGTGTATGCGTTCGTGTAGAAACCTCATATCTACATTGTGTGGTGGTTCGTTCGGACACCGCCCGCCAGGTAGGCCCTGCATGTCAAAGAAGCGCACCCTGGATGGGAGAGCGAGCCCTAGCAGACCAACACACTGTGTGGGCCAAGTGATTGACGGGCGTTACCTGCCGGCCCACACGCTTCATCAGGCACAAGCGTATGCACCTGTGGGCCCCACCCAACACAGGGGTGCATAAGTACTGAGCTCGCTCTCCCCTTCAGTCTGTGCTGGGAGTCTCTGACAAGCTGATCATGGGCAAACAGGCGGTAAGAGCCACCATATTTCCCTCTCCACCGCATGTTACTGTGTAAAGTGCATTATAGTAATGTTCCTTCTACTCATTACTTCTAGGCATGGACTGGGAGCGGACTGACACTGAGGAGTGTGTACCTGGATCAATGAGGAGCGCAAACCTGACTCACTGTGGAGTGTGTACCTATCACTGGAGAGTGTGTACTCGGCGAGCTGAGGAGAAGGACCTGGAAAAGGAGACCACAGCCTTACCTTCCGGACCCCCAGCGAGCCACCCCTATTCCTATTTTGTTGAGTATATCTCACTTCCCTTAAAACCTTACTAGTATCCGGAAATTCTCTGGCCCCAGGCCCATTATACCCCGTGTTCATTTTATTTAGAAGATAGAGAATTAGACGGATTTGTGTAAGAGCGGGCACCTACTCACCTATTACCTGTCACCTATGGGAAAGAAATACTTTACCTGTCACCTGTAGAGAGGAACTATACTCACCTAGCGCCGGTGGGGAAGAGAGACTATACAATGGAATTATACTCGCCTGTTTCCTGTGGAGGGAAACCCCTTTAAAGTAACTCTTACCTACCCCCCCTGGCCGCCCCACGAAGAGGAGAAACGACAGCCCCGTCCCGGGAAAACCTTGTGTTGATTTATTAAAAGACAATTTCAGTTATTCACATTTATGTTGTTCATTCATGCTACGTTGCATTACCATGCTGTTGTAAAATAAGAACTGTTCAATAAATGCCCGAGTTGGCAACACTGTCTTTGCTCTCTTGTGCCTTGGTTTGGGTTCAGTCTCCACAATATCTTAACTAGGGCTGCATGGGACTCGAGCATATACGTAGCCTATATTCGCGTGTGTGTGTGTGTGTGTGTGTGTGTGTGTGTGTGTGTGTGTGTGTGTGTGTGTGTGTGTGTGTGTGTGTGTGTGTGTGTGTGTGTGTGTGTGTGTGTGTGTGTGTGTGTGTGTGTGTGTGTGTGTGTGTGTGTGTGTGTGTGTGTGTGTGTGTGTGTGTGTGTGTGTGTGTGTGTGTGTGTGTGTGTGTGTGTGTGTGTGTGTGTGTACACATACATGATGGCTGCGGTGGACCGGCTTCCAGGGGGTCTGAACCCTATTGTGGGGATAATGGCTTCAGAGGACAGGCTTCCAGGGGGCAGGATCCTGGCCGGAGCCAATCAGACGGCTGGATCCAAGGCTACAGGTGAGCACCGTCGTGTTGAATGAGCCAGTCAACAGAAAGCCACGCGAGGTATGGGGCTTTTAAGCCGTGACATCATTTTGTAGTCAGAACTCCAAGCAGATTTATGATCGATATCTGTCCCTCGCTATTTCAACAGATCCGAGACAAAAATAACGACTAAATTCTACCACTTTCCTTTCAACAACAAAGAGAAGAAAAATGTTTAAATAGTAAAAATAGTAAAAAGATTCACGGCCGCTGGGGGGCAGAGTTCTCCTCTGTCTACAAAATGATGTCAGACTTAACAGCCCCATAGGTATACCCTAGCAAAAAAAAAAAAAAAAAAAACATGATATGATATGATATGATATGATATGATATAGTACTTTATTGTCAGTTTACACTGAAATTTGTCTTGCGACACAGCAGCCATGTATGCAAAACATACTGTATATACAAACATTTGACACAATGGAACAAAAAACAGTGTTACATACATAAGGATAATACAGACAAGAGCAATGTCCACTGCCTAGCCTACCTATGGCCAAGCTCCTGATTAAGCCTTAAAGTCTGACCTTATTGTATGCTGGAACACCGTTATCTCCTTCCTGAAGGCAGCAACCTATATTCCCTATGCAACAAATGGCTACACATGGCTGTTAGAGGTAATATTTCTTGCCAACCTTAATAATGCAGTAATCCTGTTCTCTACACTGCCTCCCCCTGGCCAGCTGGGGGGGCTGATGAAGGGAAAAGGAACTGGTTGGAATAATGTGTTCCTTCCACGCACTACGTGGGAGCCTCACTCCTTGTGCATTGAAGGAAGCATGATACTGTTTTAGCCTATTTTATTTTGTTTGTATTTTTGGGCTGTTCTTCTCAGCTCTTGAAAACAATAGTGATGCACACACACACACACACACACACACACACACACACACACACACACACACACACACACACACACACACACACACACACACACACACACACACTTGCGCGCGCAAATGCCTCGGCCTCCGCTCAGTTAGACTGTTAAAGGACCATTTCACCTCTGGGACAACCAGATCTTATTTTATTGTTGTTTGGGACACGATCAACACAATCCTGAGTTAAATCTGTGTTTTTAGATATTTTAGTGTTTCAACATGCTCTAATGATGCATTTTGCATGCAGGATTGTGTTGATCGTGTCCCAAACAACAATAAAATAAGATCTGGTTGTCCCAGAGGTGAACTGGTCCTTTAAGGCAGCAGCCCAGAGATGAAAAAGCAGCAAATGTTCACTGTTATGTGGCTGCATGCACATTGTGTCTTCACTGTCTTGGGTTACGGGCACGCACCGCGACTTGGACTCCGCGAGCAGAGCGCCGCGGTGCGCGGCGCGGAACGGGACGGGGGCCTTTTGCACAGGACCCATTTTCCATTTTCACTTTCATTCAGGGACGAGTGTTCTTGTATTCATTCACGGTTGTGTTCACTCTGTTTCAGGTAAAGGGGGGTGCAGTTACCTTGACATTTTAAAACACCTGAAAATTAAAGAAGACAGAGATGGAATGTACACGGCGACCCGACCCGTTCGGGACCACACCACGCCCACCGTGGGGTGTCTGGATGTGGCGCTCAACGCTATCTTAGACGTGGTGAGTGAACGGCGTGTTTTCATGGTATTTCTTCCCTATCGTCTCTGGACAATGAGGACAGAACAAAGTGATGGCAGAGACAGTAAATGTCACACTTATCACACAGTGTAACTAGAAAGATGCAATTCTGGCCGAAAAAAACGCAGCAGTGTGCAACAGCCTTTACCGTTTGAATTTTCCCCATTCAAGTCAATGGGGGCAATTAATTCACTAATAAATTATAATCAGATTATATCAATTATATCATCTGAATATGGAGATCTCTGTGTCAGTCCTTGTCCGTTTTATGCCCATATATGGAGATCCCTGATGTCATTAATATTGAGCCCAAATCTTGGAATGCCCATATATGGACTTACTGGTTGGTTTGACATTTCCCCCTCCATTCAAGTCAATGGAGAAAATTAACTCACTAAAAAAAAAAATCAAACCTCGGTTCGAAGTGAAGCGGTGGACAGATAAAACCTCTATTCTGAATGTATTTGTGGCTTACTACATTTTTTAAACCCTGAAGGCCAAATTATCATGTGAAGCTTGACCAATCCTCAAAGTATCCATTCATCTAACCGGGAGGGACATCGACATTTTGCTTTTTGAAAAAACCTATTCATTCTGGACTGATATTTTACACGTACGGGACAGGAAAAACCTGTTCATTCTGGCCTGGAGTGACCATATATGGACATAAGGTAACATACTTTGTGTTTTTGAAAAACCCTGTTCATTCTGGACTGAGATCACCATATATGGTAATTAAACGGACATTCTGTGGGACAGGAAAAACCTGTTCATTCTGGCCTGGAGTGACCATGACCATATATGGACATAAGGTAACATACTTTGTGTTTTTGAAAAACCCTGTTCATTCTGGACTGAGATCACCATATATGGTAATTAAACGGACATTCTGTTTTTGAAAAAGCCTGTTCATTCTGGACTGGATTGACCATATATGGGCGTGATACACACAAAGCCATTCATTGGAAGCGGTTTTCACCGCTTCAAAAAGAAAAGAAAATGTAAATCATATAGGCCTCAAAGACGCTTTAGTCGAATCAACAACTTTGTCATATGTCAGAGAAAATAGCTAATGTGACACGGTTTGAGCTTGCATATGTGATATTTGTGCTGTATTTAAAGTTCTGGTGAAATGGGTTTTTCGTTTGCATCTGCTTATAGTTCTGGTGAAATGGGTTTTTCGTTTGCATCTGCTTATAAATGTTTGATATTTTCATCAGTTGTGACTTTTGGCTGGAAACTTGTCCTCTATGTATGTTTATTCATAGGTTGAGAAAGACCAGAAATTCACGTCATACCTGTGGATTGAAATGGTGAGTTCACGGTATTTAACAGGCCACATGTTTTACATGTACAACAGCATAAACAGGGCATTAGATTCTGCCTGAAATCACAGATTTTAATCGTTAAATCCTCTGGCACATCAAGGTTGTTCTTTATTGTTACGTCTTTTGTACACCTGTACATAAGAGTCAAACTTGTTTTTGTTTGGCATCCTTCAGACAATGCAGTGGTATATAATAACAGCAAAACAAGAAAATAAAAGAGCATCCTCAAATCTACATGTGCATACAGTTTGGCATATTGTATACACCAACAGCATTTTTCCAGTAGTTGCTGTACTTAAATTTTTGTACACATCTTCACAATATGTTCTATGCAACAGGTTAGTATTCAACTTCACAGTATATATTATGTACAGTAGGTGCAGCTCAAGCGTAATAGTGCAAGGAGGGGATGGCATTGAACCTCTCCTGCGACCCGTTGTCAGCTGGTAATGTGCTATTCTTGGCTATTGAGATTGGGTGTAGACGGGAAATGTGGTTCAAGTACAGAGTCAACTCAGCAACAAGAAGAGAAAGTAATGCTTTGTCTACGAGCTGTCAATATGATGCAGGCATGAGCACACATAGACATAAAAGGGGGCTTGAGCCCCTGCCCTTTTACCCATCTGTAAAAAGTGCCCTCTCCAGACCATGAATGCAGTTTTCACTATGGTGAAAGAAATGCAAATACCCTCCTTTTCCATGCCATACCTGAAGGCAGCATTCAAGAGAATTGCGCTGTCCAAACTCTCCAGAACATGAATGCAGCATCTTAACGCGCGTTGTGAGCTTGGAGGTCTGCTATTTTCTATATTTTCACCAAAGGCCCTTTTAGTTATGTCAGCCCCTGCCTCTCTAACATGCTCTGCACGTCCCTGTTATGATGTGTTCTTCTCCTGCAGAAATGGATAAATGAGTTCATATCCTGGGATCCTTCTGAGTTCTGTGGGATGAAGTACATTACTGTTCCCAGTGGATGGCTGTGGAAGCCTGACGTCACCATCGATGAGAGGTGGGGATGTGCGTGCCGTGCGAACTAGCAGGCCAGGATTACCACCTCTGAGGGCCCCTGGGCACTGAAGCTCCAAGGGCCCCCCTCTACGTACGCGCTACAGGGCTCCAGACTAACCTTTTTCAATATTTTAAAAAGTAGCTTAACGATATCAGCAGCCAGTGAACACACTTAAGGCAATAACAGTCTGAGGTAAGAAACAGTGGCAGTGTGGCCACTGACAATCAAAATAAATAACAATGTACTATTATAGTACTACTATATGGTCAAAACAAGCCATATCCTTCCCCCCAAAAATAACAAAATACCATTGGTAACCACCAAATTGGGGGTCTTGGGGGCATAATTTAATTCATTTCATTTGGATTAGATAATAACTAAATGGCTGAGTTTTTTTTTTCTTTCTTTTTTTTTTTTTTTTTAATTTTTTACGTTTATTTTTATTTTTATTTTCTGGAGGGCCCCCTGATGCCAAGGGCCCCTGGGCACGTGCCCAAAGTGCCCATATTGTAGATCTAGTGCGGTAGATCTAGTGCGGCACTATGGTTGTTGACGTTCCTCCGAAATTTAATTTGAATATTGGTCTTAGAAATTGGCCCGAATGTCGAATATGTGTGTCTGTCTTCCAGGTTGGAGGGTGGGGCTGGCGTCAGCCCGTACCTCCTCATTAAACATGACGGCACAGTGTTTGTGAAGAAGGATGAAGTGGTCGTCAGCAGCTGTAAGATGAACGTCTACAAGTTCCCCTTCGACACTCAGTCCTGCAAGCTCACGTTCGCCTCCGTCATTTACTTAAGTGAGTGACTCAACTGATTGTGTATGCGTACGTGTGCGTGGGGAACTAACTTTATTAATTCATTCATTTGCAGACATCCCACCCTGGGGAAGAAAAGAAAACATGTTAAGGAGTTTGAGCCATGAGAACTAAAGCTAATGTATCTAGATAGATGGATGGATGGAGGAGGATAGATATAGATAGACCAGCTACAACCATAATTCACAGGGCTTAAGTAGGCAGAGTGGTTAAGCCGAGCTTCACATGGCATACTGCATTTTACTCACCTCAACATGGCGTTTACAGTCATTAGACCAGGACTGGACTAGGACATAAATTCAGCCCTGGCATCTTGGCTCAGACCGGCACACCACAACCGGCGCGAACCGAACATAGGAGATCTACAAGCCCACAACGCTTCAAGGGCTTGTATCAGCTGTTCTATGTTTGCGTGGTACTACTGGGCCACACTAGCCTGTGATTGGGCTACTAGGCCGATATTCAGATGTCCGGGAGAGGACCTTAATTCCCAGGAAAGGTGGGATGTCTGCATTTGTCTGCCATGGAGTCTGAATCACCTCAGTGCTTCCTTCTGTTCCTTTGCCAGCCAATGAACTGGAGCTCAAACCTGCCTATAACAGAAATGTCACCAGAGTTCTAACAACCATGGCGATGTGGGGCAAGCACGAGTGGGAGTTTGAGGACTTTTCATACGTCAAACTCAACGGGACCAACATCAAACCCCAGCATAGGATCGTTTACACCGTAGGTATTCTCCATAAACGCTATGATGTTTTCTAGCAAACTTCTAAAAGTTGCATTTGCCAAACCCGAGCTGTCTGTCTCTAGACTTAACTTCTATAACGTCTCCTCCTAGATCACTATGAAGAGGATGTCCGTCCTCTACATTGTCAACTTCCTGTTGCCTGTCTTGTTCTTCCTGGCTCTGGACATGGCGTCTTTCCTGATCTCGGACAGCGGTACGAAGCTGGGCTTTAAGGTCACCGTGTTGCTGGCCGTCACAGTTTTACAACTACTTCTTAATGACATCCTGCCTGCCACCTCCAACAGGATGCCCATCATAGGTAACGTTCTTGAGATTAAGGCTCCTGGGATTGTTTTAACCAAAGAAACGTCAACATAACAAACCCTTGGATGTTTGGGGCCAGCCCTATTAAGCGGATAGATATGTATCTGTTTTATCTACATTTGTATCATTCATAATATTAAACACAGAATGAGTGCAGATGATAACATGGGCTATCAAACTATGTCCCGCTCACAGCAACCTACTGCATTGGAAGCTTTGCTCTGATGCTGGTAAGTCTGTTGGAGACGATACTGGTGACGTATCTGCTGGAGAAAGACTCTTCTGTCCCCCAGAAGACAAAGACAGACGAAGACCACAACCTGAAGGAGGACGAAACCAAAGGTTCCTGTATTGCCGTTTGTCCAGCAGCACCTGGGCTAGGCTGGACCACCTCTGTCAAGACCAAAGGTGAGACATTACAGCACAGGGACAAAAACAAAGCAGCCGCAGGGTCTTCAGAAAGAATAATCTGCCTGTACTCATTCATAATTTTTTTTTTCTTTTGTTTTGTTTTCTTCAAGAGAATGATTGTTTTGCCTGACAAACTTATTTTGCAATGGCCCAATCAACAAGCTGAGCATTGTCGTGGAATTCTGGATCAATCATTGCTGAAAGCTGATCTATTATTATACCAGACTACAGACAAATATTTTTACAGGCTCAATCTGTGCTGAAGCATGTCTTAATATCTGGCTTCAGTCGTGTTCTAAATTGTCATCCGTGAATATTGAGAATCATATAAATCATAATGTGGTATAATTAATAATCAATCATACTGTGTGTGTCATTTCAGAGAAGAGGTGTCCTCCATGTTGTTACAAGGTCCCTGATGATGATGATCATGATGATCATGATGACAAAGACACAACCCATCAGCCTCTGAGTGCAGCTGATGAGGTTAGAATGATGTCACCATCGTAAATGATGTGTGTAGTGTATTATGAATATAGGGGGAAAAATGGAATATTAAATTAGTTTACCTTTTATGTATGGCCAAAAAAGGCACATGTACCACTTTTTAAGTTATCATCCACTTAATGAACACTAATATAAAGTATCTAATCTAATCTAATCTAATCTAATCTAAGATAATGTGTGTTTCAGGACGGTGATCTCAAAGGGGAATCTCATGGATTCCAGGTGATCCTGGATGAGTTGAGAGATCTGGAGAAGAACCTGGATGTGTTCTTTAAGAGCAACAAGGAAGATGGAGGATGCAGGCCTGGTTACTGGACCAGAATGGCCACAAGAATCAACACAGCTTTCTTCATGTTCTATGTGACCACTGTCGTCGTGTTTCTGGCCGTCATCTTTAATGAATGGAGTCCTGAATACTGAAAGGAGACTAAATGCTGTAGATCATGTTGATTTCCTTCTCTGTTGAATGTACTGTAAAAGCAGTATACTGTGCAAGTGTGCAGCATTCAGCCAGTGGTGTTGTGTTGGTGCCATCTCCTGGTGGTTCCAGTCATAGGGAGGGACTGGTGAAAAAAAGTAATGCTGGCAGGTTAGTGTGTTAGTGTAGTGTGTAGTCTGTTCTATATTCTACAGACAGTGTTGTGTAGTGTTTTGTCGTGTCGTGTCATGTTGTGTCGTATTGTGTTGTGTTGTGTTGTGTCATTTAGTGTGCAGTGTAGTCAGACGTTGTCCCTACCCGACCTGTGGATGCCTGAAACCAACCGTTTTTAGCTTGCCACCTGTTTGGGTTTCGGCAATTGAGTCTCGTATTCAGCCTGTTGATATGACACTTGTGTGATTTTACAATGTCTTTTTTTGTGATTATTATTGTCTATTGAGGATAGATTGCCATGGCATACCATAGATATTGACAATATTGTTCGATCTACAAGCCTACAACATGGTGCAGATGCGATGCGTTGTATGATTGAGCTTGATTGGACGCTTGAGCTACAGTACAGGGTGTGGAGACAGGGATGTCATGGCATTGGTCATTATGTCAATAGGTGTGAACTGTAGGCCTACTTGCACTTCACATTTGCTTTTGTGGAGGCTCATGGCGTTAAACTAACTGTTTAATCTTCACCGGTTGTTTTTGTGTACATTTGTTGTTGTTAAAAAAAATCAATAAGCAAGTAAAGCAACATTAAGCATCTGTTTGTGGGCAGTTCTGTTCTATTAACCCATTCAGGCCTACCCAATTCACCATATTCCTGGCCCCCTCTATGGAGGCTGCCATTTTCTTTTACAGAGGGTGTGTACCTCAAAAAACATCTTTTCACTTCCTCCCAAGTAAGGAAGTGACACGGAATTGTCTGTTGCCAGATTCTGGCAAATAAATAAGCCCAACAGAAGCAACTAGGCTATACTACTTTACATTTACAATTGAAAATAGCAGATCAGCAAGCTCACAATGTGTCACATTGTGACAGGGACGTATCTCCATTCCCACAATGTCCGAATGGAGACATGTAACCCATTGCGACACATTGTGAGCTTGTATATTTGCTATTTAAAAGATATTGAGGGGAAAAAAAGAAATTTGAATATTTTCAGATGGGTCTGCAACTGTGGACAAATATGTTAATCTGGGGTTCTTGATATGAAAAGATTTGGGAACCACTGGTTTCAAAAATATTAGAAAGTATGCCCAATAAGCAACTATACTATTTTTTTAGAGACAAATTGCTTATTATAAGCAGACATGGCAACCCAGGTACATTCAGAGCCCAGAGCCTAGAACGCCAACTACTGACACTTTAATGCAAGGACAACAGGAAACCAAATGATGTTTTTCAGGCCAGCTTTTTCAGCCTCCACCTCTTTCAGGATATGAACAGGAAGCCGGGGGCGGGGCCAGGAATAACGTGAATAGTTAGGCCTGAATCAGAAATTAGCCTACAAAAACAAATATGTTGCTACATACTGTACATGTACTGTAAGCTCCTCCCATACACTAAAATGTGTTCCCGGCCTGAATGGGTTCCTTACAAAATAAATAGCTGTAGATTATGTTCTTCTTTCCACTATTGCATCGTTTCATGGTCCCCTGTGGCTTTTAGTCAAAGTTAAATATTGTTTTCCTTTGATTAAGCAATTTCTGCGATCCTAATGAGAGGGACCAGAATGATATTATCGGAGTGACCTCTATAGTTTTCATATGATTATTGTTGAAATTATCTTTATTCTGCGCTGCCCACCTCTACTGGAGACCAGAGCTGTCTGGAAACAGCACACACAGTTGTATGCAGCTCACAGGAGAAACACACACAAGTCTCTCTCCACACAAAGTTATAATGCTTGTTCATTTCATGTTCCTGCTCATCTTCACAGGTAAGACATATTTATTTATGAATAACAATGTATGCATCCCCATCCAGTGACTTGTCTTTGTGGTCTGTGTTTACTAGTTAATCCTAAAATGGCTTACATTTAGTAACCAATCATTCACCATATTTTAGCTTTCTCACTTTTCATAACATACATCCAGTCCTCAGCAGGGTTAAGAACTCCCACGCAAAAGCTTTATTCCTTCTCATTTACCCCCCGACAAGTTTTGCTCCAGCTATATAGTTGAATTTAGTCCACTCACTGTTATTCTCCAGTTAGTCGCTGGAGCGTGTCGCTGTTACTACATGTCATCTTTTCGACACCCGACTCTATGGTCGAAATAATGTCCGTTCGTAAAAGTGAGATCCTTTTGGGACCAGCAGGACCCCATGCGAGCAAAACAATAGCACGTGGAGTAGGCAGCTAATTTTGTGCCTGATGAGAAATGACATTAAAATATACTGTAGTACTAGTAATACAAAACAAAGCATGCACGTTAAGATTATTGTGTTTGTTTTTGTTTTTAAAGCAATAGGCCTGTAGCAATTTTGTAGTAGGCCTATAGCTTTTTTTAATTACATTTTTTTCAGAGCATATACCAGGGGTCTAAATTAACCCTTACAGGTCTGTAACTGACAGTGTACAACCAAATCCATTTGGTTCCAGGGGAGAGAGACCTCGGAATTTAAAAGGTTGAGAACCTCTGCCATGATAGAGTATTATGGTCAGAGGGTAGGCCTAGTGTTATTGTTTTTTTTTCCCCCTACAGAATGTTAATTACCTAATTGTTATGGTCACAGAGGTATCATTTACTCAAATTTGGGTCTGAGTATACTGTGCCGAGATATAACCTGTGACTCGACTTGAAAAGCTTGTGACTTGACTCGACTTGACAACTTGGTGACTCGACTCGACTCGAGGCGACTTGACTCGACGCGACTTGAAATGACAACCTTGTGACTCGACTCGACTTGACTTGACAACCTTGTGACTCGACTTGACTTGACTTGATTCTGCCCACAACAGAACAACTTGAGACTTGCTTGAGACTTGGACCAAATGACTTGTGACTCGACTTTGACTCGGATCAGAGGGACTTGTACAATTGTCTGGGAGGTGGTGAGTAGAATTGTGTTGAATGACATTTCTCAAGCAAAGAAAAACATGTTGCCAAAACCCTCATCTTTTTACTAACTGTGCTTTTCAAATATGAAATGCAGCTGGTGTTGCGCTCTGAAAATAGCTGATCTACAAGCTCACGACGTGTTGTGCTGCGACGCGTTGTGTGCTTGTAGTTCGGCTATTTTCAGCATGCAACCATAGTGTAAAATCAGCCATTATGATGCCATCAAGGCCTGCCAAAATACATTTTTGTAATCACAACATCAACTGTAGATTTATTAGACTATAATTAAACATTTCAGACGACTAAGATTTGTATTGTAGGCTATTTAAAAGACTAAAAATCCAATTTGCTGTCAAAATCAACACAGTGTAGTAGCCTACACAGTGATTGTACAGGATGGGGGTGGTCTGGGGCCCGTGCAATGTGATTAAAAGCTTTCATCAGACTGTAATATTAATTACGCCTGCCAACACCACCACCCAGAGCTCTTAGAGGGCATAATGGCCTCTCCATTATGACCACAGCTAATGGAGATTTCTTTTCCACTTTTGACTTTATTGGATAGATTTTCTGAGTTCCCATTTTCAGGAGCTTTTTAAAATATTACCTCTTATTGTATACAAACACATGTAAGTTCTTTCCCTTGAACTAGTAAGCTGTGGTAGGCTATGAAATGACAGGTGAACTTACCGAGTTTGTCATAACTACTGGATACTGATGAAGGCTCTTGATGAGCACAGGTCATGTTCTACTTGCCCAAAGGTCATGCCCACTTGCCCGAAAAGTAAATCGTCCATAACTTTTCAATTCAACACTATATTTTCTTTTTTTGCGATAAAGAAAATATCATACCTCAATTTTTTTGCCAAATAGAGAAGACAGTTCAGGTGTTTAGACAGATATCTTGTGTTTATTGACGGTTGTTGCATCCTCTCTCAAATGAACACTATAGCCCGGCCGGAGCAGCAATCTCTGCCTGTCCCAAAGTTTTATTTACCTGCCAGGGGCAGGTGGGCAACCCTTAGTGTCAACGCATGGTTCTACTCGTGTTTGTGCAGCTGCAGGTGTCTCTCCTGACAAGGTGTGCAGTTACCACAATGTCTTAACCCACCTGAACATGAAGAAAGACAACGAGCTGTACACGGGTACGAGACCCGTTCTGGACCACACCACACCCACCGAGGTGGGGTTGTGGGTGGAGCTCAACGCCATCTTAGACGTGGTAGGTAGACGTTGTGTTTTCAAGGCTTTTTCTGCTATGTTGCAAAATGAAATATCGAGTCTGCTGCCATGTACACTCACTCTAGCCTTCTTTGGAAGGCTATCTTACTTTTAAAAGTACCAGTACTTATTTGCTCCTCCAAAGAATGGTCCAGATGTTGTTGTTTTTTCATATTTTCTTTTATTTCAAAAGATAAGCAATATAGTCCATTTTGGGTCCAGACCAGGGCTTCAGACAGGAGCGATTGGTTGAATTATAAATCAGGTTATTTATGTCATTTATGCAGTGGTTCTGTCCTGCTGTTCAATGTGTGCGCTCCTATGACGTTCTTTAGGCGGAAACAGTTGTCTGATTTTCACAATAAAATCACCCGCCCGTGTTTAGTTGCGCACCGCCCGTCCCCGTCCCCGCAAATTTATTATAAATATATTCCGCCCGTCAAACACGGGTACCCGTCGGTTACCCACGGGGCCCCGACTCGTTGCAGGACTCTGCCTGCCAGTGAGGACGTATAGAGCCTTCGTTCTACTCCTCCCGCCCAACACTCTCTGCTGAGGTTCAGCGTTCTCCCCCACATCCCGTAGGAAACCATGCAAGGCACAAACCTACTCATCAGGAGCAAGTTGATAACTCCACAATCAAAGAAGGTGATACTGTGATAACAAGAAAAAAACAAAATCGTCTAACTGGGTTGCATCTTAGAGGCAAACCTTTCCAGTGAAAAAAAGTACTACCATGTTAAAAAATAAAAAGTAAAAACACAGCTGGTCATCAAATTATTGCCTTAGGAAGGAATGCAACAAAAACTAAAGAATATTCATTATTTCACGTTTCCATGGGGTGAGTAATCGATAGGAAAGAAAGGTAGTTTTGAGGATAAACTATCCCTGAAAACATTACAGACAGTCTAGGTCTGCTTCAAATTGGTTTATCGCTCCCTATTCCCTCCCGCATTTTCCCCTTACGCAGGCATTGACACTAAGGCTTGCCCACCTGCCCCCGGCAGGTAAATAAAACCTGGGGGCAGGTGAAGTTTGCTTTCAGGTTGCCCGACAGGGCAAGTGCTCAATTGAGAGGGGACGCAACCGTCTATAAACACAACAAGAGATATCTGTCTAAACACCTGAACGTGGCCAGCGTGCTCTGTCTTCTGGTGTGCGGAATGTAAAATAAGAGCACTATTTACCTGTGCCGTTTTTACTGTTGCTACACTTAAAAATATAAATATTCGATCATAGCTACTACTGTATGTACGTATTTGGTATTTGGATTTGTAAGTATTGAGGTACAATATGAACTTTTTATCGCACAGCCCCAGAAAGTAAAGAAATAAGTGTTAAATTGAACGGTAATTAAAATCGTACCTATTCTATAATGGACAATTTACTTTTCGGGCAAGTGGGCATAACCTTCGGGCAAGTAGAACATGACCTGTACTTGCCCGACGGGCAAGTGCCTCTGAAAACTTAGTGTCAACCCCTGCCTTACGTCTACATAAGCATTCATATTTCAAATATCAAGTTTCAAGTTCACTTCTGGTAAAGCTGTGCTCTTGGGAGGGACAACATGTTGTCTTTGTTGTGTATGAGTGACTCACATGCAACAAAGACAACATGTTGTCTTGTAGCGACTGGTCTTTCTCTCAGTAGTCTTGGAATGAATTCTCATTGAGTGAATTCTCTCAGAGTAACCTCCTCTCTCCTTTGCTTACGGTGGTAATAAAGAAAATAAAAAGTGCTTACCCCCTGTCCAAGGATGTTACAATGCTGTGCGGGCCCGCAGAAGTACCGGTAACTTCTGTATCGTTTAATAAAAAGAATGTTAATCGATCTGCGGCAATCGTCTCTGCTTCTTTACTATGCAACCCTATCGGTTGGTGAGTGTACTGCACTCTGTTACATTACAACTTCTATTAGAAAATGTTGAATGGTCGGATTAAAATGTATTTTATTAAACAATACGGGAAGATACAGGTCATTCTGTGGGCCGTACAATATTGTAACATCCTTGCCCCGGAGGTAAGCACTTTATATTCGAAATATGATCATTTATGTAGACGCGCGGGAGGAGCAAATATGAAGGAAGCGCTAAAACAGGCTGAAGCAGACTCCTGCGTCATGTTAATAATGCCTAGGGGGATGAAACCGAATGTACTCCCTACACACAGGTAACAACAAGTTGGATAAAATCATTCCCTTCTCAGGACGACAGAGGAGCAGGACATCATGGCGACCTCGTCGTTTTCCTTCCAAGTCAGTGGTGTCAGAGCTGTGATTCATCTCCACATGTTGTTGCTGTTATGGAGCAGCTGTTGCTACACATCTGTCACAGGTACGTTTAGTAGAATACAACTTATGAAAGTTACAACTGACTTTATAGGGAGGAAGGGAGCGGCTGGAGCGTGTTGTTGTTGATGCAGGCCTACAGGGGGGGAACTGAACATAGGCTGTTTTCATTCAATAGTTTCGACTTGTTTTCATAAATAATGATATTAATAATAATTAAAGCTGCAAGCAGCAATGACCGGGCCCTCGGAGATCTACCCACGTCACAAGGGGTAGCAGCCAATTAGCATTCGAATTTTTGAATCAGCATTAGCATTTGTTAGCATTAGCATGTGTTTGCATTAGCATGTGTTAGCATTAGCATTAGCATTTGTTAGCATTAGCATTAGCATGTGTTAGCATTAGCATTAGCATGTGTTAGCATTAGCATGTGTTAGCATTAGCATTAGCATTTGTTAACATTAGCATTAGCATGTGTTAGCATTAGCATTAGCATTTGTCAGTATTAGCATGTGTTAGCATTAGCATTAGCATTTGTTAGCATTAGCATGTGTTAGCATTAGCATAAGCATTTGTTAGCATTAGCATTAGCATGTGTTAGCATTAGCATGTTAGCATTAGCATTTTTTAGCATTAGCATTTGTTGTGCGAATCGTGTTGCGCGAGAAAAAAAAATTGAGAAAAAAAATTGAGAAAAAAAAAATTAAGAAAAAAAAATTTGAGAAAAAAAATTTTTGAGAAAAAAAAATTTGAGAAAAAAAATTGAGAAAAAAAATTTTTGAGAAAAAAAATGTTGAGAAAAAAAAATTTGAGAAAAAAAAATTTGAGAAAAAAAAATTTGAGAAAAAAAAATTGAGAAAAAAAAATTTGAGAAAAAAAATTTGAGAAAAAAAAAATTTGAGAAAAAAAAAATTGAGAAGAAAAAAATTGAGAAAAAATTTTTTTGAGAAAAAATTTTTTCATATGATACCAGCCACAACTCTGTACGATAAACGGTTGATGAGTAACAGCCAAAAAAAGGAACAATTAAGTATGGACCAATCAGAAGAGGGGGCACTTCCTGTTTGGCGAAGGAAGTTTGACACTTCGCCACGGGCACGCCGTTTTACGAAAACTCACGATTCGCACAACTTTTCATCGTTAAGGTGTCTTGAGTATGCCGAGCGAACTTGAAGTTGATCCGATTAACCCCCTAGGAGGAGTTCGTTAAAGTGCGACCCGTGAAAACGGCCAAAAATACACCAAAACGCCACTAATTAGTCAAAATGGCTGACTTCCCGTTTGGTTTCGGACGTGGCGCCGAGAGACTTTTTTGTGAGTCCGGACACGATACAGATGTGTACCGATTTTCGTAGGTGTAGGTGAAACCGTATGGTGGGGCTTGAGGCACGAAGTTTTGTAGGGGGCGCTGTTGCGCCATTAGGCCACGCCCCCTTTTTTTTTTTTTTAAATACGTAAATTTTCGCCACTTGTGATGTGTGTGCAAAGTTGCGCAACTTTTTGAGTACGTCTTGCGGCTCAAAAACGCGATTTATTCGGGGGAATAATAATAAGAAGAATAATCTTTACGATTACAATAGGGTCCTCACACACTGTGTGTGGCTCGGGCCCTAATGATAGGGTCCTCACACACTGTGTGTGGCTCGGGCCCTAATGATAATAATAATTGGTCCGACCGACAAATATTCAAAACTTTCCGTGATTCTGCTAAGGGAGCACTCGTTTTTAATTGAAGGTAGTTATAGGAGTAAATATATAAGCCCTGATATAAAATGCCATGACCCTCCCTCTCAGTTTGGGGGGAAAATCAATGACCCTCCCCAGGCTTTAAACAAAAAATGATTGACCCTCCCCTAAAAACATGACATTTACCACAGTAAAATCTAAAACTTTAACTTATAGTTAGGGCTGTCGGTTAGGAATTTCTGGAGACAATTAATCATCATACAAAATAACTGCAATTGACGAATAGGCTATATTGTCTATTTCCCCACCTTCATTAGGCTATATGTATACCACTATGATAGTATGAGCTTTGATTATCCACATAGGCCTACTGTACTCCTTAATGAAGAAAATGATCAATTTAATTGCTTTTTGAACACCAAGAAAGATTAAAATGTTACAGAGGGACTAGTGGAAAAAGAGATCAATCCAGTTGCGTTTGGATGTTGCGCTCTGAAAATAGCAGATCTACAAGCTCAGAACGCGTCGCGTTGACAGGCTAGACCAGCTGCTGTTGGACTATCTACTGCCGCATCACGGCATGCCTTGTTGCGCTAAACTTACCTCTAAGTAAAAAAGTTGAATCTCTTTCATATATCCTTCACCACCTCACGCAAATTTTAAAGTATAGGCTACTGTAGGTAAGTTAAACTTCCCACTAGAAAGCTGTGTGTGTGTGTTTGTTTGTGTGTTCCTCTCTCGCTCTTGTCTCACACGCTCTCTCTCTCTCTCGGTGTGTAAGTGTGTGCCTGTCTGCAGGGACGTGCAGAGAAATTTTAGAGAGGCAGGGGCTGATATTTCTAAAACGGCCTTTTGGTGGACAATTCTCTTGAATGCACCCTTCAGTTATGGTATGTAAAGGGCCCGGGGACATTTGCATTTTTTACCATAGTAAAAAAATGCATTCATGGGCACTTTTTACAGACTGATCTGGCAGGGGCTCAAGCCCCCTTTGATGTCAATGTGTGTACGTGCTGCATCAGCGTAGTGCAGCTGAAAAAAAGTCAAATAGAGATTCTGTGGGCTAAATCAATGAATGCATTTTTGAGAATACCAGAAAACAATAATAATTTGACATTATGGAAGTTGCGGATGAGGATGGATGCGGATATATAAATTGGATAATATAATTAATGTGGTTGGATAATGGGCGGATAATTAATTTGCGCGGATGGATTCGGATGGCATCAAAAGCCTATCGCATCTCTATGGGACACACAACACATCCCAATAATCTTCTAGACTGAAGATCGTGCAGTGTAAATGCTCATACGATCTGATTAAATAATCATGAAATCTGGTCGTGCACAAACTCTTGTCTTCTGTAGAGGCCAGAGAGTGTCTCCGCTCCGCTCATTCAAGCACTGACTACTGAAGTTCCGCACTTCTGTGAAACGCGTCAGATAGCTCGGCTGTACCATTGAAGAGAAAGTAGAGGGGGGTATCATTGGCTATTGTATTTTACTACAGCGTTCCTTAATTAAATAATAGTATTATTGAAAGGATCGCTGTAGTAAAATACATATAGACCTATAAAAACCCGGACTATTTTTAATTCAAAATCGCATGACCCTCCCTGACACTAAAATTAAAATAGCATCACCCTCCCTGACACTAAAATCAAAATAGCATCACCCTCCCCTAAAATTCTCCTAGTGGGCCCCTCCCACTATTAACGATACGTCCCTAACAATTATAATTATACCCTAAAGAGGGACATGATTTTCTCTCAAGTTGTCTCATAGCTGATATGTGGACATTTTAAGACAAATTAAGTGCTTTGGTCGCTGGACGCACTTTAACCACAGCAGTCCGGCGACTCCGTCTCCGTCCCAATAGTTTTCCACGTACACGCGCAAGCCAAAAACAGCATGGTACAGTGCTTGCGCGTGTACTGTACGCGCACGTTCATGCTAGAACGCGACCCCATAGATTCAACGACTGACGATGCACCATATGATGTCAGGCCGATTTGCATAAAACATATTCGCCTAAACGCATTTGTTTCGCCTGGCATTTTCGCCGTGGAGGAGAGTCTTTTCACTTACCTGTCTGAGCCATTTTGCCTGCCCTCAATTCTGCTGTCAGACTGTCCATGTTTGCATATTATCCCTTTGTCATTTAACACTCAGGACGCCACCGTTCACTTGCGCTTTATTTTGAAGAGCCCCGGAAGCTCCGTGCGTGTGCACGTGGGTGCGCATTGACGATCCAGGAAGGAGATCGGTTTGTTTACAAACGGTCGCGAAACAAAAATCCTAACGGGGGCCGACCATCACGGCATAGTGTCGCCGTGAAGACAAGCTGATCTCGGCCTCCTTGGCGTTATTTGCACCTTATTTCGAGATAAAGCCGTTTTTATGTTTCAGTATAGAATAGGAGTCAATGGTAATGGCCGCTCGCGGTTGCTTCTGGCTGCGCTGCGTTATGACGTATGCAGTTTTTTCTTTCACCAGTACCCGTGGCAAGCGTCTGAGATGCGGGTTACCATGGAAACCTTATCTCGTTTGTGAACGTGTTTGGCTCACGAGAGCAGCCAAACTGTTAATATTATACTGACTGTGACAGTGGTGTTACCTGTCAAACGGTGACCATTACATACGGCTATCCTAATGCACTCCATAGTAATCACATCAATACAGATTAGAGCTATTGGAAGCAGGTCGCGTCCAAATAATTAATTCATTAATGTCCCGATATTCCCAAAATGTGGCTGTGGGGTAAAGTGAGACAAATGCTTCGGGGGGAAAGTGAGACACTATCTCACATGATAGACAGGGAGAAAGCTGTACAAACCTGATTAAAGGGTGTACCAAACTTTTCTCAATTGATTCCTATGTATTTTACCCTGTATAATCCATTTCTGCTAAGTATATTGTTGTATTGTGCATAATTAATGAGATAATTAGCATATTTGACTAAATCAGAGCCTCTGTTCACCCCTTTATCCAGGACTTTGTGTCAGGTGAGTGGGTTTTACTGTGGGCAGTAGAACCACTCGGTGGAGGCTGCTAGCATTCTGGACACTTAGTGGCTTCTGAGACTTCCCGGCACAACACACACGCACGCACAAAGGCACACAGGCAGGCAGGCAATATACTTTGCAGAAATTGATTCTACAGAAAAAAATACATAAGGAGAAAAGTTTATAGTTTTTTTCCTTTTTTCTTTCTGCCCATGTGTCATATTATTTGACACATGGATGGAAATGACAGGACCAACCCTATTAAAAGAATGTCTGCTATGTACATTTTTGTATTGTGCATATTTAACCTGGTTAACCGGGTTTTTGTATTTTTATGGTAGTTTTAAAGAGAAAAAAGTGAGTGGATCACCCCTTGATTTATCTGGTCTGTCTCAGTTTACCCCGGTGCTGGGGTAAAGTGAGACACAAGACCACTTTTTTTAAAACAATCATATTTTCACTGCCTTTTGTCTTGAATACTACTGGGAAATGTGTGAATTTGTACTGATATATCTTTTAGTTCACCTAGAGGGGAGCAAATGTAAAAAGTGTCTCAGTTTACCCCACTCTCCCCTAGTCTTGGGTCGCGCGCCCCCGACGACCCATATCTTTTCTGAGCCGGGGTCTCGCACCCCCCCAAGTTCACACCTCGACAACTGTTTTAACAAAGAAACGAGCCTATCATGCATATCAATAGACCTGTATAGTATGTGTTGAGTGACGTTCGCGAACCCCCAAACATTGAATCACCATTGCACCACTGTATATATGTATTAGCCTATAGGCCTATCTACACCAAAATAGCCTATAGAATCAATCATGCCTGTCATCCTCTAATTCAGGGGTCTTCAACGTTTTCAGGCCAAGGACCCCTTAGTTGAGAGAGAGATGAAGCAGGGACCCCCACAACCTGTTCATAGATTCCATATAGTTTCATTGTTTGACAGCACAATCATCAGTGTATTTTGGATTCATGTCAATTTGTGTTTTCAGATATTTAACCACTTGAACCGCCAATACTTAATAAACTTGACCTTTCACTCTGTACTTAGTCTTCTTTTCACCTCTACACCAAACCTCTTTGCCGAAAATAGCCGATCTACAAGCTCACAACGCCTCTCAGCGCGAGGCGTTGTGAGCTTGTAGATCTGCTATTTTTGGCTACAGTTCTTTGACACTAGGGTTCAGGTTGTTAATATGAAAAGGATTGGAAGATTTGGAGGACCCCCTGTAGTAACTCTGAGGGCCCCCTAGGGGTCCCGGTCCCCCTGTTGAAGACCCCTGCTCTAATTTAATTAACTGAAACTAGAAAATAACAACTTAAAGTAACAATTTGCAAATGTAATAGGACTAGATTTAAATAATTTCCCCACCATTAGATCTGCACATTCTGCAGTGTGTTGACATCCTTTCTTTCTATTATATTATAGCCTACAGCTCTTATAATTCAAGGTATTCCTTGAGATTTAAATGTTTCCTACTGCTACTACTATAAACTGTACATTTAGGTATGGCTTAACATTTATATTAAACACCTACGTCAATTAAGAAGATATTTTCTAAATGCTTGTCATGAAATGACTCTCATACACTGTATCAGCTGTTCTGCTCGCATGTGCACGTAGGCGCACACCGCGTGCGCCTACATGTGCACGTTGCGTGCATCTAGTGGTGTGTGCGTGCACGTGATGTTAAATGGTAAATGGTGCATTTATATAGCGCTTTTAATCCAAAGCGCTTTACATAGATTGTGCATTACATTCACCCATTCACGCACACATTCATACACCGATGGCAGAGGAAACCATGCAAGGCACCAAGCAGCTCACCGGGAGCAATGTGGGGTTCAGAGTCTTGCCCAAGGACCCTTCGACATTAACTCAGGGGGAGCCCGGATTCGAACTGGGAACCCTTCGGGATTTATACCCTTCGTGCTCTAATACCAGTTTCTCTACCCCTGAGCTATGCCGCCCCATACATGACCGCCCCCCCCCCCCCCCCCCCCCTGAAAGGAAAAGACCAAAGCACCACTGATTAGAGTTAGACAATGATAAATAATGATGTGGGGGAAATGGGAGAACTTAATCAGCTGTTTTGGGATAGTTTGCAATAAAACAGCTCCATTTGCTTTGCAAGTTAGGCATCCTCAAAGTGTCCATTTTTGCTTATAACATGCTGGCACACTTGGCTGAAGTATGTTGATGTCCTTGGCTGAAAATAACAAAATAAACATATCAATTGTAACAGGATAGGTGGGCACCAAAACCATCTGGCCACTAGGGACAATTGGGCACCTTGGACGAGTGGGCACCAGATGTAACTTGGTTCTAAGGACATGTCCTGGATGAGTGGGCACTTAGGGGTGGCGATAACTGGGCATACGTGATATTTAACCCACTGTTCTTTAAAGGACAACTTTGTTTTTATACGATGAGTGTTAAAATGTTTTCATTTACTGCTTTCTATCGTTTTAGTGATTTTAATGATTTTGATTTCAGTGGTTGGGTGCATGCGCGCAAGTGGCTAAATATGTATTTTTAGACACAATAAGCCCATTCCCAAGATGCACTGCAATCTTTCATGGGCAGAGGTGACTTATAGGGCTAGTGGCGTTACTGTATATAGTAATAAAGAATCAAATTAGCTAAAATCGCTAAAACGATAGAAAGCAAAATGAAAACCTTTTAACACTCATCTTTTCTTTTCTCCAATTACAATCTAAAATATGAACCCTTGTTGTAAACACACAAAGTTGTCCTTTAAACCCCCAAACACGACGCAACAACAAGGTCAAAAGTACAATATAAGAGTGTATTTGACAAAATATTACTGAGGTCAAAAGTACGTTATAACAGAATTTCAAAGTGAAATATTTGCCAAAATAGTGCTGTTTATTTAAAATATTAAAAAATAAATTAAAAACATTATTGAAAAAACAGCTCCCTCACGTATAAGGATTGTATGAGTCTCCAGAACCAAGAGTTTTTGGTTACAGGTCTGATGGTGAGGCTGTGGATCATGGATTACTGTATGATTGTTGAGTGTTATTATAATTGAGTTATTATTGTTACAGTTTACAGTTTAGGCATTTAGCAGACGCTTTTAATCCAAAGCGATTTACAATAAGCAGGTAATAAATCAATAATAAGCAAGATAATATGTCATCAACAACAATACAACAAATGCTTAGGAATATCAATTTAGAAAAAAATATGATAACATAGGAGAAGGGGAGTGTTACTGTCCGGGACCCCTAGGGTCCTGGTCCCTAGGGGGTCCTCAGAGACAGTTACAGTTTACAGTTTACAGTTTAGGCATTTCGCTTTTAATCCAAAGCGACTTACAATAAGCAGATAATACATCACTATAATAAACAAGATAACATGTCAGAACATCAACAACAATATAACAAATGCATATGAATATCAATCTAAAAAAAAAAACCAATATAATCAGTAAAGAAAAAAAGGATTCTAAAAACCTAAAAAAGAAAAAATGCTAACTAGCTTCCTGTATGGTCATTATTATGTTTTTTTACATGAACCCCTAGCATCCCCATTCTGAGTGGAACATTAGCCAAAAATAGCAGATCTATACAAGCTCACAACACCTCGCGCTGCGATGCATTGTGAGCTTGTAGATCGGCTGTTTCTGGCAGAGAGGTTGGGTGTAGAGGGAAAAGAACAGCTGACTAACCATTGACAGATCAAGTGGTTGAATGTCTGAAAATACAAATTAATCCAACATACACTGACAGTGCTGTCAAACTAGTCTAAGCTGTCTAAGAAATGTATGAACAGTTTTAATCTGCAACACAAATATAGTGGGGGTCCCTGCTACGGTGCTACCTCTCTCTCTCAACAAAGGGGTCCTTGGCCTGAAAACGTTGAAGACCCCTGCTCTAAACTGACATAAATCAGCTGTACTTGTCCAGTTGTGCCTTCTTTGGTGCTCCTTCTCAACTGATGCCATGTTTTTTTCCACTGTGGTCGTACCGTTGAGTTGACTCACATACCGTACACAGACATGTTTGTCCATGTACCAACATGTTGACGATCCCTGCTTATGCTTCAACTCCAAAAGTACCCCAAGCTTACTGCAACTACGTATGTAAACTGTCTATGTGTGTGTCTGTGTCTCCCTCCCTCTCTCCTTTCCAGAAGCTGACTCCCTCGTGGGGGGTTCTTCCCAGGATGGGCTGGACAGAGGAGTAGGAGGTGGGAGAGGTGGAGAAGGTGGAGTCAGGGATAAACAACTTGAAGGTGTGTAGAGGCGAGGAAGCTGGACGCTATAGATCTTATTCACACCGCGGCTATCTTGGATCACATGACCACATGGGGTGGCAGCCTGCATTACAAACCATTGTAAACAATGGAGCGATGGTCCCAAAATATGACATCTGTTCTACCAATTTTTTTTTGACCAAATTAACAAATGGGCAGATGACAACATCAACATCCCCCAAAGGATTAAATAGAAGGGCTACAGTAACTGGATTGATTACATCCACGGTAACGATATTCAAGTTATTTGCCACCTTAATGTGTACAGATTTAACCCACATGAGTTGCACCAGCAACTATAGAGTTAATTTAGGAGGTTACATGTCTCCATTCCGACACTAACCCTATACCTAACCCTAACCCTTACCCTAACCCTGACCTAAGGAAGTGCTGCCACTCCGACAATAAGAAGTCAATGTCGGAATGGCAGCATGTTGGAATGGAGAGCAGCCAACAATTTAGGATGACTAAAGATCCCTATTCCAGACAGAGAGGAAGAAGCAGCACAGAACAGCAGAGCAGAGCATTCAACACAGACAGACAGTCTCTGATACAGAGACAAAACTAGTTAAAGTTGCTGAGTTTGTTATAAGTTCTAAGTCAAAAGTCTTCTGATGAAGCAGAGATGCCCTAGTGGTTTTCTTTTTGTGTTTTATCACTTTGTGATCTCTGGTGAGTTTTGTTTCTACGTTTCAATGTTAACCTGTTGCAGTGTGCACAGGTGCTCTCATGCTACTGATGAAAGGAGCAGCCAATTAAGGCCAGTGCAGGCTGAGTGAAGAAAAGTAATCCACTGTGAAATGTAATCTAAGAGTACTAAACATAATTTAAACCAATCAGAGATGAATGTAAGAAGAGAGTTTTATTTTGAGATATGATTGTGGGCCAATTAGGGATTCTATTTTATTTTATTGATGAATACTACTGTGTGTGAGAGTCTGTGCTGTTATGCTGTCTGCTAGGCCTATCATGTTTGCAGCCAGCCACTCTGAGGGCTAGGTGAAGAGAAATACTGACTGTGAATGAATTAGCAGTGCATTTTGGGTTTAAGTCAACTAAATATGTGGTGATGATAATGCCTGCTTTGTACAATTAATGCATTCTAGTTAATCTGAATTTAAGTGTACATGTTATGCTAAAAGTGTATGGGAGAGGGGGTCCGCTCACTATCCCGACGGGCCGCTGTTCCGACTAGCGTCGGCAGGTTAGTTACTGAGGTAAGGTTACTGAGGTTAAGTTTAGGGTTGGGGGTAGAGTTAGGGTTAGTTTTAGTGTCGGAATACCGGCCCGTCTGCACACTGCTGCGGACCCATGGGAGAGTGGGGTAAACTGAGACACTTTTACCATCTATAAAACATTATAAAAGGGTTTACCAAACTTTTCTCAGTTGATCCTTATGTAATTTTTCCTGTAGAATCCATTTCTGCAAAGTATATTGCCTGCCTGCTAGGGTGGCCACCAGCAGGACCTCAGAAGGAGGACACTTTTCCGGGACGCGCTGTATGGGACCCCCACTTTGATATGTAGGCCTATTTAGTTGCGGACCCCCTTCTCAAAATATTTTGTGCCAGCCAGGGACCCACATATTATTCCAAATTTGTACACTTTTTGAAGGAAAAGAAAAGGGGAAAAAAATATATAGATCAAGCTCATAGCTTGTAGATCGGCTATTTACGAATATAGTGAAAATAGGTTTGTGGTTTAAACTAAGACTGGGTAGCCTACCTCCTTTATTTATGCACCCAAAGACCCTTCATGAATTATTTTATTTTATGATGGGCCTACAGTACACTATCTTTTTTGCAATTATTCTTGAGTTAAATTGACCCATTTGCAATCTAACCCACATGACTGGCATAGCAGAAATAATAGGTCAGAGAGAAGGGAAGAGAAGGGGAGATAATGGGTACTAGATAGCTCAGCTGCAGTTATTTTGTTACTATAGTGACTAGAGGAAAACCTAGCAGCAGCACATTAATTGAGTTATTGCCTGTCAGTCAAAACATGCATTGCGTTCTAACTTTCCTTTGCTGACATCAACCCATTATACACAGTGCATGATGCAGGTCAATTCTGCACTTCTTTATTAACTAATTTACCTTGCTCCATTGTTGGCTAAATGACGTTTCGTTTCGGCGTCTTTTGGGCAAATCTGAGCTGCAGTTCATACAACTACTCGCCGCGGGTTTCATCCACAAGCGTGGGAGGAACGACTGGAGCGTTCAGTGTGAAACGTTTGGGAGCGAGCACTAAACCAAATGCACAAACATAGCAAGCGACAAGCTGCGGTGCGGTGTTGCGCTGTGAGCTTGTATATCTGCTATTTTTCTATACCAATGAAATGGGAGATTTGCCAAGATATGAAAGCAATAACATATGCACTGTAGCCTAATCACTCTGAAAGCCAGACAATTAGGTGTCCGGAGGCTGTGCTGGGCGGAGGACAGCACGGTCAAAAACCGGATTGTCCGGCGTAAATCCGGACGAATGGCCACCCTACTGCCTGCCAGCCCCTCTCGCGACCCTTGTTACTTTTTTTGTATTGTGAAGACCGTAACAAGAGTCCCTTGCTCGTCCGTCGGCTACTTGATCCTACCACAGCGTCACATATAAAGGTTTAGCTACTTTGAATCCTGAAAAGTAACAGACAGAGACAATATGATACTTCTTGGAAGGAGGCCTAGCTAACTCCATGTGCTTTTTTTAGGTTTTGTTTTAGTAAAATCCTGGTGTTCATTCAATTCTAAAGAGTGTACAAATGGAACCATGTTGTCCACTTTGTACACTTGTGAAGGCCAGATGGCCAAAAACATTTCACTTTTGACACGATTTCAGATTTCAAACCTCGTTTGTTGAGCATCGGCCCTTAAACTCTCTGTAACCAAAATGTAGCTAACAGAAGAACTAACACAAGACATAGTCCATGAGCCCATTTCTGAATTTTCACTAACGGGGGACATTCAAGGTGAACAAATCTAGTTTGGTGTTTTGAAAAGGTCTATATCCCTAGATACTGTAGTATTTCAACGTGATAGCTTCCGCGATCTGTTTTCTTTTTATTATCTCGCACCAGATCGGCAACATAGCTCTTTTGATACAGCAGCGCTGTGCTCTGAGAAAATACAACTTGTGGAAATAATAAACGACATGCTGTCAAAGAGATGCATTATTCTCGTCTCCGTCGTTCTACTCTGCTCCACAATTCACAATTACGCACGGCTGGACGCAATCTTATCGTCATTAATGTCCACCGCTACCATGTCTCAATATGCACGGTAGTTCATGAATCTAACTCACTTTAAAGGCTTAAAACAATGTTCATATTACTGTTTTATTGTATTATGTTGACGTGGTTTAAAGGATTAAAGCACCACTCTTTTTTTTTTTTTTTACATAAACGATTCGTCGACGCGTCGGATTAACCCCCGTGAGTCGAGTTGACTTGATAAATCCTGAGTCGAAGACAGCCCTACTGTCAACTAGCTGTGCACGTTCCGTTCCGGATGGGATGATCTGTGGAAGAATTCTTCCACATAGAGGTCAAACATAGCTTGGACTGTTTTCCTGTGTGCTTCTAGGGCCCTCTTATTGTGCTTTGCTTCAAGTATATGCCTTATTGTGGTGGGACCATACAGTAGCGTATATATGTGCCTCATTCCAGGCTTCATGCAAGCTAACTATCTTCCATCTACAGTATGGTCTTGCAGGCAGCTCTCAGTGCTGTCCTCACAGTATGCCTTTCAACCAGGCTCAGCACACACTTACCAGTGTCAGTGTCTGATGTCCGTATTTCCATCTGCAACTCCACGTTCAGCAGTTGTTCAATTGTCTAAAAAACATAATACAAAAACGCATATGCCTTGCTGACCATCAACATTTGCACCTTCAGATGCGTCTCTACTTTTCATGTTTAGATTTTTTTTCCCAAATTTTGAGATTTATTCATTTTTATTTTACTTTTTATTTACACAATACTGACAGTCCCACTAGGTTGGTAGCACAACGAGCGAACGAACGTGTCGCTGTTGAGGACCGTCTCTCTCTCTCTCTCTCTCTCTCTCTCTCTCTCTCACTCTCACACACACACACACACACACACACACACACACACAGTCCGCAGAGTTAAGTCCGCGAGGCTGTTGTTGATTGACAGTCACTCTGTTGAATCACTTCCCTGTCATTCCCCACAGCCCTACCTACACGCAGAGCAGCGCTGCTTTCATTGGCTTCAACAGTTTACTCCTCTTTCTTCATGCCTTTGGATAGTGTTCATTTGTCATTTCTCTTGCCAACAAAAAGCAGATAAGGCTGAATGTTTCACGTTCTCTAGCAGTCTGTCTTTCTGCAAAAGTAGGCTTGCATTTGCACTCAATTCACACTAACGAGAGTGCAGCGGTGTTGCGCAGAATGCGCACATTATTCAATCTACAAACTCACAAGGTGTCGTGCTGCACAGCGTTGTGAGATGTGCAAAGTGATGTATTATGAATCATGCGTATATGTATGTAATGTTGTAACCTACTGGAAGCAGAGAAGAGGGGAATAATAATTATGAACATAAGTAAAAGTATGTAATCAGTAAAATCGTTATAGGCTCCACTAATCAGTCCTATTTGCAAATAGAAAGAGGGGAAAACAGCTTGTTTTTCCACATATAGGTCCATATATTTTCTTTTTTTTTTATCACAGATGCCTATGTCTTGTAAGGCAGTCTTTCTTAAAATAGCCTTTAATTATTTCATTTAATGTTCTGGCTATCTAATTGGCCCGGAAAAAATTGGCCCGAGGCTAAATCTAATTGCCGACCCCTGACATATGGTCATGTGCAGATATGGGCCCGACAGGCTTCAAACTAGGCTCGCTCATCGACAAGGACTCGAGGGAGGGCAGTGCCCACCGACGAGTCGTTTGGATATGCGGCTGTCCAAAACCGCCAATCCGACCTTTTGATGTTACCTAAAGCAATTCCAGCATTACAGTTCAGCATTAATTCATTCATTACAAGGGGTAACACTTCAACAGACTCCTGTCTATTGAGTTATTGTGCACACAGCCTCTTAGGGCGGATTCACACTGCAATCCGTTTGATTAGAACTGATTCTGAAAACGGTTGCTGGTTCACGCTGGCCAGCATTCACATTGGCAGACCTTCTGGCCTCCCTGGAGATCACTAGCACTATACAGCCCGGTCCTATAGGTGGCGGTATGCACATAGTGTCATCAACTATGCGACATTGCTGATGGTGGTCGCCAATAAATTCAGGCACGAAAGCTGGTGTAACAATTCAATGACGCGCGACAGCGCAGTGTGGTTACCAGTGTTGCGGTCTTGGGTCGAGCGACGTTCCCTGATCTACAAGCTCATAATGCCTCGCATCCGCGACGCTTTGTGAGCTTGTAGATCTGCTATTTTCCAGGGGCAGAAACGTGCAGAATGATGAGCCAGTAATAAACGTGCAGAATGATGAGCGAGTATCTGTGTCAGACCTCAGACGTCCAGCGTAGCACACGTTATTATTTTTATTATTTAATATATATAATCAACGTAGCCTACAATTGAAACGCTTTCACAAGCCACAGTGTGGCTTAATATTCACATTAATGGCACGTCAAGCAGGCATAGCAGTGCCAAGGAATCTATAACATCGAAACAAAAGTCAGGGATATAGGTTATTTTCGGTTTGTTTTCATGGTTTAACTTGTAGGCTAGTGCTTTCTCTTTCTGCTTTTCTTTCCCGACGGGCGACAGCAGGAGTATAGCTGCTACGCATCATGCACACGCATGCATGCACGCACGCACCAATCTCTTTCCCCCCCGCTGTAAATCTGATCCTAGAGCAGCATTATCATCTCACAGTTACAGCCATACTTCATGTCGCTGCCTCGCGGCTAATAACGGACCTGAATCTGATCCTAGGTCAGCCTAAACAGCACAGCAGTGACAGCACACAACTACACGCATTGATTGATTGATTGCTTGCTTTACGGTTTGCATAAAAAGCAAAAAGTACACACACGTCTCACACACACAGTATGGGTCCTCTCGGGTTAAACACATGATGATTACAGACCCGTGTTCCGAATGTTTTAACGGAGCGGTGGTTCTGGCCGTTCCGTCTCACTTTCACCCTGCCCTGCGCTCAGTGCGCTGGTGCGAGACAATAAATAACTGTTCGCCAATTGTTACTTCTCTCAATTGGAAGTACATGACACCAGTCCAGCGCACCGCAGTAGTAGGCTAACTGGTGATATAAAAAAATAATTTTAGAAGACAGCCCTACAAGCAAGCAATCTCTCTGTGAGACGAAGTCGCTGATCCCATGGCCATGTCGACAACTGTTACCCAGTGTTTATTTGTGCCGACGCCTGACTCGTCGACATTATATGAGGTCACGTTCAACATCAATACCGGTTTTGAGGACGGTTGCTTCACACTGCTGCTCACCGGTCTCGAGGTCGCACAATGCAGTCTCGAGACTACCTCTTGAGGTGGTTTCGAGGCTATCCGTTTCTAAGGAAAACCGCAAGCTTCACACTGTCAAAACCGGTCTAAACATCTGCCAAGTAGCCTCGAGACCGGTCCCAAGACCGCAGTGTGAATCCGCCCTTAGTCTAGTAGCCAGAATGTGAACCCAGACATTTTGAGTACCCCAATGTTTTATGTTAGAAATGTTGAGTATGGGTCCCCAGCATGTAAAAACCACCGGATGCTAACTTGTATATGTTGAGCAATTTTCATAATCAGCCGCTAGAGTTGGTGTCCCATTAACTTTACATTACAGGAAAAATAAGCAAAAAATTAATCTGCTTCAAGTAGCATATGAGGGGTCTAACTAGGGGTATTTCATGATTCTGAATCCATTGCAAGCATCCGTTTTGCATGAAAAACATTCCTTGGGCTAAAACGGACCCCAGAAACATGTGAAAAGTGATGACTCTGCACTTTTCATCACTAAACCAAGGCCGATTTTTCGCCAAGGAATGTTTTTCGTGCAAAACGGATGCTTGCAATGGATTCAGAATCATGAAATACCCCTAGTTAGACCCCTCATATGCTACTTAAAGCAGATTAATTTTTTGCTTATTTTTCCTGTAATGTAAAGTTAATGGGACACCAACTCTAGCGGCTGATTATGAAAATTGCCCAACATATACAAGTTAGCATCCGGTGGTTTTTACATGCTGGGGACCCATACTCAACATTTCTAACATAAAACTTTAGGGTACTCAAAATGTCCGGGTCTACAATGGGGCTCTATGGGCTGGCTACTAGACTACACTCTGCCTGAACATTTCTCCAAAATGAGTGCATTCATCCAATGCACTCAAAAAGATCCCACCTCAAACCCATATCGGTGAACACATAATTACATGCATGAGGTTCAGAGGTTGGCACGCAAAATAAGGCATTGCAACGCTTGTTCATCGCGTACATAATATGTTCAAACAGCCACAGCCTGTAGATATCGCTTTCTATCGAGGCCATAGACACAACAACAACACAACACACCATAAGGACACAAACACACAGGTTGGGACAAGTGGCATGGCAAGGTTGGCAGAGTGTGACTATGACTCAGATACCCGATGTAATATTCAGAGGCAGAATGAACACACACACACACGCACGCACGCACGCACGCACGCACGCACACGCACACACACACACACACACACACACACACACACACACACACACACACACACACACACACACACACAGGCTATCTCTGTAAGTGGTTGTCTTAAACCCTCTATACTTAGTAAAACAGACTTGAGTTGGCTACTGGGTGTGCTCTTGTTTTCTATCTCCAACTAAATCTTGGCCAAAAATAGCTGATCTACAAGCTCATAACGTGTCAATGTGTTCTCAGCTTTTAGATAAATGGTAAATGGTGCATTTATATAGCGCTTTACATAGATTGCATTCAGTCAATCAATCATTGAATGAAAACCACAACGATATTAAGATGGCCGATTTAAAGAAAGAGACTTTTGTAGTGTGAAATACTTTAAGTCAAGAGGTACATTGACCAACATGATATTTTACATTTTCAAGTTTAAACTTGAACAAATAATGTATTCACTTAATTTAATAACACATTTCCCTTTTGCAAATAGTCATATTAATTTTCTTAACAATTATTTAAACAATTTAAATGTTGTTATTCTGAACCTTTTAATATTTGCAATTGTTCATACAATATTGACATTTTCTCTTAAATGAGTGCATTCATCAAAAAGAAGGATACCACTTCCCACCCGTATGGGTGTGAACACATATTACATGCCTGAGGTTCAGAGGTTGGCACGCCTTTTTAAAAAAAAAATAAGGCCTGGCAAACAGCCACAGGCTGTAAATATCGGTTTCTATCAAAGCCATAGACACTAAAACAACACAACACAACGCAACACAACACACAATAAGAACACAGACACACAGGTTGGGACAAGTGGCATGGCAAGGAAAGTACAGTGGTTGGCAGAGTGTGACTATGAACTCAGATACCCATTGCGATATTCAGAGGCAGAGCGTGAGAGAGGCATGCGTTAACCCTGTTAAAGAATGAATTAACACTGAAATGTAATACTGAAATTAAATGTGATTAGTACCATGGATGAAAATAACATTAATGGAACTTCCACTTCAGAAGTGTGCCGGTCAAGCTGAATCTTTGTCATTGCACTGATCAAGTAACACCCAAGGTATTGATCATGTTAAAAACTGCTAACTATATTGAAAATTACTAGTTGTAGTAGTTATCACTGGTCATCTCTAGTTGCTTTGTGTGTTCCTACAGGGCCAGGTCCAAGCTTATCAGTCTTCCAGACCTTCCTTGGGATAAATTCTAATCAGGACCTCGATTCGCATATAATATCAGTAACATGCACCTGTTTTTTTTGTGGTTTTTTTGCCTTGGGAATATTGCGAAACTTAGGTCAACTTTCTCATTCAGACCTAGAAATGATTATCCATGCCGTTGTGTCCTCCTGCCCTGACTATTGCAACTCAGTTCTCACCTGCCTCAATAAAACGTCCATAGATCGCCTTCAATTCATCAAAAACACAGCAGCAAGACTGTTAACTAGATCCAGCAGAAGGTGTCACATTACTCCAATTTTGGCCTCTTTGCACTCTTTGACCTGTCACCCAAGAAGGTCACAGATCATCTGTTGGCATGGTGTCCACGACCTGTGCATCCTCAGCTTCAGTTGTGTGCATGATGAAACTTGAATACAGACCATGTCTTGTGCATGGTAGGGTTTGATACCTTCAAGGCTTTGATTGATTGAAGGCTTTATTAGAAGTTTGCATAGGAAAATGTACAGTTTCATGACGGTACAGTTCACTGGTACAAGGTCTACTAAAAGGAGATCCATGAAAAGACTAAGCTTATTTCAACAGGAAACCATTAAAGTATCTCATATAACACATGACAGACAAATAGAACACAGTACTATGCAGTCGATATGTAAAGAAAAGAAAATGAGAGAACAAAAAAAAAAGAAAACAGTAAGTCTAAACAAACAGTAAGTATATACAAAGAAGGGGCAGGGGAGGGTAGGGTTGGGCTAGGTTTTTACCAGTTGCGAACGGCTGCTGCCTGTAAGTGGTTTTTCAGGGCAATTTTAAAGGATGCTAGTGATCCACACTCCTTTATGGCCTTCGGTAAGGCATTCCACATTTTTGTAGTATAGCAGAAGAACGAGCTTGTCCCAGGTTTAAAGTCATCAAGGTGACCTGTCACCTTGGTGACTTATGGACATCTAAACTAAAGGCGGCCATACACTAGCCGATAATCGGGCTATTTAATTACCCCCCCGACAATCGGGCTGCCTCCGACTGAAACGGGCCCGACTATCGGGCATGAACGTCGTCAAGCATGAGGTCTCACAGATCCACTCGGAGCCCAGCAGTGGTGCAGTGGTGATTCAATGTTTGGGGGGTCGCGAACGCCGCTCGACACCTACTATACAGGTCTATTGATATGCAAATAGGCTAGTTTCTTTGTTAAACGGTTGTCGAGGTGTGAACTTCGGTGGGTGCGAGACCCCGGCTCAAAAAAGATATGGGTCGTCGGGGGCGCGCGACCCAAGACCACTGCAACACTGGAGCCCAGCCGAGTGGCTCGGAGGACGATCGGGGCCAGCCCGACTCTTTTCAAACATGTTTGATATTTTTCTGGGATCCCGTCTGGAACAGCAGCGGGTGACCGAGAGAAAGACAGCTGCAGCTGATCGACAGATCTCTCTCTCTTTTTTCTCTCTCCATCTCTCCCTCCCTCCCTCACTCTCTCTCTCTCACTCACACACACACATGCACAGATTGCACACGCTCGCGCGCACGCAGACACACTTTTCATACCGTCCACATCCATCCGCCCAGGTTGTATCATGATTGCTTGCGATGGGAATTAAAACTCAATGGTAGCGAGTTTGTTTTATATCAGCAGAAATAGTCACTACCCGTGCCGTCACAGACTGGAGTGGGAACACACCACACGCTGTAGAGGTGGGACGTTCGCGAACGAATCGAGTCTTTTGAACGGCTCTAGAAATGAACGATATGATTCGGTTCACAGTAGGGAGCCGTTCCTTTCTAATGAACAGTGGTGGAAAAAGACAAGTACTCAATTTATTTACTTAAGTAAAAATATCAATACTGCAATCAAGTTGAAGTTTCGAATGTTAATGTACTGGAATAAAAGTAAAGTAAAAAAGTATTGGTATCAAAATGTACTTAAAGTACCAATATTAGAACGTACTCATTATGCAGAATGTCCTGTGTAAATGTCCTGAGTAAAATGTAGAAAAATCATTTGAAAGTAGCCGATCTACAAGCTCACAATGGGTCGCAACGTGACACATTGTGAGCTTGTAGATCGGCTATTTTCAAATGGCAGGTATGTAACCTATGTATGTCATAAATAAATGTATAGGGTTGAAGTTATTTGTAATTATAATCAAAATCTACAAAGTAACTAGTAACTCGAATGAGCCAATCTTTTGAACGGCTCTTTGAAAGGAACGGATCCCAGAGATCCGGCTCACTTCAAAGAGCCATAAATCCCATCTCTACTTTGCTCTTGCAAGTACACGCCCCCTGCCTGATCTACAAACCCTACTATGTGGCGCGGAGGGACACAGTTTGATCTTGGAAATCTAATGTTCTGTGCGCCACACAGTCATACGACTAATCATAAATAAGGCACCATGAGAAGCAGACAACACGCAGCACGCAGCAGTGATAGAGACATAGAGGGTAAAAGTCAGAGAGTTGAACAGAGGCATGGATGGACATGACATGAAACGTGTCAAAGTGAACTCATATGATCATCAAAATGGGACACAATTGAAGCGTTTTTTTCCCTCCATTGCGCGAAGCGATGGTGTGTTGTGTGGATAACGTTTATGTGTTGTTGTGTGCGTGTGCGTGCGTGTGTGTGTTGCAAGGCGAAGAACAGCCCCCGTGACATTTTGTATTAATTATATTATGTATTATTGCTTTGTTCAGGCCCGACTCAATAGAATCCTGTAGCGTGCGGAGTGCCCGACTGTTCAAAACGGCTAGTCTGAGCCCGTTTAGATTATCTGGTAAAATAATCTGAAAAAATGATCCTGTAGTGTTTAATTCTACCCGATTCAGTCGGGCCCGATTATCTTGTAGTGTATTGCCAGCTTAACATAGACTGTAAGATCCTTCTCAATAAACTAAAATCAAAACATAATATACGTAGCTATTTCTGGGTTTCAGCCTGATTATTTCACATTTAATGCAAATATGTTTAATGACATGTTTAATAATTTATGGCAAGATAAGAATTTCATTTTAGATCAACTGTCTAGCTCAAGAAGAAGCAAAGTTATAGTAATTTCCTGTTTTGGGGAATAAATTGCTAATAATACAAATGAATTGTTATTATAGACCGACATATTTGTGACTGATGCTGGGGAAAATGTCCTCATGCCTGCATTGGTCTTTTTTTAATATTTTTGCAGATCATGAAAGTACAGAACATAAGCTTTCAAATGACGTGTCATTCATTGAAATCTAAATATATTTGAAGAAGATATGCTTATTTTAATGTAGTTAAGCCTCAAACCAAGAATCTGATTCTCTCAAAGTTTGTCACACTTTTGGCAGTCAGGTAATAATAATAATAATAATAATAATAACTTTATTTATATAGCACCTTTCTAGGCATGAGCCACAAAGTGCTGCACAGGCAAGATAATACAATAATAATTGTATACAAGCAAAATAAAACAAAATAAACATAAGCAAATGCAAAAAAAAAGAAAAAAAGAACATAGGGTTGTTTACAGGAATGCTTTTTGGAACAAATAGGTTTTTAAAAGTGATTTAAATAGCCCAAGGGACTCTGCAAGGCGAATGTTCTCCGGTAAAGCATTCCACAGTTTCGGAGCTCGGACAGCAAAGGCCCGATCACCCTTTGTAACAAGCTTCGCTGAGCGAACTATGAGGAGACCCTTGCCGGCAGACCTAAGGTCACGAGGAGGGTCATACGGGGTCAGGAGCTCAGTGATGTAGCCCGGGGCAAGACCTCTTTGGGCCTTAAATGAAATTAAAAGGATTTTAAAATCTATTCTAAAAACAACCGGGAGCCAGTGAAGTGACATCAGGACAGGAGTGATATGATCATGTTTTCTGGTGTTTGTTAAAAGCCTGGCGGCTGCATTTTGCACTAGTTGTAAGCGGGAGAGAGTTTTTTGGGGTAAACCTGAGTAGAGAGCGTTGCAGTAATCTAGGCGGGACGTGATAAATGCATGAATACGTTTTTCCAGGTCGGGACTAGACAGAAAGGATTTGATTTTTGAAATATTTCGTAATTGGAAAAAGCAGGTTTGAACAACTTTTTTGATGTGTATATTAAAATTAAGGTCCGAGTCCATTAAAACGCCTAGATTTTTTGAAGTGGATTTGACATTTGTGGATAAGTTTTCCAGATTGTCTTTAAGAATTTGGGTGGATTGTGGAGGGCCAAAGAGAATGATTTCTGTTTTATCAGGGTTCAACTGTAAAAAGTTTTGGGACATCCAGGAGTTGATGTCCGCCAGACAGGCTTTCAAGCCGTAAGGGGTTTGAACAATGGATTGTTATCTCCATCCCTCACCCGCCCTAACCTATTGGTGGTGATCTGCTGCTGAAACCTGAGAATAACAACCACACATCAGCCAACAGAAACTGCAGATGTAAATGTTGGCTTTGACATGTTAATGTGTGTCTCCACCCCCCAGAAGGGTGTAAGGAAACACAAAAACACAGCTCTGTTTACAAACTAATTTAAGCTATTTAATTATTCTAAAATGGATATCTGTTGCAATGAGAAGGTTCTCAAACATACACTCTTAGATAATATGGAAAAAAGGATAAACACCAAAAATCCAAAATCAAACCTATTTTGTATACCCGGTACAATAAACTGCACACAATTCTACTCTGCATATAATGTGAGTTAATGGGAAAACAATGATTGTCCCAAAAAAGTATTAAAGCTACTCATTTGAAAAGGCTATCATGTTTCAAAGTACTTATATGGACCCTACAAACAAACTTATACATAAGAGATTTATTCACCTTAGGTGTCCCTCACTTTTGGTCTAGCTCATGGACTAACAGTAATGTCTTGAAAGACAGTAATGTCTTGAAATATTTTAATTACAGACATGTACGGTATAGCCTTCCAGAATGAGCATGCAATATTTGGAAATAACAGGCTTTGGACGATTTAAACCTGACTTATACTAGTCGCATGCTGAAAACAGACGCACATTGGTTATTTTCACATCGCATGGCGAGCAACACCGCAGTCACTATGGTGACCTCACGCTGCCCCCCCAACAGTGGACACGTCACAACATCAACTGTGTTGTCTTGTGTTTGTAGCCCCCCCCCCCCCCCCCCCCAAAAACAAACACTGACAAATAAATGACATGTGGACCCTGATGAAGGCCTCAACTAAACATATTTCCCCAAAGAACACTTGTTATCGTTTACTCACAGACCCACGCAGCGCTTCTTCATCTTTTACCAAATAAATGACTGATGTGGAGGACACTGTTTTATCTTCCATCAGACCAGTAGGAGCGAGATCATTTAGCGACCTCCAACCTGGTCGCAACCTGGTCAATAGTTTTCACCGACCGGGTCGCTAAATCTACCGACCGGGTCGCTAAATCTACCAACCTGGCTTCAAAATCACCGACCAGGTCGCTAGATCTACCGACCGGGTAGCTAAATCTACCAACTGGGCTGCAAAATCACCGACCGGGACCAGGTCGGTGATTTAGCGGCCCGGTCGGTAGATTTAGCGACCCAGTCTGTGATTTTCCTGGCCCGGTCGGTAGATTTAGCGACCAGGTCGGTAGATTTAGCGACCAGGTCGGTATATTTAGTGGCCAGGTCGGTGATTTAGCGGCCCGGTCTGTAGATTTAGCGACCCAGTCGGTAGAATTAGCGACCCGGACCGGCGGTTGGTAATTAGCGACCTGGGCATTAATTTAGCGACCTGGTCGGTGATTTAGGGTTAGGCTTAGGGTTAGGGTTAGGGTTAGGGTTAAGGTTAGCAGCCCGGTCGGTGGATAAGCGACCCGGTCGGTCGATTTAGCGACCCAGTCGGTGATTTTGCGGCCCGGTCGGTAGATTTAGCGACCCGGTCAGTAGATTTAGCGACCCGGTCAGTAGATTTAGCGACCCGGTCGGTAACCCGGTCGCTGAAAACTACCGACCAGGTCGCAACCCGGTTGGAGGTCGCTAAATGATCTCGCCCTCTCTCCATCAGACCTGCCACGGACGTCCACCTCGGTCAACATCGACAAGCTTCTCCCCGGGAGGAAGTACACGGTGAACGTCTACAAAGTCACGGACGAAGGCGAGAACAACCTCATCCTCACCACCTCACAGACCACTGGTGAGTGCACACACTCACGCTCACCCCTCGGTAAGGCAGGGCAATTACATATCGATAATATCAATGATATCTTAATGTGACTGGAGATATCATGATGGATTTTGGTAACCGTAATGTCATGATATGGAATGTTGCCTTTTTCCGGTTTTAATCACTTTAAACCTGTGGTTTTCAACCCCTTTCGTATCACGGTCCGTTATTTATTCAGTATTTGAGCCACAGACCACCATTTGATGAGGTTTAGCCTCTCAGACCCAAAACTTTGAATATTTTATTGTCATTGGATAAGATTGTGTCCACAATTCCATGCTGTATTGATGAGGTACCATAGATAACATGCTGTATTGATGAGGTACCATAGATAACATGCTGTATTGATGTGGTACCATAGATAACATGCTGTATTGATGTGGTACCATAGATAACATGCTGTATTGATGTGGTACCATAGATAACATGCTGTATTGATGTGGTACCATAGATAACATGCTGTATTGATGTGGTACCATAGATAACATGCTGTATTGATGAGGTACCATAGATAACATGCTGTATTGATGAGGTACCATAGATAACATGCTGTATTGATGTGGTACCATAGATAACATGCTGTATTGATGTGGTACCATAGATAACATGCTGTATTGATGTGGTACCATAGATAACATGCTGTATTGATGTGGTACCATAGATAACATGCTGTATTGATGTGGTACCATAGATAACATGCTGTATTGATGTGGTACCATAGATAACATGCTGTATTGATGTGGTACCATAGATAACATGCTGTATTGATGAGGTACCATAGATAACATGCTGTATTGATGTGGTACCATAGATAACATGCTGTATTGATGTGGTACCATAGATAACATGCTGTATTGATGAGGTACCATAGATAACAGGCAAATGTTCATCAAAATAACAATTCTTCCACATATGGTTGACCAGAGTTTTTCTTTTTTTTTATATATATATTTGTAATGATTTTTTTACATACAACACAGTACACACACATTCACTCACTTTCACACACAAACAAACACCACCTGCACATGATTATTTAGAGCAATAACAATAATAATAATAAAGAAAAAAACATAAGGGTAATAATAATAATAATAAATATAGCTGCAAGCAGCGATAAAGTGGCCAAAAACACCTCAAATCATGAACACAGCCTGCGATGTACGTGAAATCTTGCAAGCACATTCCCACTAGGTCAAGGAACAGATGCCACCCTTCTCACATTGGCCTGTTATAGCGCCACCAGCGGATCAACTTTTGCATAACACATTTTTTGAACAAAATGCCTCAAATCATGCATGCAGCGTCCGATTGCGTCAGTAATGTCAAAGAGAGTACTGCCTGCGATCTTGACATTTTGTACTTTTATAGCCAGTTTTCTGGCTTGAAGCGAGCCCACAATTGTTTCGAAGGAACAATATTTTCTAGTTTATAATTTATTGTGAATGAATTTTCCTCATTGACTTGAATGAGAAAATGCAAAAACGGCAACCACACTTGCAATTTCCCAGATGGCATCTTTTTAGTTCTTATATGAGTAGAACGAATTGAAATCCATACATATTATTGGTATTTGAAGCACCCAGGACAAAATGTGTCAGCCAATATCATATCTATACTGAGATTGATGCTGGCTTTGTCGTTGCGACCGAAGGTCGCATTTACCCTGAGAAATCTCGTAGTGCAGTGGAACAATAAAGCTAAAGATATGTTTAGAAATGTTGACAGGCATATATTCATTGTACCAGGTTGTGCACTTATAGTAGTGCTGTGCAACACTGACTAGTTCTTTGAAGGCAACAGACTCAAAGGTTGCGATGGAAAGCATCATTGATCAAGCATGTTTCATATCTAGCTAGCACTTGCATTACGTAGCTTGGCAATCAATCTGTGATGTTGACTCTGGGTGACATGCTGTGGCGATTTTGGTGGAGTAGATTTTAGCGCCATTTATCTCCACAAAGTTAAAATATGTTTCCAAGTTGCAAAGCTGCTGTTGTCTCGAGCTCTCACCAGCATTTGGAGGAGACACGAATACTCTCCTCTCCGTCTTTCTTCACCGTTTGTGACAATGTGTGTGCGTTGGCTTTCAGTTTGTGTGTATTTTTTAAGACCCGCCCAAGGCCGTCTCTGATTGGCTTAGCCTGAAGTTTTAACCTAGGTCAACCAATCATCGCTCCTCTTCAGCGCATCATGTTAGTGTGTGAGGCCAGGCACGTCTTTCACTTTACTATGAGAGTTACCACAGGCAGTTTATGACAGGCAGCAGACAGGCTCCGGTGCCGCTCTCAGTCTGCTCTCCGCTGCGGAGAGAAACAGTTCATTTGGACCACAGAAAGTAACGAGTAACTAGCCACTTTACACCACAGTAACTACAACGACGTTATTGAATGGGAAAGGCAACGAGTTACGTTATTATTTACAGAGAAAAGTAGTTTTGTTACGTAACGCCCTTGCAAGTAACAACGTTATTCCCAACACTGGTCACGTGACATCACTTCCTGCACTGACAGTCAGACAAGCTATGAGATTTCTCAGGGTATAAAAGTCCATATATGGTCATTCCCAGAAAAAGATTTAAAAAGAAATATGCGTGACATGACTTCCTGTACTGACAGTCAGACAAGCTACGAGATTTCTCAGGGTATAAAAGTCCATATATGGTCATTCCCAGAAAAAGAAAAAACTTTTATGCCCATACATGGAGATTTCTGATGTCATAAATCCCAGGCCGAAAATGAGAATGTTAGGTTACCCCATTATGCCCATATGATCAGGAGTAGCCTACTCTGAAATGTGTTTTAACTACTTTAACTTGAACCCTAACCAATCACGTTCCAATGTTGGACTTGCCTATTATAGCCAAGGTGAAAATGCAAAAAAGGACAGTTTAGATTGTGATACGTTGTGAGTTTATAGTTGAAGCCATCTGTGTTACTTTCCATGGGTGGGGTTTTCAGGTTTCTACATCCTTATGCACACGCCTGTCTATTCAACACAGACATTGCAATGGCCCACTACGGGACGAACAGGTTTCACTGACCTTTGTATGGGCCCTGATCATAGCAGATGACACACACACTCATTCAGCCTGAAGTGATACTTCCAATGCACTCCGCCTATCTTGTTTGGTCATTCTATGGTAAGGTCACACATACTGTAGGTAGGGGTGTAACGATACATTTTAATAACGATTCGATACATGGTTGACGATACAATACATGGACGATATTGGTTCATTCATGGTGATACGATACGATACGATTCAATGATTTAAAATCGATATAGTAACTATTTAGTAAAGACATTAAATCCATGTGAAAAGTGTAGATAGTGCAGGTTTTTAAGGGAAACATGTATTATTATGGATATAAATAAGTAAACACGGGCAAAACTTGGACATTGTATTTGAACACATACGGACAAACCTGCACCTTGACATGAACCCAGAGATTAAGCACATTTATCGATAGCTACCAGTGTAGCTATATGGAAAGGAAAAGTAATTAAACCCTTCATTGTCTCCATCTGCCGAAGGCAGGGGGAGAGTATGTTTACACCCCTGTCCGTCCGTCCGTCCTCCGAGTTTGTGTACAGCTAATCTCCGGCGCCGTTGGCCCGGTCGCTGCCAAAATGAGCACACACACTCCCTGGATGCCAATTCAGAACCTCTGCCCCACATTTTTTAAATGGCCCTGTTCTAGCGCCACCTTGAGGCCGATGTGTCCTCCGAGTTTGTGTACAACTAATCTCCGGCGCCGTTGGCCCGGTCACTGCCAAAATAAGCACACACACTCCCTGGATGCCAATTCAGAACCTCTGCCCCACATTTTTCAAATGGCCCTGTTCTAGCGCCACCTTGAGGCTGATGTTTGCAAAACACATTTCTGTACACTACTCCTACAGATTTTGACCAAAAATCACACAAATCGGTAGACAGTGTCTCTACAGTCATGTGATCAACACGGATCTGTCTGATTGTCCATATTCCATCCTGATTGGCTGATATTGGCTTTCAAAGTTTCTAAGATTGGTCCATTTTGGACAAAATGCCTCAAATCACAAATGCAGAGTGCAATTAACATGAAATCGTGCACACACGTTCCCACTAGGCCGAGGAAGAAATGCCACTTAACATTTTTTAAATCAGCCTCATGGTGGCGCTATAACAGGCTGATTCGTGGTTTTACCTATAACTCCACCGATCAGTTTCAAACTTTGTAAGCGCACTCCCTGAATGCCAATTCAGAACCTCTGCCCCACATTTTTCATATGGGCCTTTTCTAGCGCCACCAGGAGGCCAATTTGTGCAAAACTACCTTTTGGCCAGTACTCCTACAGATTTTGTCCAAAAATCACGCAAATCGGTAGACAGTATCTCTACAGTCATGTGATTGACATGGATATGTCTGATTGTCCATATTCCATCCTGATTGGCTGAGATTGGCTTTCAAAGTTTGTAAGATTGGTCCGTTTTGGACAAAATGCCTCAAAACACAAACGCAGAGTGCAATTAACATGAAATCGCGCACACACGTTTCCACTAGGCCAAGGAAGAAATGCCACTTCAAATTTTTTAAATCAGCCTCATGGTGGCACAATAACTATTCGTGGTTTTTCCTATAACTCCACCGATCAGTTTCAAACTTTGTAAGCGCACTCCCTATAGGCCAAGGAAAAACCCTTTCCTTGTATTTTTCACATCAGCCTTTTATAGCGCCACCAGGAGGCCGACTTATGTAAGACAAATTTTTGGATATGACTCCTTCAGATTTTACCCAAAATTAACACAAATCAGTACACAGTATCGATCTACAGTCATATGATCAAGACGGATCTGTCCCGTAATAAATATTCAATCCTGATTGGCCAAGATTGGCCTCCAAACTTTGCAGGATTGATCCGTTTCGAACGAAATGCCTCAAATCAAACACAGCGTGCAATTGTAATGAAATTGTGCACGCACAATCGCAAAAGGCCAAGGAAGAAATTACACTACAAAATGTTCAAATCAGCCTCATGGTGGCGCCATGAAAGGTCTAAGATTGGTGAAGAACACATGCCACCCTTTTTACATTGGCCTATTATAGCACCACCAGGACGCGTGGCTGGTGGAGACCTGTGCTCGGAAGAGCACTTCTTCTAGTTTTATTTTTTTCTTCTTAAAAATGCTAAATATAATGTACAAGTAGGCAGTATCGATACAATCGATTATTTGCACTACCGATTCGATACGATACAAAATCAAACGATACGATTCGATTTTAGCTGTTTTCATTTCGATATACTTCGATTTGTAGCCTTTAACCTCTAGTTCCTGTCCTACCTCAACCCCTCCCTCTATCATTCTCTCTCTTTGACTGAAACCTGTTGGATCGCGACAACTCTATCCCCCTCCATCTTCCACCCCCCTCCCTCTGTCTCTACCCCTTTCTCACTCTCTCTCTTTCTGTATCTCAACATGGATCTGTCCCATTTAGCGCCACCATCAGGCAGATTTTTGCAAGACACATTTTTGGACACTGCTCCTACAGATTTTGCCCTAAAATCACGCAAAGCGGTACACAGTATGTCTAGAGTCATGTCATCAACATGGAAATGTCCCATTTAGCGCCACCATAAGGCTGATTTTTGCAAAACACATTTTTGGACACTGCTCCTACAGATTTTGCCCTAAAATCACGTAAATCGCTACACAGTATGTCTAGAGTCCTGTCATCAACATGGATCTGCCTATTTGTGTATACATGTGACCTGACGGTCACTTATCTCCCGTCGGGAGTCTTACTGGTTATGTTGTCTTGAGACCAGCTTCGGCCGAGATCAAGCTTTCATCCCATCATATGAAACCTAAAGGTCTTTAAACACCCAGGACAAATAGTCAAAATGTGTCAGCCAATAATAGGCACTAATGAGATTGATGCAGGCCTAATGCTTTGTGTGTATAGTTGCACGCTGTGTGTGTGTGTGTGTGTGTGTGTGTGTGTGTGTGTGTGTGTGTGTGTGTGTGTGTGTGTGTGTGTGTGTGTGTGTGTTCTTTACATTTGTACATAAAAAGATGGATTTAATGTGGCTAATCAACACAGGCTAACGTGTAGTGAACTGTTCATACTGACTGAAATGTTTCTTGTGCCACAGATGCAGAGCCCACAGTCCCCCCACCCACCCCGGAAACGACTATGATACTGCCAATTACCATGTCGCCTGAACCAGGTGAGCATAAGTGTGCGTGCGTGTGTGTCTGTGCGTTTTAGTGGCCAAGCCCACTATTGTATTGCTATCTTTTATTATTATTCTGCCACTTTCGCAGTTCTGGCTTGACCGTGCAGTCGCTTTTCACAAAACTGGTCAGTACTGTATGGTAGAGGGTAATACCAAACGGTGAAAACACAAAACTCACAACCATTGGCCAAAACCTTTTACACATGAACTTTGGACCAATATAAAAAGTAAAAAAAAAATGCTTTATTTTTTTCATTCTGTCTGTTAAGTTTCAAACCGAAACAAACACTCTGTGTGTTGCCATAGGCAACACACTATAGTACCTGTCCGACTTTATTGTGGGCTCGCTGAAAGCGTGCACACATTTGTTATGTAATTTATCTATCAGGCAATAAGGCAGTCATATCAAGTTCTCCTCAAAACTTTGGCACCTTAATACTTACACCAAAAATCAATATTCAAACAACAATGTGTTCAGCTTACTGTGGTGACGTGTGCTATTACTTTTTACAACAATCGGCCAAAAGGTGACGCTGTAGGAAGCCTTTGAAAACGCATGCTCATGCTCTGTTTGACGTACAGCCATGAAACCTGGACACACATATTTGTCTCCTCATGCCGAACAACTTTTACACTCTGACTTTTGACCTCTGACCTTTAGATCTCCCACCATTTTGAATTATATGTAAAACAGTAAAAATCTATCTCCTCGATCCTGGGATTTTCGTGTCATGCGCACAGAACTTTTTTTACATGAACTTTGGACAAATACGGTCAGACTGTCAGGTCGGATCTTTTTTAAAGTGAAACATTATTTTTTGAATAATTCAATGAATATTGCAGTTTTATGCAAATTATTCTTCTTCCTCTAAATCATACATGAAGTCACACGTTCATGGCATTTGGCAAAGATTTAGAGAGTTAGTCCAGATATCACTGAAACCAATCTTATTCCAATTGGCCAAAGGGGGGCGCTATACGAAGCGTTTGAAAATTCAAACTTTAAACAGGCATAAGTCATGCCTCGTTTCGTTTGAAGACAACTTGCTTACACGTGTGCCTTGACTCAAGCAGAAGACATCTATGTCTTTGTTAAGTAAGTAACGTCAAAGAGAGCACTGCCTGCAATCTTGACATTTTGTACTTTTATATGTACTTTTTTGGCTTGAAGCGAGCCCATGATTGTTTTGAGGGAACAATATTTTCTAGTATTTATTATAGTAAGGCGCTATATAAATTCAAGTTATTATTAATTTACATGCTTTGCTATTTGTCTTTACAGACTACTGTTGTTATTATTCATTATCTCTTTGTAATAACAATGTTGGGGAACCTAAACCAAAGACTTTTATTCTTATACTCGAATATAAGAAGTAACAATAAAACGCTTGAATCTTAAATCTTGGAAGATTAATTTTATCCCCTTAAGTCTAGCCTGGATCAGATGAAAGCTAAAATAAATAATTACATAAACAAGCAATCTGTTGTTGTTGCAGCCTCCCACTGTGACCCTGGATACCTGCTGAATGGAGACTTCTGCTACCACTTTGAGACGGAGATGGTGCTGAACTGGAACGATGCCTCATCATACTGCATCAACCAGAGAGGAAACCTGGTCAGCTTCCACTCTCCAGAGGAGCACATCTTCTTGACTGGTGAGTGTCCCACACAACTGTCAATGAATAGAATAGGAATACTTAATTAATACCCGAAGGGAAATTAAGTACCACAGCAGCTCTCATCAGCAAGTGATGGCTGAGTGGTTAGTGTCCATGCCTAGGACTCCGGAGGCCCCAGAGGTCGCAGGTACGATTCCCCGCTCCAGCCATCACTGCTCCCCTCTCCCCCGCGCTCCTTGTGAGCAGCACTGGGTTCAGCTGGGTTAAGCTGGGAAAAAAAAAAGCAGCTGGGTTGGGCTGTGATATCTGAATTTCCCTCGTGGGATGAGAAGGTATTTCATTTCATTCACATCCACGGCAATGAATGTATTAATGAATGTAGTCTATCAAGATTATACATTCATGATGAGGCAATAAACTGTATTAAGCTTCTGAAATGTTATCCATAACAGACATGATATGCTTGTTACTCGCTTACTGCATAAGTAAGCGACATAGAATGACGAGAATGCTTACACAACCCTCCCTGCCAAAGACTCATTTGAGGAGAGTCCACTGTTGACCACTAGAGGGTGCTGTTCACCAAGTTATACAGTCAGACTTGGTCTCTGGCTGTTCTACAGCACTGCAAGTGTTGTCAATGACATGACCGTGTGTGTGTGTGTGTGTGTGTGTGTGTGTGTGTGTGTGACCACCATTGACTCTCAATGATTCATTTTGTAAAAAATATCTGGAGCAGGCTGCACTCAATATAATATACATGGGATTATCGAAACTGGACAATTTATTTTCCTGATCCTATGACATGATGCCGGATCTGATCGAATTATTTTATTCCATAATGTTTCAAAAGTAATTAAAAACCTGGCAAGAGAGGTAAATAAATTGCCATATAGAACAGACAATGCCAATGTCAAAGTAGTATTTAAAAAAAAAATATATATATAATATAACAGACAGTGCAGGGAGTAGCCTGATCTCAGACTCAGCTCACACAGTAGTCTGAAACTGTGCCCTAGTGTGGGCGATTTCTGGAAGGGAGGGGGGTGGGAGGGGCTTTGATTTAAAAAAAAAACCCAATCACTACAGGTCTCCTCGTGAGCACCCACGTGAGCACCTCGTCTCCTAACGATGACGCTCTGATGATGACGTCGCTTGAAAAAACGGGCTGCGGCGCGGATTGGATATTCATTAGACCCACCCCCACCCCCCGCGCTCATTGGATCAGCCGACATTTTTGGCTGATCACTGCCGATTCATGTACTCAGCTCCAGACCAGAGAAACAGTCCACTCTGAGAGTGGGCGGGGTCTATGGTCTGGAAGCAGGCTATGCAGGGAGTTCTCTGAAACTGTGTTTTTCATCATTTCTGTGCTATATAGCTCACCTGTCAGCGGCAGCCTGGGTCGGCTTGAGTGACACTGCGACCGAAGGAACTTTCATCTACACAGATGGAACAGCAGCTGTAAGTGATATGTGTCATAAACGACAGATATTTTGCAGATCAAATGTCATCAATAGTCTAATCTTTAACAACAACAGGATTACACAATTATGCAAGTGTGTCCCTTCTGTAAGGTTTCACTGTCCACTGGTTCTACATTTGGACTCCAAAGACCCCCAGGGGTCCTTGAGGGGGTTTCAAGCGGTCCGCAACAAATGGACAAACTCTGTAACAAATGAGTGTACACACTCTGGGAGTGTACAAATGAACGCTGAATTGTAAATGGTAAATGGTGCATTTGCATAGCGCTCTTATCCAAGGTGCTTTACATAGATTGTGCGTTACACATTCACCCATTCACACACACACACATTCATACACCGATGGCGGAGGAAACCATGTAAGGCACAAACCTACTCACCGAGAGCAACTAGGGGTTCAGAGTCTTGCTCAAGGACTCTTCAACACTAACTCTTGGGGAGCCGGGGGTCGAACTGGGAACCCTCCATGTTCTAACGATGGTTTCTCTACCCCTGAACCAATGCCGCCCCCATTGTACTGTGTATGTACTTTAGGACTACCTGCCCTGGGCTCCTAACCAGCCAGACAACTGGCAGGGCAACGAGGACTGTGTGATGTTCTACGCTGAACCTGGTACACTCAATGATGACGTCTGTTCCCGTACAAAGGAATTCATCTGCAAAAAAGGTTTGTTTTGTTTGTTGTAGTTGTCATTGTACATCCATCCATGCCGTATTGCCTTGGTTGTCCCACAAGAGCCGCTGTAGTCTGCTAAACAGATGTTATGCTGTTATGTGTTTTGCCAAGTCCCGGAAAAGACGTGCTGTGATTGACTTGTACAGTCACTTTGATTGGCTCACCCCAAAACATGATTTACGACTGTGGCAGCTCGCATGGGACAACCAAGGCATCGATGTGTGTACAATGACAACTAATAACAAATTCATGAAGAAAGAAAAACACACTTTTGACGCAACAAAATGCATAGGTAAGTAGTAATAGCTTTATGGGCTCCACTCTATGCTATGGCACCTATGAGGGCTACTGGACACAGGGCATTTCTACCTAATAGACCCAATGGACAGTCATTTGGGATCAATATAAGTAGGACAATGAGCCTAGATGTTGTTTAGTGCACAGTTGTCCTATAATTTTGTTTTCATCACCTTTTTCATATTTGTTATTTATATTATTCACAGGGGCGGAGCAAGGTCCTCTACCTCAACCTCCAACCTCTGGACCAGGTAAAAATATCAATGCTGCTAATTATTAATCATAATTTATGCCTTTATACAGGAAGCAACTGTATGCTTATTGTGGGCTTGCCTGAAAGGCGAGACCAGTATGTTATCTTCATTATTTATTTATTATCTATCAAGTTCTACCCGACAGTACAAAGGCCAATGAGGTGCAGCCAAAGGGTAGATCTTTGTGCCCGTGTTACATGCGAGCCTTCCTAGTGATGCCACTGGTGATGTCAGCAGTGTTGAGCCCACACTGTTTCGTAGGAACAGTATGTCCAGTTGTGGGCTCGCCTGTAAGCACACTTTAGATATTGTCATTATTGTGGGCTCGCCTGTAAGGCGAGCACATATATTGTCATTATTAGTGGGCTCACCTGAAAGGCGAGCACACTCTAGATATTGCCATTGTGGGCTCGCTGAAGGCGAGTCCACCTTGTTATACCCCAGTTTATATTTATTTAGAACTTCCAAGGTTCCGTACCCTTTCTTCGTCCTCTACTTCAACACACTTTGTGCTAGAAACTTCGTTCCAACTTCAACATGTTCAGCTTTCTACAGTGATGTGTGCTTAAATCTTTCTTTTTAAAAATTTTCATATTTATTTAAATATTTAACTTTTAAACTTTTATTTTTCCTCCTTATAATGGGAGTCTATGTAGAAAAGTGCCCACTTTTCTGGTGCAAATTCTTTGTGCTCTTATAGCTCTTTCATACTTTCACATAAAAACATCGTTCCAACTTTGAAATGTTCAGCGAGGTTTGAAGTTTCATTGTTGTTTTAGAAATTTTTTAAAAGTTTATACTGTTCGAAATATTTAACTTTATTCGTAAATCTTTCATCCCATAGAGAATGCATGGGATCTGACTTTCAAATTTTCACTTTTTCACTGAACTTTATAGCCTCATTACTCTGGCATACATTTACGTAGGAACATGATTTAAAGTTGAAAACGCTCACACGCTTTTGGACTTCTCCCTGGTTCAAACGGTATTCGAAAATGTTGTACGGTTTATTCACAATCGCAGCTCAAAGGTAGAGTGGTTTGGGGTATTTTGGGGGTATTTTTGGCGGGAAAACCAGTCCTAGAGTGTGGTTAGAGTGGAGGAGATTTTTTCTTGTTCCCAGATTTTCTGTGAATATATTGTCCTCACGGCCAAAATGTTCAACATTTATGCATGTTTTTTGGCACGTTTGTAGCCACGCTCGTCGTGTTTCGTACAGTGCCACTAAAATAAAACAGAGACTTACAGAATTTCATCTATGGCCCTCGGAGTGCCGGGCGCGACCTCAGACGGTCCCATTCCCTTCCATTATAACTCTTCTGGTTCTTAGATTTTTTTTATTTTCCCCCAAACGTTTCTAAATCACTCTCATGCGCTAATTATTGATCGTTTTAACACCAAAATCGTTACAGTCATAGAGTAATGTCTCCAGCCACTCACGGGACAGAGACTATGTGCTTTTGACTTTTCGTGTTTCCGCTAAAGCGATCAGTTCGTCATTTGCGCTCCCTATTCAAATCAATGGATATGGCCCATAGCTTGAACAAACAGTTAGTTCTATAGCTCACAAGCAAAGGTGCTCCAGCTGCTCCTTATTAACTTTAATTACAGTGCTGAGTCAGTGGTCTCACATGATTTACAAGCTCACAACAAGTTGCACTGTGTAACTTTGTGAGCTTGTAGATCGGCTATTTATCTGGTTCTCAAAGTGTGGTCCAGGGAACACAAGGACGCACGCACGCATGTATTGACACATGCACACTCACACTGACACACATGCACACACACACACACACACACACGCACGCACGCACGCACGCACGCACGCACACGCACACATGCATACTCACATGCACGTGTGCGCGCACGCACACACACACACATGCATACTCACATGCATGTGTGCGCGCGCGCACACTCACACACACATACACACACACACACACGCAGACATGCATACTCACATGCGTTCTTCACCTTAATTGGTTTAACTTAGCCCCGCCCCCTCTCCTGATTGGCCGAAACTTTATTTGGCTTTACGTTATGAACCGTTTGTCATACAGACTTGTGGGAGGCGTCAAATGACTTGATTAACAGTCCTTAACCTTAATTGGGGCCTATTTCGCCAAACAGGGAGTGCCCCTCACCAAACAGGAAGTGACCCTTTATCTCATGAACCGTTTGTCGTACAGACTTGTGGGAGGCGTCAAATGACTTGATTAAAGGGGAGTTTCGGTCAAAAACGACTTTCCTACCTTTAAAATGTTGATTCAGGAAGCTTCTGGGTTGATCCTGGATAGTTTTGACCCATAGCAGCATTTTGTTACATTTTGGATTTTCTCCCCTGCACCCCACGGCTCCAAACGGCACCTCTTGGGTCACTCCATAATCCGGTTATTATTCTCGCTCAAAACTCACTTTTCTCGCTCGGCCTCAGTCCCTGATAATGTTTTTAGCATATACGAGCCACACCAGCTCCTGGTCGCCGCCATGTTTGTTTACAAGAAGCTCAACTCTGAACTCTCAGCCCTCCAAGAGAAACCCTGGGAAATCCCGTTTTGTATCGCGTGACTCTCGAAGCGCGTTCACGAGCTGCTGCTTCTGCTCTCCTCCCCCCAGCCTGTTACCTGTTGAGGCAGACAAGACAAGAGACTATACACACATCACTCTGCAGACTTTGTCGACATAGTTACATCGTTTTCTTTGGCTAAGAGCATTTTTGTGTTTTATTGTTCAACCTTTTTTAGTTTCTAAAATGAAGGAGTGCGTATATCCCGGGTGTTCTAACAAGAGAACGAGGGCCACTTTGCGTTTCAAAAGCTTTCATCGCATTCCTTCATTGGACCCAGATTTGAGGAAACTTTGGTTAACTGTTTTAAAGATTGATTTAAATACTCCACATGAAACAACGACAAACTGGACAGTTTGCAGCGACCACTTTGACCCGGACGATTTCTACACCAAAGAACCAGAGAAAGTCGATACAACGCCAGTGAAAAGACCAGGCCTCAGAAAGATAAAGAAAAAGCCAAAACAAAAGAGAGTTAAATCCTGGATAAAACGAACGGCAGTTCCAAAGGCTCTATTAGAGGTAATTTATTATTATTATTGATTATACATTTTCTTCTAATCCGTGAGTATGTGTGTAAATTGTAATAGTATTTAGCAGCGTTATTCTACCAGGCTTATTCTACCAATCATTGTTCTTATATAGGCTCTAAAATAATAGTTTTTGACTTGTTTTGAAAGGCGATTTTATTATGAGGGTAAAGGTGTTTTTCAAATTACAAAAAAAGAACTTTCCGAACGTAATAACACTAGTTTCAGAGGTTGCTGAGATTTTATTGTTTACTGTCTTTTCTTCATACCAAACCTGCGCCCATAGCCTAAAGTGGGACACGAAAAAACAGCTTGTATTCATGTTTTTATCTGAAATCAACGACACGGTTGTTTGTAATTGTTTCGTTGATTATATTCAACAGCTGTGTATCATGTGCGATTGCTTGATAATGCGCATGCACGAGCGAACATAGCCGCGTACACGTTCAGAAAGAAGTGTTTCCAAATCAGTGTCCCGCGACCCCTTTCTTGGTCGTGTGCGTCCACGTTTTTCTTGTTATTTTTTTTATTCCTGAAACCTTTTTTTATTTGGTTTTGTTGGCACCACGAGAGACTAATGTTGCTGTTTTAATTTTTTCATTGATAGTAAGAATCTGTTTTACTGAATTGGCTACAGTAATCAGGAAACACAATGCAGGTTGATATTGGTGGTAACAATTGAGTTATCATCCTTTGTTTACCCAACATCTATTATTGTGAAACAATAGGATACTAACTTTTAAAAAGGTGTAAACTCCATTCTAATACAATATATACTCAAAATATGCTTCCCTTCTTTCCTATTTCTATCTAGGATGTGCCATCCACCTCGCATTCCTACCCAACAGCCCACCCAGCAGCCCAATCTATGGGCGATCAACCACAGGTAAAACACATATTTGATCATGTATGTCCCAGATTGTGTGTGTGTGAAAAACATATATTTTTAATTTTTGTGTCGTACATATGTAGCTATATCTTGGATTATGTGACTAACTTAAAAAAAAGTAAACTATACATTTTTCTTCAATTAAATAGCCCTAGTACATAACCCGTGCCCCCCTTGTTCTTGTCTTTCGCTATCAAAGGGAGGAGAATACCGCGAGACTGATGAGGAGGAAGAAGGTTCTGCAGGGCCCCTTGTGTCAACACCTGTAAAGGCTAAACGATGTGAAACATCACACATTGGCATGCCGATCAGATCCTCACCAGAAAGTGCATCTGAAGACATAACAGAGGTGAGGACATTATTATAAACTTATACATGATGTGAGAAATAATGAATACTAGTACCTAGCTTGTCATTTTGGTGGTCCTCAATAACAAAAATAATCTTTTGATTGTTCACGACATGACAAGTTTTCATCCCACGTCAATTAAATAATACATTATAAAATATTAGTTTATAATTAATTTGCAGTCGTTGTATTCTTTCTTTGTCGTTTATCCTTTTTAGGGAGCTAAAGGTGGTGAGTCTTCAGGTGCTCTTGGTGCCGATGCTCGTTGCAAGAGGCCTCCAAGCTACTATCTGGATCTGAGCTCTCCACTTCCACCTCCGCAACAACCTCGTCGTGCATCCAGGTCCGGGGCAAAAGTTCTCCAATATTTCGAGGTACCTATTATTTTTATTACAGAACTATTAGTTTTGAGGAGCTTGGGCTCATTGTATTTTAAACTCAGGTGTTATTATTTTATATATGTTTTTGGCAATAAAAAGCCTTGTTTTATATTAAACAAAAATGCTATATCCTTTTCAAGATCTAATTCCTTTTTATTATTTTTTTGTGTGTGTGTGTGTGCATTAGAAAACAACAGAAGTTGAAGAGGTTGATGAGATAACAACGCTCAATCAATCCTTCACTGAGATGGAGTTTGGTCCTGTTGATGAGATGATTAAGCTCAATCAATCCATCTCTGAGATGGAGTTTGGTCCTGATTCGGACGGAGAATCAGAATCCTCAAAGGATGACTCGGACTCCACATACAGTCCAAGCAGCAGAACACCCAGTTCTGAGTCTTTGGAGGAGGAGGAAACGGCACCCGGTGAATGGGATCCTACAAGGAGGTGGATCGTGGACGAGTCACACATCATGGACTTGTTCAAATTCTGTTCCAACTGTGGTAAACCTATCATTGAAAAAACTCCCTATCTGGTTGGAGGAAGCCGGCTTCTTGTGAAATGGGAATGTGTTGGTGGCTGCTCATCGTGGTGGGATACAAGCCCTCAAATGGCTAGACGGGCTGCAGATAACAACATCCTTAGCAGTGCTGCTATATTTTTCACTGGAGCCACCTATACTGACATTTTTGAATGGGCCCAACTACTCAACCTCCAGCTTCCAAAAAAAAACCAGTTCTATAGTGTTCAAAAGAATTACTTGATCCCTGTCATTCATGCAGCATATGGAGAGCACAATAGGGACGTTGTTGAGATGCTGAAACAGAGATCAGCTGCAGGTCAAAGGATTGATCTCTGTGGGGATGGCAGATCGGATAGTCCTGGTAAGCTATCTTGAACATTTTACCTAAGATCCATGTAATGTTCATGTTTGTATTGTTGTATCACTGCACATCTAATTATGTACATCGCACTGATTTTCCAAACCTTTCTCTTCCGATTCTCAGGGTACAGTGCCAAATACACCACATATTCATTCCAAGATGATGTCACCAAGAAAGTGGTTCACTTCGAGTTGGTGCAGGTAATTATTCAAGCTATTATGTAAATGTCTTAATAAATATAACTGTTATGTCCATGTAGTTCTCAAAATGTATTCCCAATTACATTCCATTTTTTAATTTTGGCATAGGTTTCAGAGTCACCAAGCTCTGTAGCTATGGAGTTGATCGGTTACAAAAGGGGCCTTGAGAAACTGGAGCATCTGGGTGTACATGTTGGACTCATAGCCACAGACCGATCGCCGTCTATCAGGAACCTGATGCAGAGTGAGACGTACAGAGGGGTGATCCAACATGAATTCGACGCCTGGCATGTTGGAAAGAGTACGTTTGTCATATCTTTTTGTTCATACAATTTTTAAAAACGTCTTTTCATCTATGTCACTGTATCTTCTACTGTTGGTTTTAATTATTTTGATAATTTGCTCTTTCCCAGATGTGAAGAAGAAGTTATTGGCTGCAGGAGTCAAGGCCCCTAACAGACCACTACAGGCTTGGATTAAAGCCATCAATAACCACCTGTTTTGGTCATGCGAGATGAGTCGTGGGGATCCAGAGGTAAGACTTTTGAATTGTTATTTGTTCAGATTTATGTTTGTGCTGTGTAGTCATCTATAAGCAGATGCTGAACTTATTCAACTATGTTTTACAGCTATGTGTGCGGCAGTGGAAGTCCTTGGTCCATCATATCTGTGGTGTACATCGGTGGGAGGAGGATGGTGCTGAATATACCTGCCAGCACAGACCGTACACCGACGCAGAACAACGGAAGAAGAAGTGGCTAACTGATGATTCCTCATCCTTCCGTGTTGTACAAGGCATTGTTCTGGATCCAATAATTCTACGTGACCTCAAGCAAATGTCACACTTCAAACACACTGGTATGTCAGAAGTTTCCCAAATCACTGTGGTTGGGACCCATTTGTGGGTCGCAGACACATTTCCCATTTCCTGTCGGGCTACTGTCCTATTAAATTAAAAAATAAATAAAAAAATATTAAAAAATATATATATATAAAAAAAATAAAAAATAAAATACATGTTCTAATACAATGACTGATTGTTATATTATGTATTTTACAGGAAGCTTGGAAAATTATCACTCGACGATGTTAAAATACACCCCAAAAAGATTACATTTCTTCTACGAGTCAATGCAGGCTCGCACCATGCTTGCCGTGATGGACCACAACTACAATGTCGGCAGGGACCAGGCCATTACAAAGACAGGTAATTAAAAAAACTAAATCTTTAGCTATATGCCGCCTGGCCACATTCAATGGTCCTCTACATTCACTCCTCCTGGTTGTTTATCTCAATATGTTTATATTTTATGTTCCCATAACCGATTTTCACTTTATTTCATTCCAAATCAAATAAAAATTATAGGAAAGGAGAAGGTGAAGGTTCAGGTCTCGAAGGTTTCGAAACAATGGGTTTTGAAGCCACAGTTTGAAGCTACTCAGCAGCTGCCCTTCAGACGTGAGCTTCTCGATCGTGTGATGGAGTTGAGAGCAGTGGAGCCCTTGGAAAAGACGAAGAGGGAGAAGAACAAGGAGAAGACGACGGAGAAGACAGAAAAAAGAAGAACGTTACCCAGACCAAACATAGCCACTCTGGAGAGGCCAGAAATGTCTATACTAGAGTCTAAAGCGGAAGCCTCCAGAAGATTTAGTTATCAGAGAAAGAGAGATTAAACTTTGTATATGTTTGTGGCCCATCGTTGAATTGTTGAGAAGTTCAATAATAAAAGATAACCTTTATTACGGTTCTGTGGTTTGATTTTCTACACAACTAGTAACCCTCAAGTTTAATACATGTTTAGATAAAATGTTATTCAAATGTGTTTTTGTTTCTAAGAGGACAACTTTGAATTGTAGCAGCCATTTGTACTAACTCACACCTATGTTCACGCAACGTTCAGTGGGTAATTTAAAAAATGCTGTACATATACACTCCCAACATCTCTTTTACCTCAAGGATGATAGCAGGAACTCTAACAACTCACACCTATATGTGAATATCAGGCAATTATCTCCTTGTCAATAGCAGAGGATTGAATGCTAAATAGATATTTTTCCCATGTTTAGATACATGCTTTCTTGCTGAAATTGTCATTGATTATTGTAAAATTGCTGCTTTAGACATAATGCAATTTAAAAAATTAGACTTGCTATATGTAGTCAGCTGAGGTTTATAAAAGGAGCATTTGTTGATAAATATAGTTATTCAGATTTTATAATAAGTTATTGTAGTGTGTTACATGCTAGGGGTACACTTGTCATAGAAGCTAATAATTTAAAAGGATAATGAATGGGATAAATTAATTTCATGTCTGAGCTATCCTTTCTAGTGCAGTGGCTTAGCGCACGTTTATAAGCGTACCGATACGGAGCGGATAAAAGCACCAATTTTTTTATGGGCCTTCTTTATGACCTACTGAAGGATTTTAGATGGGTATACAAACATACATATTCAAAATACCCCTATAGTGCACAAAAGTTATCTTGATAACAAAAACTGCAAAAAACGCCTATACTAAAAGAGGGTTAATTCTTGCCACGTGTCCTCCTGCTGCTAGTTTTTACAACATACTTGCACAGGGTGTCTACAGGTAGTGTCTTGACATCCCAGAACAGCTAGAATGACAATATTTGATTCCATTATGAATCATTTGGCTTTTAAATAAGTCCTCATTATAGGCGAAAATAGAAAAAAAAAATAGATGATGTATTTTGGATGATGATTCAAGACAGCACATGAAGTATTATCCATCAAACCTTTAATACAATCATACTGTTCAAACTCTACTGATTGAGACCTAAACTAAAATAAATGAAAGGGAAGAAGGATCGGGACAGGTCAGCTGGCGTGCGCGAACAGCCTGACATCAGGGTTGAGGACCAAGGGCCTGGATGACCCTCCTTACTCCACTAAGAAGTAATCTGCAAGGGAGACAGGCAAGAAAGAGTGTGTTGTCACAATTTAAACAAATGGACATGTATATTTATGTGAAAACTTGGTGTATTGGTGTACCTGCATGGTGTCTATTTGCGGCAGTTGCATTTGCAAAGTCCAGAACAGTCAAGATTTGCATTGCTGCATTTACAACAGGAACAGTCCCCTTTACACATGCACATTTTATCAGCTCTCTTCAGGCAATGGAGACCTCAGGAATGCTTATCCACACTGGCACCAATGACCCTGATGCATCCTTGGTCCAGCCAAAGTCCTTTGGAGAAGGAATCGCTTGCTGTGTGTCTGTGCTGGTTGCCCAGATTCCTGTCTGAAACACAGACCATTTTGCATGCTGGAGAAGTGCATCCTGCGTGGGAGGTAGTCTATCCATCGGCCGACTCTCTTGACAGAAGAGTTCCTTCCTTGTTTGATTGGTGGAATTCAAAGGACTGGCTTTATTGTACATGATCACAGTCAGTCTTTCAAGTGTCTGGAAATGCTCAGAGTCAACATTTAGTTCCTGGAATGGATGCTTTGCCAGGTACGCAAATGCTTCTGTAGCAGCAGCATCAACAAGCCAGCAAGGATCACGATGACATCAGTGTCCACAGTTCGCACAAGATCCGTCACAAGATCATAGGCTTTCCAGGCCTTCCAAGCTGACTTCTTGCCTTTTCCATTGAATGCAGATGTTGTGTCACAGCCTGAATATGCATGGAACATAAGCAGACCTCGAGATTTGGGTTCCCCCAGGCTTTTGCAGATGTGGTTTATGTGATAAAACCGGAATCTTTTTCCCATGCCAAAAGCCACATAGATGTGAGTCAAGGGTTGAAGCACCACCAAATAGTTTAACATCTAAGATCAAAGAGTTCAGCTGGCCACCAACCAAAGCTGTATATGTTATATCAGGCCAAGCGATGTCAGGACAAGCTTTCGGTTCCAGTAGCATGATGGAATGTTGCAACCATGAGGAGGCAGACACAAGGATTGTGGTTCATCTACAACATGCACTGAAGCATGGAGCAAAGACGGATCTTGTTCGAACTGTGGACACTGATGTCATCGTGATCCTTGCTGGCTTGTGATGCTGCTGCTACAGAAGCATTTGTGTACCTGGCAAAGCATCCATTCCAGGAACTACATGTTGACTCTGAGCATTTCCAGATGCTTGAAAGACTGACTGTGATCATGTACAATAAAGCCAGTCCTTTGAATTCCACCAATCAAACAAGGAAGGAACTCTTCTGTCAAGAGAGTCGGCCGATGGATAGACTACCTCCCACGCAGAATGAACTTCTCCAGCATGCAAAATGGGCTGTGTTTCAGACAGGAATCTGGGCAACCAGCACAGACACACAGCAAGTGATTCCTTCTCCAAAGGACTTTGGCTGGACCAAGGATGCATCAGGGTCATTGGTGCCAGTGTGGATAAGCATACCTGAGGTCTCCATTGCCTGAAGAGAGCTGATAAAATGTGTGTGTGTAAAGGGGACTGTTCCAGTTGTAAATGCAGCAATGCAAATCTTGACTGTTCTGGACTTTGCAAATGCAACTGCTGCAAATAGACACCATGCAGGTACAGTAAGGTACACCAATACACCAAGTTTTCACATAAATATACATGTCCATTTGTTTAAATTATGACAACACACTCTTTCTTGCCTGTCTCCCTTGCAGATTACTTCTTAGTGGAGTGAGGAGGGTCATCCAGGCCCTTGGTCCTCAGCCCTGATGTCAGGCTGTTCGCGCGCCCCAGCTGACCCTAGGGCTGTAATCTAGCCCTGTTTTAGGGATTCGAACTTCGGGGGGGATTTTCCGAATGGACCATCGAACCTTCGATGGTTCGTTCGATTGAATAAAAACCGAACAATCGGACCATCGAACGTACTGTACCTTTAACCAGCTAAAACAGTGTAGGAAATGTGTTAAATGCGCTGTTTTCTCCATTGAAAACGCGTTGATGCGTGACCGCATTAACACCCTGGCTAACACACAATCCAACCCAATAGAAGAAAATGTTGCACAGTTTGTTGACGAACAGGCTCAATGTATAGCGGAGTTGCACGGATGATGATTAGACTTGGTGACTGCGTCGGAGCGTGTCGCATTCGGGCTGAACTGGTCTCGATGTAATAACCCGAGAAATCGCATTATAGATCCTTTAGGGTTTTGCAATGAAATCCATCTTTGCTCATGCTTAGGAGAAAGGCTGTTTAATCTTTGGGTGCGTGGATGGGTGTTCGCTATTCGGAGGACAAATAAGTCTGTCTCTGCCCAGCTGAGAGTGCTCTCACTCTACTGTCAACAAGCGTGTGTCAGCAAGGCTGGTTCGCCGCACCAAGAGGAGCGGAATTGGAGCGGAGGACGGTCCTTGATCGCTCCAAGCTGTTCTGGCACATTTTATAACTACTTTAATGGTCACCAGTAACTGTTAGTGTTTACCGGTAGGCCTAACTTATTTCGTATTTGGCTATGTCTACTACTGTGATATTCTGAATAGGCCTATCACATTCTGATAATTATTTTTCGTGTAAAAAAAAAAAAACCTGAACCCATTAATTTCGAACTTCGATTGCCAACGTAACGAACGAACGTTTGAATCCCCGAACGTTCACTTGCAGCCCTAGCTGACCTGTTCCGATCCTTCTTCCCTATCATTTATTTTAGTTTAGGCCTCAATCAGTAGAGTTTGAACAGTATGATTGTATAAAAGGTTTGATGGATAATACTTCATGTGCCGTGTCTTGAATCATCATCCAAAATACATCATCTATTTTTTTGCTATTTCCGCCTATAATGAGGCCTTATTTAAAAGCCAAATGATTCATAATGGAATCAAATATTTTCATTCTAGCTGTTCTGGGATGTCAAGACACTACCTGTAGACACCCTGTGCAAGTATGATGTAAAAACTAGCAGCAGGAGGAGACATGGCAAGCTTTAACCCTCTTTTAGTATAGGTGTTTTTTGCAGTTTTTGATCAAGATAACTTTTGTGCACTATAGGGGTATTTTGAATATGTATGTTTGTATACCCATCTAAAATCCTTCAGTAGGTCATAAAGAATGCCCATGCAAAGTTTGGTGCTTTTATCCGCTCCGTAACGTTAATGTCACTAAGCCACTCCACTATTCTGGAGAAATAGGAACATGAATTCACAAGAAAGAAAATAACATATAGTCCTTGTTATTACACATTTATTTGAAAAAGGTCAAATTTGAAAACGATTTTTTTTTGGAAAATAGTAACAATAGAAAATGTTAAAATGTCAATAGGAGATTCTTGTATAGAAATATAGCCTATCATTAGAGAGCAAAGCCATCGTGATACATATACAGTAAGTCCACATTCTAAAGACCCTGTAGTCAGCCAAATGAAATGGGGGTATAATGCATTTACATACTCTCTAAAGATTTACACTTGAGTGTTTTGGCATTATCACAGTTCTTGGTTGGTAGGAATGTTGACATTCAAAACAAATGACCGATAGGCAATCAATGACATTCTAACCCGGTACATAATTATTCAATGACAATGAAGAATATCTATATACAAAAAAAAACAATAAACACAACCACCCCAAAGAAAAAATAACGTCTCTGTGCATCTAGTGTCTTTACATCCAGTGTCTACCGAAACACATCCAGGAGTCAAACTTTTAACATTTTCAAACTGGGTTTACTGGCCAAGTGTATTTCGCTCTGAGGTCGCCTGCCTCCGCCAAGAAACCTTTATATAAACCACTAATTGATGGATATTTAATCCTTACAGCTCCGACCAAACAACAAGGCAAAACGACCCTGTTTCCTGCTCCTAATTGTTCTCCTTTCAGCATCCACTCCAAGAGAAGTCTGTACGCTGCGAGTCTGCACTGACTGTAAAAGAAATGAAAAATTAGTATTAGAACATGAAATAACGTAGCCAACACACACACACACACACACACACACACACACACACACACACACACACACACACACACACACACACACACACACACACACACACACACACTCATACACACACACACACACACACACACACACACACACACACACATAACGTTTCCAATGAAATTAGAGCTACCACTATATTCAATGTTTTATAAAAGTCGGCTAAACTTACTCGTTGGATAAATGGCCGTCGGGTCCCTCAGGGTTGGGTCTCTCCTCCCAGTTGATTCTCTTAGACAAAAAAAAAGTTTCAAGGACACCTCTGTTTGTCATGGCATCAAAGTCTTCATGTGCAGTCACACAGGGTAAATCTGTCTCGGAATCTGCCTCTACATCCTCTGGAACTTGTGGATGCCACAAATAAAACTCTGTGCAGCAGAGGCATTCCTCGTCATATTGCATTTTACAGCATTTTTTGTTTTCGCATTTACACCAGTCAGTAGGATCTGCTAAATGTCTTTGCCGTGTTTCGCCAACTGCATCGTCCCGTTGTTGTGATAATAATAATGCCTGTTCTTCCATTTCCAATAGTTCCTCTTCGGTGTATTCTGGCTCGAAAAGGTATGGGGCATCACCATAATCAAATCCCGCTTCCATATCGATAGAATCTTCATAATTGTCCGCCATTAGTTGTCTAATATCTTGGGAAAAAGTAAGAAAAGTCTGTAAAAATATAATATAACGGTCTGCGATGCTGACACGCTGAGGAGAAGTGAGGGGGCGGGGATGAAAACAAGCCACTGTAGCAGCAGCAGCAACAGCAGCAGCTCGTGAACGCGCTTCGAGAGTCACGCGATACAAAACGGGATTTCCCAGGGTTTCTCTTGCAGGGCTGAGAGTTCAGAGTTGAGCTTCTTGTAAACAAACATGGCGGCGACCAGGAGCTGGTGTGGCTCGTATATGCTAAAAACATTATCAGGGACTGAGGCCGAGCGAGAAAAGTGAGTTTTGAGCGAGAATAATAACCGTATTATGGAGTGACCCAAGAGGTGCCGTTTGGAGCCGTGGGGTGCAGGGGAGAAAATCCAAAATGTAACAAAATGCTGCTATGGGTCAAAACTATCCAGGATCAACCCAGAAGCTTCCTGAATCAACATTTTAAAGGTAGGAAAGTCGTTTTTGACCGAAACTCCCCTTTAAGAGTCATTAACCTTAATTGGGGCCTATTTCGCCAAACAGGAAGTGCCCCTCACCAAACAGGAAGTGACCCTTTATCGCAGGAAACGTTTGTCGTACAGACTCGTGGGTGGCGCCATATGACTTGATTAACACCCAAGGAGCCAAACTCGTTCAGTGACGAGTTAAGGCCACTAGGTGTCACCATGCCAAAAGGAGTTATCTCGTCGAGAGACGAGACAACGAAGGGTTAACTGTACGTGCTGCAGCCTGCCCTCTGAATGACCCGAGTCCATTACGTCACCCCGTAGCAGAGAGAGAGAGAGAGAGAGGGAGACAATGGCGGAGGCTGGTTACATTGATTTCCATTCTACTCTGAAACATAAAAAGGGCTTTATCTATGAATGAGGTGAAAAGAACGCCAGGGAAGCAGAGATCTGATTGTTTTCACGGCGACACTTTACCGCGATGGTCGGCCGCGGTTTGTATTTTGGTTTCGCAAGCTTTTGTAAACAAAGGGATTATCTTCCTCAATCGTCAGTGGACAACCACGTGCACACGCACAAAGCTTCCGAGGCTCTTCAAAATAAAGCGTGAGTGAACGGCGGCAGCAGCAACCGCTAGAAATGTTATAAACCTGAGCAGCCCATGTGTTAAGAGTCCTTAACCTTAATTGGGGCCTATTTGGCCAAACAGGAAGTGCCCCTCACCAAACAGGAAGTGACCCTATATCTCATGAACCGTTTGTCATACAGACGTGTGGGTGGCGTCATATGACTTGATTAAGAGTCGCCAAACAGGAAGTGCCCTTCGCCAAACAGGAAGTGCCTCTATATCTCATGAACCATTTGTCGTACAGACGTGTGGTGGTGTCATATGACTTGATTAAGAGTCCTTAACCTTATTTGGTTTAACTTAGCCCCGCCCCCTCTTCTGATTGGCCTAAACTTTATTTGGATTTGTCTCATCAACTGTTTGTCGCACAAACTTATTTGTGGTGTCATTTGACTTGATTAAGAGTCGTTCACCTTAACACTTGGGAGGCCAAACTCGTTCAGGGACGAGTTAAGGCCACTAGGTGTCCCCCTGCCAAAAGGAAGTTATATCGTTCACAGACGAGGCAACAAACAGTTAACTCTAAGAGCCTGCAGCTGCCCTTTGAATGACCTGAGTCCATTACGTCACCCAGTCAGTGCAGCAGCTCTTCTGGGGGAGAAATGGCGGAAGGACTTAACATTGCTTTAGATTCTACTTTGAAACATAAGAACCGCTTTATCTAAGAATGAGATGAAAACAGACCCAGGGAAACAGAGAGCTGATTGTTTTCACGGCGACACTTTACCGCGATTTTACCGCGATTTTTGGATTTTAGTTTCGCGAGCGTTTGTAAACAAATGGATTATCCTCCTCAATCTTCTCTGGACACGCACGTGCACACGCACGAAGCTTGCGAGGCACGTCAAAACAAAGCGTAAGTCAATGGTGGCACCAGCAACAGCTATAAATGTTATAAACCTTAGCAGCCCATGTGTTAATTGGTTTAACTTAGCCCCGCCCCCTCCTCTGATTGGCTGAAATTTTATTTGACTTTACTCATCAACCGTTTGTCGTACAATACTTGTATGACAATACTTTTACTACAATATTTTACGACAATATTTTACGACAATACTTTTACTCTTTTTTATTTTGAGTACTTTTACTCTTTTGTTCTTTGAGTACTTTTACTCAAATATGATTTTACTTCATAATGAGTACTTTTCAATTCTTAACAAGTACTTTTACTTTCGATACTTTAACAATACTTTTACTCTTTGGTATTTTGAGTACTTTCACTCAAATATTTTTTCTTCATAATGAGTACTTCTCAATACAAAATGAATACTTTTACTCTTTATACTTAATTTTACTCTTTGGTATTTTGAGTACTTTTACTCTTTATTATTTTGAGTTACTTTTACTCAAATATTGTTATACTTCATAATGAGTCATTTTCAATTCTTAACTCATTAAAAGCCAAATGCGCGATGTCGCGCGTAAAGTACTCGAGTACTTATAGTGCCGAACGCGCGATGTCGCTCGAAAAGTAATACATTACTGTAACGGCGAGTACAATACCGAGAAGAATGGCCGAAGGTCCGGAGATGAATTCCGTCGTGGTAACATCATCATCACGTCTCCACGAGCACAAAATAGTCATCCCATAACATTGAGGTGGACGGGCCATCTCATCTTTAATGTCCATTATCTCAAAACTACACTTTCAGAGGGAAGATGGCAGTAGATGGTCGCATACACAGCACATGTTGAAAAGCTGTGGCCGGCCATCACACACTACACAAAGCCAGTAGACAGGAATGACAACACAACGCGCGTGCGTGAAACCGGAAGTGATCACGCGCGGCACTTCTGGCCTTCAAAATAAGAGAACGGCAGTGAATGGGGGGTTTGGGAGGCACTATGGATATTATAATCCGTTAATGTCTGAGGCTTTTAATGAGTTAATGAGTACTTTTACTTTTGATACTTTATTGATACTTTGTGCCCTTTGGTATTTTGAGTACTTTTACTCAAATATACTTTTACTTAATTTTGCTTTTTGGTATTTTTAGTACTTTTACTCTTTTGTATTTTGAGTTATTTTACTCATGCTTTTACTTAATAATGAGTACTTTTCAATTTTCTAGATATAGATCTAGATCTAGATCTAGATCTAGATATAGATCTAGATCTAGATCTAGATCTAGATCTATTGCCAGTGGTCCAGGCTCCAACCCAAATCCGGTTCACCTCTCTGGACTCCAACTCCATCTCCTTCACCTGGCAGCCGCCTGCCACGCGCATCACAGGATACTACATCACCTACGAGGAAGACGTAGGAGCCCCGTCGTGGCTCACTCCACCCCCCCACGCTGACCAAAACGATGCCACCATCTATGGTAGGTTCCTGTCGCTCTGCTGTGTGTCCACACTCTCTAACTTCACCTCCTAACATCCTCACTGTACTGTGACATTTTTGGTGCTTTCACTTTTAACGTTTAATTTCAAGAAACTCAATGATTCACTCAATGAGAAAAGTAAAACTAGACTCTTGTGCTCCCTTTCTGCCCTTTATTAATGTTTTCTTCTTTTATTTTCATAGTTCAGTTTTTAATTATTTTAACTATTTATCTCCCAATGAAGTTGTTCATATTGCTTTGTTTTGTTGTAAAGTGACTTTGGATACTAAGAAAAGCACTATAAATCTGGTGCATTATTATTATTTTTCTTAATGTGTGAATGATCCCTATCCTTAGGATTGAGACCATTAACAGAGTACACCATCAAGATCATTGTGCTCCAGGGCACGCAGATAAGCACTCCTCTCATCGGCTTAGCTAGAACTGGTGAGTATTTGAAGGAAAATATTGTAAAATCTGGAGTAATGATGGTAGCAGAGGTATTGCCAGGCTACAGACATGGTCCGTCCGCCGGCCACCCACATAGCCAACCACAGACATGTCTGTTTATAGGGAGCCGGTTTCACCGCTCCAAAAATTAAAAGGGGAAAAGAAATAGTGAGCTAAACATGCTGTACAGTGTGACTGAGGCCCAAGCTGAAGTGTTTTATTGTTTATACCCAGGGGGCAAAGGAAGGTGTGCTGCATTTGCCCCGACATAAAAAGTTGTCCACCAGAAATATTATCTATGACCCAGTAGGATCACAACCTATATGGACAACCCGGTCAATTTGTACAACAAAGTCCAATATGGCCGCCTCAATATTGGCCCCTATTAGTTTTAATGGGGGGTGAATAGGGCAAAATTTTAAACTGAGGGATATTTCTACGAAACTTCACAGGTTGATCAATGGTATACATATGAACATTTTTTGTATTGCAAGTTTCCATGAAATCCAATATGGCCACCACAATATGGCCGCCATAATGTAAGGACCCAGAAAATAGGTTTTGCCTCTAACTTCTGAACCAGATGAGCTAGAAATGCAAACTTGGTGTCTATTTCATGGTGTCTGACCATGGGAGACTCAATGGAATAGCTAATTTTATTATTGGGTGTGTCTGGACCTTTATTGTGCATATTTGCAAGATGGTGGACTCCCAAAATAGAGCTTTAACATAATTTCTACCATGATTGCTTTTGCAAATACAAGCAATATGAATCCATTTGCTAAGATTTATGGCACAGAAGGGACTTATACCTGTATTATTCTTGAGTTTGCATGTTGTCAAAATGGCTGTAAACGAGATATTATATTTCCTGTCCGATTCTACTGTATGTAGTTGTAGCAATGACTTCAGATAAAATCAGAGACCAAAACAATGTATCTTAGAAATTATTTGTTAATTAAAAAAAAGAGAGAGATTATCTCAATGAAATGAATGCAACTGCCTTTTTGGGTCTTTCACACATAGACATGCACATGCTTTCCAACAACTTCAGCTTCAGGGAAATTATAATGAACACATGATTAAAACAGGCTGCATTATAATGCAAATAATTGCTAGTCACTATCACTGTCATGTGTACCTATCCTGCTGCATCTTGTCTCCAGTCCTTGGCAACGACACCCCAAGTAGCATGCAATTCCCTTCTTCGCACATGAACAGTTTTTCTGGCAGCCTTTGATACAGCTACATGATATTGCCTTGTCCATTGATATAGGCCAGGCTGGCTCTGTAGATGGACAGGGGACTGCCTTCCCATCACTGAGAGACCATCCATATTCAGTGAAGCAAGGGATGTCTGGCTTCGCGATGTGTGCAGTTTTATCTATTATGGCTGCTAGAGCAGCTCTTTTCAGGTGCAGGCCAAAGGCATTTTCTGTAGGTGGCAGCAGCTTCAACAGGGTTGATCGGTTATTTAGGAACTTGTACACGCTCAGCTTTGCCAGGTCAAAGTCCTCCGAATGGTCAGCTTTTGATGCATATACAGCTATTGTGAGGTCTCTAGCCTGATTCTTGACATCCTCTGAGAGGGAATAAGAGGAATTTTCACCAAACTCCTAGACCTTCCAGAGCTGTGGGTGAGAACAGAGCAGGATGCATATCTTCCTATCCATCACATGGTCTCAGCCCTTGGACTCGCACAGTGTCGTGCCCTGCCCTTTATTCACAGCCTGAGTGGCAGAGATACCACCAGCTATCCCTTTTTCACTAGAAAGAAGGCATGGTTCAAGACCAGCATGGGTCTAGATCTCCCTGCACTTCAGGAGTTTGGTGAAAATTCCTCTTATTCCCTCTCAGAGGATGTCAAGAATCAGGCTAGAGACCTCACAATAGCTGTATATGCATCAAAAGCTGACCATTCGGAGGACTTTGACCTGGCAAAGCTGAGAGTGTACAAGTTCCTAAATAACCGATCAACCCTGTTGAAGCTGCTGCCACCTACAGAAAATGACTTTGGCCTGCACCTGAAAAGAGCTGCTCTAGCAGCCATAATAGATAAAACTATGTCTGGCGAAGCCAGACATCCCTTGCTTCACTGAATATGGATGGTCTCTCAGTGATGGGAAGGCAGTCCCCTGTCCATCTACAGAGCCAGCCTGGCCTATATCAATGGACAAGGCAATATCATGTAGCTGTATCAAAGGCTGCCAGAAAAACTGTTCATGTGCGAAGAAGGGAATTGAATGCTACTTGGGGTGTCGTTGCCAAGGACTGGAGACAAGATGCAGCAGGATAGGTACACATGACAGTGATAGTGACTAGCAATTATTTGCATTATAATGCAGCCTGTTTTAATCATGTGTTCATTATAATTTCCCTGAAGCTGAAGTTGTTGGAAAGCATGTGCATGTCTATGTGTGAAAGACCCAAAAAGGCAGTTGCATTCATTTCATTGAGATAATCTCTCTCTTTTTTTCTTTTTTTTTAATTAACAAATAGTTTCTAAGATACATTGTTTTGGTCTCTGATTTTATCTGAAGTCATTGCTACAACTACATACAGTAGAATCGGACAGGAAATATAATATCTCGTTTACAGCCATTTTGACAACATGCAAACTCAAGAATAATACAGGTATAAGTCCCTTCTGTGCCATAAATCTTAGCAAATGGATTCATATTGCTTGTATTTGCAAAAGCAGTCAACAATCATGGTAGAAATTATGTTTTGGGAGTCCACCATCTTGCAAATATGCACAATAAAGGTCCAGACACACCCAATAATAAAATTAGCTATTCCATTGAGTCTCCCATGGTCAGACACCATGAAATAGACACCAAGTTTGCGTTTCTAGCTCATCTGGTTCAGAAGTTAGAGGCAAAACCTATTTTCTGGGTCCTTACATTATGGCGGCCATATTGTGGCGGCCATATTGGATTTCATGGAAACTTGCAATACAAAAAAAATCATATGTATACCATTGATCAACCTGTGAAGTTTCGTGGAAATATCCCTCAGTTTAAAATTTTGCCCTATTCACCCCCCATTAAAACTAATAGGGGCTAATATTGAGGCGGCCATATTGGACTTTGTTGTACAAATTGACCGGGTTGTCCATATAGGTTGTGATCCTACTGGGTCATAGATAATATTTCTGGTGGACAACTTTTTATGTCGGGGCAATTAATGCAGGTTTCCAAAAAAAAAGGCTGGTTTGCCCCCTGGGTATTATAGAGAATAACCTTGGATCAGGTAGGATGGTTACTGTTTTGAATAACAGTATCAAGGCACATGATCCATCATGGGATACAGGCAATTATAAGGCTACAGGTCACTTTATTATGCTGCATTCACACTGAGAGAAGCCAAGCTAATGGTTTGCTTGGTAATTCAATGTATTCTCTATGCAAAACAGCTTTAAAACTTTCCAAGTTTTTTTTTCTAGCTTGGAAATCTTAAAAGCTGGTTTGCATACGAGAATACATTGAATTACCAAGCAAACCATTAGCTTGGCTTCACTCAGTGTGAATGCAGCATTAGCCTCTTTTTTTTCTCTTCCTATTCATGTTATTCCTGGCCCCGCCCCCGGCTTCCTGTTCATATCCTGAAAGAGGCGGAGGCTGAAAAAGCTGGCCTGAAAAACATCATTTGGTTTCCTGTTGTCCTTGCATTAAAGTGTCAGTAGTTGGCGTTCTAGGCTCTGGGCTCTGAATGTACCTGGGTTGCCATGTTTGCCTATAATAAGCAAATTGTGTCTCTAAAAAAATAGTATAGTTGCTTATTGGGCTTATTTTCTAATATTTTTTAAACCAGTGGTTCCCAAATCTTTCATATCAAGGACCCCAGGTTAACATATTTGTCCACAGTTGCAGACCCCCATCTGAAAATGTGTGGTGCCAGGGACCTCCACATTTTGTTGTTTATGTTTATTTATGTTTTTAAAATGTTTCAAAAATATTTTTTCCCACCCAATATTTTTTAAATGGCAAATATACAAGCTCACAATGTGTCGCAATGGGTTACATGTCTCCATTCCGACATGTCTCCTTTCTGACATGTCTCCTTTCTGACACTAACCCTATCCCTAACCCTAACCCTATATACATACATACATACATACATACACACAACATATATATATATATATATATATATATATATATATAAATTAAGCCGATTATATTAAACCTAAAATGGTTCCGCCGCCGTGCAGAACCGTTTTTACCAGTTTTTAACCATTTCTAACCGTAGAAAAATGAATAAAATCCGAGAAAAACAATATTTTTCGCGGGTGCACGCGCGCTGCGCGCACGTGCACAGGGGACCTCCCGGAAATGCTGATCTCAAACTTGGGATGTCTGTATAAGGGTAAGAAAAAGGAACATAGCATAAAACCTGGGTGGAATGAGCATGTAGCTGAGCTACACACTGCTGCTAGAGATGCTTTTAAAAGTTGGTCTGAATCAGGAAGGCCGAGACAGGGGCCTTTATTTGATCAAAAACAAACCTTAAATGCAAATTTTAAATACGCTGTCCGCTTCATAAAAAAACAAGAGTATAGTATGAGGGCTGACTCACTTGCCAGAAAGCTGTGCAATAGCTGTGTTGATTTTTGGCAAGAGGTCAAGTTGTTAAACAACAGTAAAATGTCCCTGCCGTCGTCCATTGATGGTGTGAGTGGAGCAGCCAATATTGCCGAGTTGTGGCGACAACATTACCAGGAATTATTCAACTGTGTTAAGAGCGATGCTTTTGTGGTTGATAAGGTTGACTCTACTGAGAACTTGACTGTAAGATCAGAAGAAGTATACAACACTATAATGAGTCTAGATAACAACAAATCATGTGGCCTGGATCACATTTCAGCTGAACACTTAAAATATGCCAGTCTTAAGCTAGCTCCTCTTCTTGCTCTATGCATTACTGGGTTCCTTCATCATGGTGTCTTACCAGATTCCATGTTAACAGTTCTGCTCGTGCCAGTTATCAAGGATAAAGCTGGGAAAATGTATGGTATGGATAACTACAGACCTATTGCGTTAGCTAGCATACTCTCCAAAGTACTGGAGAAAATTCTGTTGAACAGGCTAGAGATGTATGTTACCATACTGGATAACCAATTTGGTTTTAAAAGAAAACACGGCACAGATATGTGTATTTATGCTTTAAAAGACATTATATCAAAATATAGGAATCAAAATTCCACTATGTTTTTGTGTTTTATTGACGCGTCTCGAGCATTTGACAGACTGAATCACTACAAGCTGTTTGATAAAATGTGCCAAAGAGGGGTACCTAGGTACATAATCAGAATTTTAGCATTTTGGTATGCACATCAGACAATGCAGGTGTAGTAGGGCCAAGCAAAGCGCTCTAATCGGCTACTTCTCCCTTTGCGTTTGTTGTCTCTTCTTGGTTGGTGCATCGCTATGATCGGTATGCATGAAACTGAAAGTTCTGTGGTGCAAGAACTAAGTGTGATTAAAATGCGTTAATTTTTATAGGGGTGCAACGATACACAAGGTTCGGTTCGGTTAGATATTTTGATGTCACGGTTTGATACTTTTTCGATACAAAAACAATAAAAATACTCCAGTTTTTTCCCCTAATAGGGCTATGCCTATGCCCATAGGTCCCCAACTAAATTACTTAATATAGTATCAAAATCAGCTTAACCACTTTAAAGGTATATTCAGTGATTTCATTCAAATAAAAATATAATTGGTACATTTTCCATTCATTCTCCTCACTAGAATGTGTGCTGACCTTATAAGGACTTCCACCATGGCCCGTGTTGCGAGCATAGCTAGATTCGGTTTTCAGAGGTGGCCAGCCAGTCCTTGACCAATCAGGGTAGAGCAGGGTTCCCCAATTCGTTTTCCCCAAGGGCCAAATTATGTCTAGGGTACCAAGCTGAGGGCCACAACATTGCAGGGGCGATGGTGGCGTTCCCGCTACTCCAGCGACAGTTCAGATATCGTCGTTGTTGTGTCCAAAACCGTTTGTTTTGCATTTATCATTTTAAAAAGGATTTAAACTAGTGAAAACAGCCGATCTACAAGCACACAACGCCTCGCACCGCGAGGTGTTGTGTGCTTGTAGATCTGCTGTTTTCACTACTTTTGTGCGACGGCCTTGTTTGATGAAGCAGGGCTTTACTTTGCGAAAGAACATACACATTTGGAGATACAAGGTTTCTACCCGACAAAGACGATATACTAGTGTTGTTGCTGCTCTTATACCACCATTATTACTGGGGTTGGTGGGGGCCAGACAGGGCCGCCTATTGGGGAAACCCAGGGGTAGAGTATGGCTGTAGTTATGTTATGATGTTTAGTTATGATGGTCAAAATAAAAGTTTTGAGAACCACAGTCATGACAGTGCAGCAGTGAGCTGGATGCAATCTTACCTGGTGGGGAGGGTGCAGCAGTGAGCTGGATGCAATCTTACCTGGTGGGGAGGGAACAGGTGGTGGAGATTAACGGTACCTTGTCCCCCCCCCTCCCAGTAAGCTGTGGAGTTCCTCAAGGTAGCATACTGGGACCTCTGTTGTTCTTAATATACGTGAACGACATGGCATCTGCTTGCGACTGCAACCTGTTCCTGTTCGCGGATGACTCGGCTCTCCTAGTCTCGGGCAAGGACCACTTGCAGGTTGAAAAGACACTTAACTCTGAACTGAGGAAGATCTGCACATGGCTTAACGACAACAAATTATCAATTCACCTGGGCAAAACCGAGTCCATCCTCTTTGGATCAAATCATAACCTCAAAAAGGTAGAGAACTTCACAATCAAAGTGGGTGACAAGGTCATAACACGAAAAAACGAAATCTCTTACTTAGGATGTATCCTTGAAGCTAATCTTTCCAGCGAAAAGATGACTTCAAAAGTAATACAAAAAATCAACCAACGAACTCGTTTCCTACAGAGGATCGCCCCAATGGTCAACTTCAACACACTGAAGACCATAGCTGGTGCAATAATCCAGCCCCTCTTTGACTATGGAGTCCACGTATGGTATCGTGACGCCCCACAAGCCCTAAAAACTAAACTCCAAACAGCCCAAAATAAACTAATTAGGGTCCTGCTTAACCTTCCCAATCAGACTCACCTCACCGCTACTCACCAGTTAAGAGTGGGGTGGCTCAGAGTAGATGACAGAGTACAGCAACTTGCAATGGGCCTGGTGTACAAGATACACTACACCACTATGATACCCAAGTACCTGTCAAAATACTTTATAAACGTTAAGGATGTCCATAATTACAACACCAGAGGCAGTGCCACAGATCACGTTCAACCCAGAGTCAACTCAAAGAAAGGGTCGAACTCGTTCTTCTGCTACACCACAAAAATGTGGAATGCCTTACCGAAGGCCATAAAGGAGTGTGGATCACTAGCATCCTTTAAAATTGCCCTAAAAAACCACTTACAGGCAGCAGCCGTTCACAACTGGTAAAAACCTAGCCCAACCCTACCCTCCCTGCCCCTTCCTTGTATATACTGTACATACTGATTGTTTAGACTTACTGTTACCTGCCCCTTCCTTGTATATATTGTATATACTGTACTTACTGATTGTATAGACCTACTGTTTTCTTTTTTTCTTTTTTTCTTTACATATCTACTGCATAGTACTGTGTTCTATTTGTCTGTCATTCAATGTTATATGAGATACTTTAATGGTTTCCTGTTGAAATAAGCTTAGTCTTTTCATGGATCTCCTTTTAGTAGACCTTGTACCAGTGAACTGTACCGTCATGAATCTGTACATTTTCCTATGCAAACTTCTAATAAAGCCTTCAATCAATCAAAAATCAATGCCTAGATTGTAAACTACTGAACTCATAAAATGCCACAGTCTCGTAGTAAATCAGTATCATACATATCCTGAAGCTGGAGACGTAGGCCTACCGATATTCAGTGATTGGGTCTAATGATCAAAACGAGAACATTATAATGGTGTAAAAAATCTAGACTGTAAATAAAATATGGACGACGCGAAGCCATTGGTTTCTATGCGGCGAAAATGCACACGAAGAAGAACAGCCGGCTGGTATCAGTTTAGTTGGCCACGCCAACTTTATCATCAATTTTAACATAAATGGGACCATATTTGCTTGTCTGGCCCTGTTACAGATGTTGTCCAAAAATCATGCAGATTGGTACACAGTATCTCTATAGCCATTAAACGAAACGGGTATTTCTTACATTGATGCTCCTACATATTATCATGCAAGCACCAGTTAAAGTTACTTTCCATCCCTCATATACTGTGTGCACAGTGCACATCCCATAACCCACACACTGCACATCATTTCAGAGCTCATATCTTTGAACGGGTAAGGGCTAGTCATGGTAATTGAAAGGCAGTTTTTCACTAGCGACATGAACCATTAAGTATTTATGACGATGTTTATTAAGGTTAGAAAATCAAAGAGGAAAATGAATGGGGTCCAGTGGAGAAAAAATCTTTTTGGTACCTCGCGGGGGGAAAACTAGCGGCCAATCGTAAAAAAAAGAAAAGAAGTATCGTCATTTTCAAATGTGGTCCGAGTCACAGTCTAATGTGAAAAGATGCAAACCCAAAATCCCAGACAGTTTAGTATGAATGAATGAGTGTGGTCAAAATAAATAACATTGACCTGAATCTGAATCCATTGCCAGCATTTGTTTTGCATGAAAAACATTCATAGGGCAAAATATCAGCCCCCCAAAACTGTGAAAAGTGAGATTTTATTTTGACTCATCACTTTTCACAGCCGATGAGAAATTCAGTGATTCGATGGCGGCAGAGGAACGGCTGCAAGTGCCTAAATTTGCTGCAGTGATGCTGAAGGCTACAGGTGAGCACCGTCGTGTTGAATGAGCCAGTCAAGAGAAAGCCACACAAGGTAGGTACTGTATACCCTCAAAAAAATAAAAAATAAACATGTAGTAATCCTGTTCTCTATACTGCCTCCCCCTGGCCAGCCGGGGGGGCTGATGGAGGGGAAAGGAACTGGTTGGAATGACGTGTTCCTTCCATGCGCTACCGGGGAGGCTCACAGCTCACTCCTTGTGCATTGAAGGAAGCAGGATACTGTTTTTGCCTATTTAATTTTGTTTGTATTTTTGGGCTGTTCTTCTCAGCTCTTGAAAACAATAGTGATGCACGCAAACGCGCGCAAATGCCTCTGCCTCCGCTCAGTTAGACTGTTAAGGCAGCAGCCCCCAGAATAAAAAGCAGCAAATGTTTGTGGCTGCGCGCATATTGGCCCTCATTTATCAACGTGGTGCAGATCAAAATTTGGGCGCATTGTCTAACTATCTGACTCATGTATCCACTCCAAAATATATAGCTAACACACTAATAAATAATCCCTGTGAAAATATAACATTTTATAAAAGCATAGGCTATCATGGACATGCACACCGATTTTATTTCCAAGTTACAATGACAAGCAATTACAATCTAGTGAGATAGAAGCAATCTAACACAAGTGCTTTAACATTCATTCGGATAAGATTGCCGATCTGGCTCAGAAGAAGCTATAGGTCAGGATACGACCGCTTATGCATGACTTGAGCATTTTGCAGAGTCGGAAGCGTGCTGCGCTTCTTTTTGTGGACCGTGAGGTATCCAGCTACAGTGAAGTGTGTCTTATAGTATATGGAGTATGTGTTAAGGATAAAACCCTGACGCTCCAAACCTTCAGATTATGACTGCCTCCTTGTCAGTATCTCTCAGTAACATCGCATGCACGGCAGCCCGTGGTTTATGGGAATACCATCCATCCATTCATCCTTCCATTCATCTTCAACCGCTTATAAAGAATCGGGTCGCAGTTCCAACTGAGACCTCCAGATTTCCTTATCCTGAGCAACTTCCTCCACTCCCTCAGGGAGTATACCGAGGCGTTCCCAAGCCAGTTTGGAGATATAATCCTTCCATCTGGTCTTTGGTCTGCCATGGGGTCTCCTCCCAGTGGGACGCTCATCGAGGACCTTCCTAGGAAGGCGCTCGGGGGGCATCCGTACTAGATGCCCGAACCACCTAAGCTGACTCCTTTCCAAGTGTAGGAGCAGCAGTTCTACTCCAAGTCTCTCTCAGGTTACTGAACTTCTCACCCTATCTCTAAGTTAGATACCAGCTACCCGTCTGAGGAAACCCATTTCGGCCGTTTGCACCCGCTGAGAGTAGGAACGAAGATTGCTCGGTAGACAGAGAGCTTTGCCTTCCAGCGTAACCACTCTAACGCGCACTGCGCCGTCGCAGATATTGGGTTAAATTAATATATTCCATTTGTGCATTGTGACAATGACTGGTGTGGTGTCAGTCACTCATGTACTGTAGGCTGCAAGATTACTTTACAGAATAAATGGTAATTATCGTTCCACAAAATGCTGCTGGGCTTGGTGGTGTATGCGTGCGTGCGTGTGTGTGTGTGGTCTGTGTTGGACGCAGACATGGGAATGAACTTGAAGCGACTGCGGAGTAAACTCTCTTTCTATTGGCTTTTCTTTTGTTGTTAGGTCGTATTCGGGTTGTTCTAGTCGTAAAATTGGGGTGTTTCGAAAATAATTAAGGGCGTGTTATTAAAATTTCAGCCTGCACATTTATCAACGCTGAGATAAAATGTACGCCAGCTGTGTCTATTTAGGACGTGTTCGTAAATGCCACTTGAACCTTGGCCTATGCAACATTTGGGGAAAAAAATAGGCTGTTTTTTACACTCCATTGATAAATGAGGGCCACAGTGTCTTGGGTTACGGGTACGCACCGCGACTCAGACTCGAGTCGAGCGCCGCGATGCGCGGCACGGGATGGGACAGGACGGGGGGCCTATTCATTCACGGTTGTGTTCACTCTGTTTCAGGTGAAGGGGTCTGCAGTTACCTTGACATTTTAAAACACCTGCAAATGAAAGAAGACAGAGATGGAATGTACACGGCGACCCGACCCGTTCTGGACCACACTTCACCCACCGTGGTGTGGCTGGATGTGGCGCTCAACGCTATCTTAGACGTGGTGAGTGGACGGCGTGTTTTCAAGGCATTTATATCCTCTCTGGACAATGAAGACAGAACCAAGTGATGGCAGAGACAGTAAATGTCACACTTATCAAACAGTCTAACTAGAAAGATGCAATTCTGTGAAAATGCAAGTGTGGTTGCTGTGACGTGAGTCTTACCAATTGAATTGAATGGGGAATATTAATTCACTAATACATTATAATGGCCAAATATGGAGATCCCTGTGTCAGTCCTTGTCCCTTTTATGCCCATATATTGATGTCTTCAATATTAAGCCCATATCTTGAATACCCATATATCAGGGGTCGGCAATTAGATTTGGCCTCTGGGCCAATTTATTTCAGGCCAATTAGATGGCGGGCCAGAACATTAAATGGAAAAAAAGAGGCTATTTTAAGAAAGTCATAGTTAAACTAGAAACAGTGCTCTTACGTGCACAGGTCTCCACCAGGTAAGGTAGGTCTTGGTGGCGCTAAATGTAAAAAGGGTGCCTTCTTTGGACTTTAACGGAAATGTGACGCTACATTACCTGACTTTCGCCAGATGGTGGCAGCATTGCTTATGCATTGCTTTACCATCTGGGTTCACTTGCGGAGGAGGGGTTCCCTTCGGAATGTCCCTGGCCGGACCAATCAGCGGCAGCTATGGGCGGGCTCTGAGCGGCTCTGAGCCAATAGAGTCTGATTGCAGACCACGTGGAAACCCAGGAGGCGGATTCTGGGTGCAACGTCATGCAGACAGGCCAATATGAGTCGTTGGAGTTGGCACGGCCATATCCAATCACCTGCTTTAGAATTTTAAAAAATGGCCCGCCCCTTACATCAGTTGTGCTGGACCGAGTCCAGATGGTAGAAGCAGAGCGTTATGCAGGCATACGCAATGCTGCAAACCATCTGGCGAAAGTCAGGTTAACGCTACATGCATGATTTGAAGCATTTTTTTCCAAACATTAGTTTGGTAAAGTCAACCTGGTGGTGGGGCTATAACAGGCCGATGTGAAAAGGGTGGCATTTGTTCCTTGACCTAGTGGGAATATGCGTGCAGAATTTCTCTGTAATCACAAGCTGCGTTCATGATTTAATCATTTTGTTCAAAATGGACCAATCCTGCAAACTTTGGAAGCCAATGTTAGCCAATTAGGATGGAATATGACATATCTGACAGATCCGTCTTGATCACATGACTATTAAGATACTGTGTACTGATTTGCATGACTTTTGGATACAATCTCAAGGAATAATAGGAAAGAAATGTGTTTTACCTAAGTCGGCCTCCTGGTGGTGCTATAAAAGGCAGTTATGAAAAATGCAGGGCAAAGGTTTTTCCTTGGCTTCTAGGGAGTGCACATACAAAGTTGTACACTGATCAGTGGAGTTATAGGTAAAAACACGATAGCGCCACCATGAGACTGATTTGAATTTTTTTAAGTGTCATTTATTCTACTTCCAATTGGGCATGAACAATTTCACCAAAATCGCACACTGCGTTAATGATTTCAGGCATTTTATTCAAAACTGACCAATCCTGCAAACTTTGGATGGAATATGGAAAATCAGACAGATCCTTGTCGATCACATGACTGTAGAAATACTGTCTACCAATTTGTGAGATTTTTGGACAAAATCTGTAGGAGTACTGGCAAAAGTAAGTTTTACCAATATCAGCCTCCTGGTGGCGCTAGAACAGGCCCATGAGAAAAATGTGGGGCAGAGGTTCGGAATTGGTATCCAGGGAGTGTGTGTGCACAGTTTGGCATCGACCGGGCCAACGGCGCCGGAGATTAGCTGGTAACAGACGGACGGACGGACGGACGGACGGACGGACGCACACACACACACACACGGACGCACGGACGGACGGACGGACGGAGGCGAAAACATAGTCTCTCCCATGCCTTTCGGCTGGTGGAGACAACAATACTGGAACTCCAGGACAGACTGCCTTACAAGACATAGGCATCTGTGATTAAAAAAAAGAAGAAAAAAAAAGAAATATATAGACCTACATGTGGAAAAACAAGCTGTTTTCCCCTCTTTCTATTTGCAAATAGGACTGATTAGTGGAGCCTATAATCATTTTAATGATTACTTTATTTATGTTCATAATTATTATTCCCCTCTTCTTTGCTGCCAGTAGGCTACAACATTACATACATATACGCATGATTCATAATACATCACTTTGCACATCTCACAACGCTGTGCAGCATGTTTGAGCAATGTTTGTAGATTGAATAATGTGCGCATTCTGCGTAACACTGCTGCACATTGGATCACACATTGACCGTTATTGAATTGAGAGCAGCTGCAAGCCTACTTGTGCAGAAAGACTGCTATAGAACGCAAAACATTCAAGCCTTATCTGCTTCTAGTTGGCAAGAGAAATGACAAAAGAACACTATCCAAAGGCATGAAGAAAGAGGAGTAAACAGTGAAAAGGGGCGTTTGATAAAGCAATAAGCCACAAGAGGCAAGTGGTTACCGGGGTAGTATACACCGGCTGAGAGGCGAGTGTTTCCGACCCTCTCAGCCGGTGTACACTACCCCGGTAACCACAAGCCTCGCGTGGCTTATTGCTTTTCTAAAACGGTCACAATATTGCAACATGAAAATCATAGCATTCCATTATTTAACCTGTTAACAATCCTGTATAATTTGCAAAAAACGCCTATACACAGCGTACCCAAAGTAAATTGATTGTTGTTTTTAAACCATTTGGAGTATTGCATTGGGCATGGTCTCATTTTGAAGGAAACATTTTGAAGTTTTACCCAGAAATAAATGATCACTCTGTGTGCAACTGACATTGAGTAATGCAATTTTTAACTTACTGGAATACTTACTGTACTCCCATTACTATTACGTAACTAGGTGTGGGTGGGTGTGTGTGTGTGTGTGTGTGTGTGTGTGTGTGTGTGTGTGTGTGTGTGTGTGTGTGTGTGTGTGTGTGTGTGTGTGTGTGTGTGTGTGTGTGCGTGCGTGCGTGCGTGCGTGCGTGCGTGCGTGCGTGCGTGCGTGCGTGCGTGCGTGCGATGGTCCGCAGCAGCAGCGTTCGTTCGCTCGTAGTGCTACCAATCTAGTGGGACTGTCAGTATTGTTTAAATAAAAATGAATACATCTCAAAATAATCTAATTTCCGAGGGGCCAGTTTTGGCCCGCAGGCCGCCTATTGCCGACCCCTGCCATATATGAACATACTGGTTGAATCGTCATTTTCCCATTTGGCTTCCATGCATGTCAGTCTCATGTGGTCTATGACGTCAATGGAGAAAATTATCTCACAAATTCATATTATGAAACTATATATTGTATCTCTTAGCAAAATGCAAGTACACAATTCCTGATGAAGCCAGTCGATTTGACATAATATGGCCTAAGTGTGTGCCACCAAAACTGTGGGAGGAGTAGCGCTGCAAAATAAAATTGACTCAAAAGAGGCTTTAGTCGAATCAACAAATTAAGCCCTGGTGTTTTTCTAACCCCTCTGAAGATATTGTATACTTTGTCATACAGTATGTCAGTGAATATAGCTGATGTGACACGGTTTGAGCTTGCATATGTGATACTTTTGCTGTATTTAGCAAAGTCCAGGTGAAATGAGTTTTTCGCTGCTTATAAATGTTTGCTATCTTCATCAGTTGTGACTGTAGGCTGGAAACTTGTCCTCTATGTATGTTTATTCATAGGTTGAGAAAGACCAGAAATTCACATCACACCTGTGGATTGAAATGGTGAGTTCACGGGTAGAGCACGGTGTCATTTAAAGGTGATACACCATGAAAATTCACTTTCCTATTTTAAAACCTTTTTTTGGGGTCCCACTAGCACCTTATATCCTCAAAAAGTCCCATTTCAGACCGTTGTGTCTTTCTCTGGTTTTGGGAAGGTGGAGGTTAAAGAGGTGGTGCCATAGTTTTGTACTTTTTCTGTTTTTCATGTGTCTAGGAGGTTGGAAGTACTTCATTAGACCCCCTTATGTGTTTCTTTTTAGAAATGATGTATTCTCTTAGTATTTGTTTGTTTTCTCTTGGAGGCTGCCACCTTGTGGTGAAAAGTGTCAGTTAAAAAACACAGATAAGATGACATCACAGAATCAACTCCTCCCCAATTTACCATTCACCCAACACTGTGGGGTGTGGCTATATCAGCTGGGTCACCACCCACCATGCCATCCATGCATACTTAATGAACTGGGGGTGTGGCCACATAAAAACCCTATTCTAACTCTTTCTGTATACTTTTTTGGAAAAAATCTTCCTCCTAGTATAATCATAATACCTGATAATCATGTTTTATAGGGGGGGGGATCATGGCACCACCTCTTTAAAAGCATCCCACGGGTTCTCAAAACCGTTTTGAAAAACGTTTTTGGGACATAAACAATATGACATTAATACTTTTTAAATGCATGGTGTATCACCTTTAAAGGTGATACACCATGAAATTTCACTTTTCCTATTTTAAAACCTTTTTTTGGGGTCCCACTAGCACCTTCTATCCTCACAAAGTCCCATTTCTGACCGTTGTGTCTTTCTCTGGTTATGAGAAGGCGAAGGTTAAAAGTATCCCACGGGTTCTTAAAACAGGCTATCCAGATTTGCTGCCGATTGTGACATCATAATCGGCCGTTTTTGAAGAAAAACTTTAACATGCCACATGGTTTACATGTACAACAGCATCAACAGGGCATTATATTCTGCCTGAAATCACTGATTTCAAGCGTTAAATCCTCCGGCACATGCGTTGAACCTCTCATGTGATCAGTGGTACTTTGGTGTTTTCTTTTCAGGGGGGACGGTCATTTATTGACGTCACATGCACTAGACGTCACATGCTCTAGATGTGTGCGTGCGCCTACATATGCGCATGGAGCAAATAGAAAATACAGTGCTGCAGTAGAGAAACTAAAAGTTTGCTTTGAACTAATCTCAAACAGTACCTACCACAGTAATGGAGCCATGTAGACTAGCCTATGAGGACGCACGCACATACGGTCACCGCTGCCTGGAAACCTACAGTAGGTGTTAAAGTATCCATATGAATAGGGTAGCCTACTTGGGCTTGTGGATCTATGGGGGATGCGCAAGCCTAGCCCACCACTCACTGGTGAACCTGGTAAATTTGTCATACAAATAGCCATTTGATTAGATAGGCTATATGGTGCGTCTTTACTAACTCTATGGTTATAGCATGCACTGTTCCGTGCCGTTCCTGCACGTCCATGTGGGAAATATATTGGCCTGACGGTGTACGGTCAAGTCCGGCCTCGAAAGCACTACTGCCTGCGACCCGTTGTGGGCTGGACCGTGCTATTGGCTATTGAGATTGGGTGTAGACGGGAAATGTGGTCCAAGTACAGAGTCAACTCTGCAACAAGAAGACAAAGTAATGCTTTTTCTACGAGCTGTCAATATGATGTGTTCTTCTCCTGCAGAAATGGATAAATGAGTTCATATCCTGGGATCCTTCAGATTTCTGTGGGATTGAGTACATTACTGTTCCCAGTGAATGGCTGTGGAAGCCTGATATCATCATCGATGAGAGGTGGGAATATGTGTGCCGTGCACGCTAGGGTTGTTGACATTCCTCCGAAATCTTATTCAAATATTGGTCTTAGAAATTGGCCCGAATATTGAATATGTGTATGTGTCTGTCTGTCTGTGTGTCTTCCAGGTTGGAGGGTGGGGCTGGCGTCAGCCCGTACCTCCTCATTAAACATGACGGCACAGTGTTTTTGAAGAAGGATGAAGTGGTCGTCAGCAGCTGTGCGATGAACGTCTACAAGTTCCCCTTCGACACTCAGTCCTGCAAGCTCACTTTTGACTCTGTCATTTACCTTAGTGAGTGACTCAACTGGTGTGTGTGTGTGTGTGTGTGTGTGTGTGTGTGTGTGTGTGTGTGTGTGTGTGTGTGTGTGTGTGTGCGTGTGCGTGCGTGCGTGCGTGCGTGCGTGCGAGTTTGGGTGGGTGGTAAAAATCATATGTGTGAAATGTGTCAATAGAGCAGGTTTTTTAAGGGAAAATCTATTATTATGGATACATGGACATTATATTACAACACATATGGACAAACCCGCAGCCTTGACATGTATTAACACATCGGACGCCCACGAGGTGTCTACGCGACAATTTCTTTGATGTCGCTGGAGGCCCACGACGCGTTGGACGCGTTTACTGTATTTACAGTATAACTTCATATCTCACCGTTTGGTCGGGGCTATGCCTGGATGTAGCCCATTAGCCGCTAGTCGCTTCGAGTCGACGCTGAGAGCATCGCACGGCCGTTTTTCTCCGTATACTCCAATGCATTTCCCCATCTTTAAAGCCCTTTATCTCCGATGTTTGTTTTATGGCTAAAACTGTGGCTGCGTGCGGCATAATGTCCAAATTTTGATCGGCAATGAACAGCTATGATCAACACTAGCCTTTACAGTAAGTTACACAATAACATCCTGTCTGCGCTCATGTGACCAAGTGACGTCATCGCGCATGCATTGACGCAGCAGGGCCGGATTAGCCACAATGGTGGTGGGCCTGGGCACTTAGAGGAGATAAATAATACAAAATCATGGACATCCAATGTGTTAATAGACCAAGAGTAGTTATATGTAATGGAAAAGTAATGAAACCCCTCTTTTTAATTTTCTCTCTTAAAATTGCTAAATACAAGGCACAAATACTTAGTTTCCATACAATCAATTATTTGGATTGTAAAATGATACGATATACAAAGCCAAACGCTAGGATATTTGCTTTTGCATATCGATATGGTAGATCATTGCAAAATCTATTTTTCGATTCAGTTATTATATATCACTAGTAAGACGCCTCAGGGCGACATGCGACCTCACCCTAAAGGGCGAGGTCGCGCCAATTCTTGGCCATCTGGCCAGTGATGTATATGGGACCAGTTACTCATATATGGAGACCCATGCATGATAGTCAACAATGTTGTGTCAAAACATGCCCATATATGGGCATTACCAAATATGGGCATTCCCAGATATGTCCTTAATATTGATAACATTGGTACAGGGATCTCCATATATGGGCATAAAACGTATGTTAATTAGTAAAGCCAAGCAGGGCCTTGGCGAGTTAGGGCCTGGGTTTTATGCCTTGGGATCTCCATATTTGGGCATAAGTGTGTACCCTAACAGGGCATCATCTGGGAATGCCCATACTGTACTGTATATGGACATTTTATTTATTTTATCATTTATTAATTTATAACCATATACATATATGGACTTAATATTAATATTTTCAGGGGAAGGTAGGGTGTAACTCAGAGTAAAGCAGGCTTTTGGGCCAGTTAGGGCCTGGGATTGATGACATCAGAAATCTCCATATATTGGCATAAAGGGATTGTGCTTCTTGGAATGCCCACATATGGACTTTTTATTTTATCCTTTATTAATAATAATATGTATCCATATGCTGTTACGACCCATGGCTCATAAGGGCCGAACATACGCACTCAGATACCAGTTTGCAAAATATAGATTGAATGTATTACAAAGATAGCATAGGAGTGAGTAAAGGTTCAAATACAAAAATATTCTTTTCTTAACAATGATCAAGGCTCGTAGCAAGAATAGATATCTAGAATATATTACCGCTACTATCAGTTAAAGGTGAATATTGATATATATCTTATAGCCTAATGTCTAGAGACAAGGGAGACGGCGGAGCCGTTCCCTGGGCGTTGGCTGGTAGCCCAAACAATTCACAATAATAACAAAACAAAACTACTTACAAACAAAACAAAAAAAACAACCAAAGCAAAATACAGGGGAAACGAAACAGGGTCTGAACAACTAAAGAAAACGTTGACTTTCCTAAGGTCAAGAACACAATCTAAACAACAAAAGAAAAGAGTCGGGTCAGTGGGGAAAACGCACGCAGCGATAGGCGCAAGAGTTCAAGGTGGAATGGTCTGAGCCAAGACTTTATAGACAACGGGGCGGGCCCTGCACCGCTGTCAGCAATCACTCATCAAGACTGCAGCCTGTCAGCTTTCGACTCCTCAGTCAGCTGTTTCCCCCCACGTCACTCTGACAGCACCCACGTCATTCACAACCATCAGCAGTGGGCAGGTTTACTGCAGTTCACCAGCCACTACATCAATGCAAGGAAAAGACCGGGTGAGAACACTTAACAATATACACATCATAATAACCATCACGGCCAACGGTCGTGACACCCCCCACCCAGAAGGGAACCTATATCCCCCAATATAGGTTCGCTCCAGGCAACACCAACTAGAGAAGAAAAAAAAAACATTATTAACAGTGGACTCTGGACAAGGCATCCGCCAATACATTATCCACTCCTTTCTTATGTCTTATTTCAATGTTAAAGTCCTGTATTAATAACGACCACCTCATCAATCTCTGGTTCGAGTTCTGCATCCGCTGAAGGAAGACAAGTGGATTATGGTCAGTATATATGAGAACAGGCTGCGCACTTGACCCGACATACACTTCAAAGAATTGTAATGCCAAAATCATCCCTAAAGCCTCTTTCTCTACGACGCTATAATGGCACTGTGCCCCCTTAAACTTCTTAGAGTAGTAGCAGACAGGATGGTCCACGCCCTGAGCGTCCTCTTGCAACAGCACGGCACCTGCTCCGTCTCCAGACGCGTCGACCTCCAGCTTAAACGGACTTCGGAAATCAGGCGCGGCCAGGACAGGCGCACTGCACAGCAGCTCCTTACAGGACTCAAACGACTGTTGGCAAGCAGGGGACCAAATGTACGGTTTTTTAACACTAGTCAAACTAGTCAAAGGTGCCGTGACGTCTGCAAAATTTTTACAGAACGCCCTATAGTATCCAGCCATACCCAAGAACCGGCGAAGCTGCCGTCTGCTCTTCGGGACTGGATACTCCACCACAGCTTTAATTTTAGCGTCCAACGCCCGTACTTTACCTTGCCCGACCTGCTTACCAAGGTACGTCACCGTACCACAGCCAAACTCACATTTTGCCAGATTTAACGTCAGGTTTGCACCCAACAACCTGTTAAAAACCAACTGCAATGTTAGAATATGCTCATCCCATGTTTCAGAAAACACCACCACATCGTCCAAATAGACTTCACAGTTCGCAACCCCGCAGAGTACTGTGTGCATTAACCGCTGAAAAGTCGCCGGCGCGTTACGCAACCCAAACGGCATTACTGTATATTGATACAAACCATCAGGTGTAACAAAAGCGGACACCTCCGACGCACGTTTAGACAGCGGGACCTGCCAATATCCCTTTAATAAGTCCAATTTGGTGACAAATTTGGCTGACCCGACGCGGTCAACGCAATCCTCCATACGAGGTAATGGGTACGAATCTGATAGAGTGACATTATTAACCTTCCTGTAGTCCGTACAAAACCGCATACTGCCATCTGGTTTAGGCACGAGAATACAAGGAGAACTCCACGCGCTGGAGCTGGGCACTGCTAACCCATTCTCCAATAAGTAATCAATTTCTTTCTTTAGCAACGCCCGCTTAGTCGGATTAACGCGGTACGCGTGCTGCTTAATCGGAGCATGATTAGCCACATCCACGTCGTGCACAATACCGGTGGTGCAACTCGGCGTGTCCGAAAACAAGCCAGGATTATTCTCAATCAGAGCAACAACACTAGTTCGGGCACCCTCGTCCAAATGACCTAAAAAAGAAGACAAATTTGTCAGTACGTCAGAATTTTGTAAACGCACACCAGCAGGGTTTTTCACGTGCAAGCCGTCGCTCTCAGGGGAGTAGAGCGAGGGGCAAGCAGGTGCCACAGTAGCCACCACTACTGGCACCATGGGCAGTCGATTAACATAGGGTTTGAGCATATTAACATGGCACACTCTGCTTTTCTTTCTACGCTCTGGCGTAGAAATTACATAGTCAGTATCACTGACTTTTTTTTCCACCACATACGGTCCGCTGAACTTAGACTGGAAGGCCGAACTAGGAACCGGTAGGAGAACCAATACTTTTTCTCCAAGCGCAAATTCCCTCTGAACTGCCTTCCTGTCAAAGTGCACCTTCATTTGTATCTGACTCTCACCCAACGCAGTACGGGCAAGTTCCCTAGCCTTGTGCAGGCGTGTGCGGACTTTCGCAACATAATCCAATATTTTTATCGCAGGGCTGGCTGGTTTGTCAAGCACCCCATCCCTGAACACACACAGCGGCCCCCGCACATTGTGGCCGAAAACCAATTCTGCAGGGCTAAAACCCAACGATTCCTGCACCGACTCTCTCAAAGCTAACAGCATAAAAGGTAACCCCTCGTCCCACTGCCTCCCTGTTTCAAAGCAATACTTTTTCAACGTACCTTTCACCGTAGAATGCCAACGTTCCAAAACGCCCTGGCTCTCAGGATGAAAGGCAGAAGATCGGTTGTGTTTGATGCCAAGGGAAGTCATAACTTGAGCAAATACCTTTGAGGTAAAATTAGAGCCGTTATCACTTTGGAGAATACGAGCGATCCCGAAAATGGAAAAAAACTTAACGAGGGCTTTAATCACCGATTTTGCTGTGATCGTGCGCAGCGGGACGGCCTCCGGAAAACGCGTCGCGCTACACATAATTGTGAACAAAAATCGATGGCCAGATTTCGTTTTAGGCAATGGGCCCACGCAGTCAATGACAATTCGCTCAAACGGCTCACCCATAGCAGGAATGGGCCTTAATGGAGCCGGCGGAATCACTTGATTCGGTTTCCCTGTCATTTGACACACATGACAGGAACGACAAAACTGAGACACCGCGGTTTTCAATCCTGGCCAGTAAAAATACTGCAGGATACGTTGGTACGTTTTACGAACACCCAAATGACCAGATAAATGGTCATGAGCTAGGCTCAGGATTTTGGAACGAAACGTTTGAGGGACAACAATTTGCTGTACCGTTTGCCAATCGTCCTCTACGTCGCTAGCAGCAGGCGGGCGCCACCTGCGCACCAAGACACCCCCGTCTGTGCTATAGGCACAGTCCGTCCCACCCAAACGAACTGCCTCCCAGCAACCAGCTAAAGATGGGTCTTTCTGCTGCGCGACCGCAAACGACTTTTTCTTGACATCAAACACAAAGTCTGGTTTTCCTGGCAACAAATTCTCAGCCCTTTGCTTTCGTGTAACGGACGGAGCACCACACAACTCCTCGTTACAGAAAAAGGTGTCACCCAACATAACTTCGCTCCCATCCAGCATTGCCTGCACACGGAAATCCTCGCTATTTTTCGCCGCCTGTGCACGGGTAACAGCGCAGGCAGGGAAAACAGCTCGCACCTCCGCAGGCACATCATGTACAATTACAGGGTTTTCCGTCACCTCAAGAGTGGGGAAAACTTTGTCACCAGCCAAATCGTTGCCCAAAATAAGAGCGATACCACCCAATGGCAAATTACGTCGCACACCAACCTGCACAAGAGATTAGAGATTAGAGTTTATTGTCATTGTAACAATACAGTACAGGTACACAGGCACGGTTTCATTTGTCAACGATCAACTTATTTTCAAAGAACAGTACACATACAAGTACATTCACAGTACAACGAAAATGTATTTGTGCATTTAAGGGAGCACGCTGCTGCCATACAGTACATACAGTACCACGGCGCTGCTATAGCCCTTTCTTGCTGGAAAAAAGAAAAAGAGCAGGAGAGGAGGGAGGGGAGGGGTAAGGACATGAGGGTGAGTCAAAAAAAATCAAATATTCATCACGGTCATGAGCTCACTGATTATAAGTCATAACAGGATAACCATTTGCAAAAAACACTCCTTAGACAAAACATGTTCAAGCCTTGCAGGAGGGAAAGGGGACAGAGGAATCCAGAGACAGATGTTGTGTCGGGTTATCAGTTTGACAAGGTCACACAGAACATAGAGTCTCTTGATGTAACGTGCTGTTGACTTAACACGCGTTGGAATGCGATAAGTTCGAGAAAGTTCGAGCAACAGTCAGAGAGAGTTCACCATGCCCTTGTGCGCGCCAGGCAATGAATGTGTGAGTGTGTATAATCCACGGGCCGACGCAGCCCCCACCGTGTGAAAGTTGAGACAGCGCTGCCCGCAGGTGTTGGGGGGTCTGGGCGGGTGGGGGGGTTGGGGGGGGTGAGTTCCAGGGGACGCTCCGTGGGAAAAGCATAGCAAGCTCCCCTCTGCTCCACCGCAGCTCTCGGTTGATTGTTTGCGGGCAGGGGGTCCGAATCATATCCATTTGAAAACAGACTTTAGCTCGGGGCGGCTTGATTGTAGCCCCCCTCAAAGTCTTTCCCAGTGCGACCCGTCTCAGGGGTTAGCCATTCGTGCTGCAATGAGCTCCAGCCTTCCCGACATCAGCTGAACACCCCGTCCGATCTCCGCTATCATCTCCGGCAGGCGTTGGGCTTTCTGTTGGGCTCCTGCCATCTTCTTTATCTTTCGGTATACGAGCCCCGCTGCAGTTCCAAGCATTAGGGTACCCGTCACCAGGCTCCAAAATATAATTATGTCTTCCGAATCTTCGATGCTTAACGGAAACAGGCATAGTGGTTGCCATTTCCCGTAAGAATCTTTTACAAATCCCGCTGGGTAGGATGAGCCAGGACAGTGTGAGTCTCCATCATTCGATGTCTTGGTTGAGAATATGGTATCGATCGCACTCAGGCCCCAATTAATGAATTCCATCTTTGCTCCGAAGTGCAGAATAGCAGAGAGAGCGATAGCCAGGCAGGTCCCTCAGAGCAGTCACAAGGAGCAGGCAGGCAAACGCGGACAAGAGACACAAGATATAGCCGAGGGGAGGCGATAGATTATCGGAGGCCCCGCCATCTCGACTCCGAGGAGATAGAGATAACGGGGCCAGGGTAGGCCGGGGGAGAGAGAGAGAGAGAGGCCCGTAACCAGCGGTGAACGTAGGAAAACGTTGTAGGAAAACGTTGTGAAGAACGTTGTGAAGAGGTGCCCGTAACCAGCGGTGAACGTAGGAAAACGTTGTAGGAAAACGTTGTGAAGAGGTGCCCGTGTCGAGCTCATCTCCACCCCCAGGACTACAGCATCAGAGCCACACGAACTTTTAGCTGAGAGAGGTAAAACACTCTGTAACATTAAGGTTTGGGCTGCCCCCGTGTCACGCAAAATGGTGATGGGAACTTGTTCTTTGTCATCAGCGCACAGAGAAACTGTGCCTTTGAACAGGAACGGCCCAAAACACTCCTCGGTCTCTGTTCGCCCGGAGACAGCCGTCTCCGGATGACACAGAGGCACGGGACGTACAAAATGAACGCTTCTCGGCTTCCTATGGCTCTGATCTTGCCCGTCCCTTGCAGCCAATGCAGGGCATTGGGCAAGGACATGATTACTTTCATGACAGTAAAAACACTTGCGATCCCCCACAGTACCACTTCTCCCACCGCTGTTAACCTCCCCTTGGCCTCTAGGCCTTGTCTGATTACCCACAGGTCTACCCCCTCTACCCCGGTGGTCACCAGACTCACGCCGTGTGCCCCCAAACGTATTGCGATGGATTAACTCAAACTCGTCTGCAGCAACAGCCGCTCGACTGATTTTATCAATCTTTTGCTCATTTAAGTACACAGCAATACGCTCTGGGACACACCGCTTAAACTCTTCCAATAGCATCATATCTTGAAGCTGGTCAAAGTCTGTTACCTTGTTAGCAGCACACCATTTTTTAAAGAGAACAGTCTTATCCTGCACAAATGAGACATATGATTGGTGAGAAGCTTGCTGTGCCGTTCTAAATTTTTGCCTGTACGCCTCAGGAACCAATTCATAGGCGCGCAAAATGGTAGCTTTCACAGTGTCATAGTCCATACTCTCGTCTATTGAAAGGCTTGCACACACTTCCTGGGCTTTTCCGCTCAGTTTACACTGGAGGAGCAAACTCCACATATGCCGCGGCCACTTAACAGTAGCTGCAATTCTCTCAAATGCGTTAAAGTACGAATCCACCTCACCCTCCCTAAAGGGTGGAACAAGAGAGATATTTCTACTCACATCAAAGGCTGGCTCCACTGGCACTAATGCGTGTTGTTGAGGGGGAGAGCGAGGATGTGTGGGTCCCCCACCATAGTCTACCTGAGCTCTTAAACGCCGGAGTTCTCTTTCCATTGATTCCATGCGCTCCACCAGCTCTTTATTTTCCTGCATGGTCAAAACTTGCTCCGGCGTCACTCGCTCCGCCCCGGGGCGTTGGGATGGTGAGAACCCACTTATCCCACCCTCGCCTAGTAGTGACACTTTTTGTTTAACTACTGGAGTATGACTCTCGACCAGGCTATCAACCTCGCCGAGCAGTCTCCCTCCCACAGCTCCTGCCAAAGATTTTAGAGCGGGGTCACCCTCAGCCAGGCTATGAACCCTACTGAGCGGGCCCCCTTCTCCCCCTCCTTCCAAATTAGATTTGATCAGCAGTCCTCTCTTATCCAGCTGATCGGTCATTCTTTTAAACAGTTGAGCCTTGCGCTCATGCTCAAATACAGTGAGTTTATACTTCTTAGCAATGGACAACAATTGTTGCTTTGTGCAGCTTTCTAGTTTTGAGAGCGTAACCACCATTTGGACCACAAGACACTGGGTGTATAGCACACCATCGCTACCCACGCTTGGTACAATTAAAGCTACTCACCAGTCGCTGCCGTACAGAAAGGGCGAGCTAGGCTCCCCTAACACAAAAAAACCACTGACCCGACAGGGCAACTTTAACGTTTAACCCACCACACAAAAAAACCAAGAAAGACAATCTAATTCTCAAACACCACAGAGAAAAAAAAAATGACTTTCCATGTAACCCCACTTGCTTTGGCCAACTCCAAGAGGAAAAGAATGAATACCCAGAAATACTCTATCCAAGTATTCTACCACCATTAAAGACGATAGCCCCCAAATACTTTAAGTATTAATACCCGAGTAAAGCCAAATAATGGCGACCGGATGAGCGCTCAAATGCTACTTAACAAGCACTTGAGTACAACTATCCGAGTACAACCACTAAACAGCGACCGGACGAGCGCTCAAATGTTACGACCCATGGCTCATAAGGGCCGAACATACGCACTCAGATACCAGTTTGCAAAATATAGATTGAATTTATTACAAAGATAGCATAGGAGTGAGTAAAGGTTCAAATACAAAAATATTCTTTTCTTAACAATGATCAAGGCTCGTAGCAAGAATAGATATCTAGAATATATTACCGCTACTAGTTCATCAGTTAAAGGTGAATATTGATATATATCTTATAGCCTAATGTCTAGAGACAAGGGAGACGGCAGAGCCGTTCCCTGGGCGTTGGCTGGTAGCCCAAACAATTCACAATAATAACAAAACAAAACTACTTACAAACAAAACAAAAAAAACAACCAAAGCAAAATACAGGGGAAACGAAACAGGGTCTGAACAACTAAAGAAAACGTTGACTTTCCTAAGGTCAAGAACACAATCTAAACAACAAAAGAAAAGAGTCGGGTCAGTGGGGAAAACGCACGCAGCGATAGGCGCAAGAGTTCAAGGTGGAATGGTCTGAGCCAAGACTTTATAGACAACGGGGCGGGCCCTGCACCGCTGTCAGCAATCACTCATCAAGACTGCAGCCTGTCAGCTTTCGACTCCTCAGTCAGCTGTTTCCCCCCACGTCACTCTGACAGCACCCACGTCATTCACAACCATCAGCAGTGGGCAGGTTTACTGCAGTTCACCAGCCACTACATCAATGCAAGGAAAAGACCGGGTGAGAACACTTAACAATATACACATCATAATAACCATCACGGCCAACGGTCGTGACAATGCATACAATATATTTTATGCCCATACATGGAGATCCCTATCTGAACCAGCCACACAGATATGGGCCATGCCTCTGCCATCTGGCCAGTGATATATACCAGTAAGACTCCCTAATCGGGAGATAAGCGACCGTTTGTCGCTTATCTCCACAATCCAATTATTACACTCTATGTGAACATTTACATCAACAAATCCCAAATACTGGTTTTTAGGGGTGTAACGAAGGCTCTCAATTGCGCTCAAGACATACGGGCAGTTGACAGTTTGCCATGGTTACTCATTGAAGTTGAATCTCCATATATGGAGATAACCTACGCATCACACTAAGTCTGACCTCACCAGCCCATATTTGGTCATGAGCAACTTATGTCTCCATATATGGAGATATGATGACATCACACAGTCCTCAGCCGATGATGTGGCGTGATGTCATACAATACACAAACGAGCCCTACAGTATAAAGGGGCAATTCTTGCCAGGAAAGAAGCATTTCTTCGACTCAGACCTTATCGCCAGGGTTGGCTTATAGCTGAGATAACATGGTAAAAAACATGGTAGCTATGGTAAACAGTTGGTTGCTAAGGTAAAAAAAACATGGTTGCTATGGTAAACAGTTGGTTGCTAGGGTAAAAAAAATGGTTGCTATGGTAAACAGTTGGTTGCTAGGGTAAAAAAACATGGTTGCTATGGTAAACAGTTGGTTGCTAGGGTAAACAGTTGGTTGCTAGCGTAAAACCATGGTTGCTAAGGTGGTTGCTAACGTACACTAACAGACCAGCAACAACAGACTGTTGCCACAGCAACGTACACAAAGGTTTGTGTACACATGTGGTGTGATGTCATACTGATGCGGAGATATGAGCAGGGCAAAGGTGTGACGTGTGGCGTGTGACCGACCGACCGACGGACGGACGGACGGACGGCCGGTGGAGGTTTTGATACTAAACTGCGACCTACGGCCGCAATCAGTGACATCATGGATCTTCATATATGGGCATAAAAGGGATACCCTATTATATGGACTTTTACATATATGATAGGCCACCTGTGATGTCACAGTGACAGTATGGATATCCAGGGTTTGATCTTTGATGAGGTGATGTCACTTGACATCACTTCCTGTACTGTTACTCACCCCAAGGTGCCTTTTACAGTCATTAAGACCAGGACTGGTCTGGGACAGAGCCTTAGAACCGAGAGTTCTACCACCTACGTTCACTTCATGGGGCGAGTCCAATGGCGGTGTCGAGGAGCTTCTATAGTGACAAATCTCAGAACCTGAAGTCTACTAAATGAATGAGAGCAGCTGCTCAAAACATACATTTCTAACGACTGTGACCTTTATAAAAATAATCGATTCAGACAAATGAAAGAAAACATATCACAGGTTATTTCCTGATATCTTGTTTTCTGATTTGTAAATGATATAATTATATTGATGTCTCACGATAGAGTACATGCCTTTCATTGCCTTACTTTAACCTGCCACTTGGAGGTGCTATTGTGCATCTGACGATGCAGTGATAAGCCAGTGACAAGGCAACAGCCGGACTTTAATGATCTTAAACCACGTTATTTTACATCGTTTTTTTTTTGTTTGTTAATAGTATAAAGTAAATATTACAGAGACCTTAGTTGTCACTGTACAATACTTTAAAACAGTTGGCATGATGTATATTTACCTAAAAATGCAGATATTAGCGATGCTGCTATTGAAACCAATGTCCCACTTGTCACTTTAGAGCTTAAACATGGGTCACGTGACCAGTTCATTTTCTGACCCCTCGGTGGCACCACTCTCTCATCTCAATACACTCTGGTCTGGGACATAAATTCAGCCCTGGCATCTTGGCTCAGACCGGCCCACCACAACCGGCGCAGGTACACGTTGTGGGCTTGTATCAGCTGTTCTATGTTTGGGTGGGACTCCTGGGCCACACTAGCCTGTGATTGGGCTACTGGGCCGTTATTCAGATGTCCGGGAGCGGACACTAATTCCCAGGAAAGGTGGGATGTCTGCATTTCAGTCAGTTAACTCATGATAGATTGATTGAACAATGTTCATTATTAATAGGTATATACAAAATGTGAATGTCATATTTCATCTTGGCGTCTGGCTCTGCTACTTTCTCCCTGCTCAGCAGCAGCACAGAAGAAGAACATCATTAAGTATTAGGAGCAGGGAGATATATAGATATAAACAACCCCCCCCCCTTGGGGAACAGAATTAGCAGCAGAGCCTACTGGTGGTGCTGGGGAGGCGGTGGGGGCAAGCAAGCGCAATCAGCCAATCAACAAGCAGGAGGAAGAAGACATACTGAGCAGGCTTTAAAGAGGTGGTGCCATAGTGTTGTACTTTTTCTGGTTTTCATGTGTCTAGGAGGTTGACAGTAGTTCATTAGACCCCCTGGTGTGGTTGTTATGAAAAATTATGCATTCTCTTTTTATTTGGGTTTTTAGCTGGAGGATGCCACCTGCTGGGTCAGACGTGCCGTTCCAAAAACACCCATACTTATTACTAGGGATGTCCCTATACCACTTTTTTGCTGACCAAGTACAAGTACGAGTAATTAATTTGAATACTTGCCGATACCGAATACCGATACTGTAAGTAAAGTTTCTGTACAAGTGCTTAAATAGTGTGTGGCACTCCAAAATAAAATGCTTTAAATAATTATGTTGTCATGCCTAGAGTGAGAGAAGGTGAAAACACTGTTCATTAGTTGAACTAACAGGCACAAACCTGTGTCTTAAGACTTTTGATATGTTGTTACCAACATATTTATGAAACAAAATGGTATCTGGTGCTGCCGTGAGCAATATCGGACAAGTACGAGTACAGCAAAATAGGCCGGTATCGGGGCGAGTACCGATACTGCGAGTACCGATACCGCATCCCTACTTATTACATCACAGAATCAACCCCTCCCCTAATTTCCATTCACCCAACATACGTGGGTGTGGCTAACTTCAGCTGGGTCACCATCCACCATGACAACCACGCATACTTAATGAACTGGGGGTGTGTCCACATAAAAACAACATTTTAAAATTGACTGTACATTTTTTTGAAAAAAATCTTCCTCCTAGTATAATCATAATACATGATGATCATATTTTAGGGGGAGTGAAATCATGGCTCCACCTCTTTAAGTAGGTTGGCAATGATCAGCTGACTGCCACGTCAGCGCAATGTTGCCCCCTCGAGTGTATACTGCCTGAACTAACTCCGCAGTCTACGTATCATTTGTCTGCCATGGAGTCTGAATCACCTCAGTGCTTCCTTCTGTTCCTTTGCCAGCTGACGAACTGGATCTCAAAGCTGCCTATGACAGAAATGCCACCAGAGTTCTAACAACCATGGTGATGTGGGGCACGGACGAGTGGGAGTTTGATGACTTTTCATACGTCAAACTCAACGGGACCGACCTCAAACCCCAGCATAGGATCGTTTACACAGTAGGTATTCTTCATAAACACTATGATGTTTTCTAGCAAACTTCTACAAGTTGCATTTGCCAAACCCGAGCTGTCTGTCTTTAGGCTTAACTTCTATAAGTTCCTCCTAGATCACTATGAAGAGGATGGCCGTCCTCTACGTTGTCAACGTCCTGTTGCCCGTCTTGTTCTTCCTGTGTCTGGACTTGGCGTCTTTCCTCATCTCGGACAGCGGTACGAAGCTGGGCTTCAAGATCACCGTGTTGCTGGCCGTCACAGTTTTACAACTGCTTGTGAACGACATCCTGCCTGCCACCTCCAACAGGATGCCCATCATAGGTAACACTCTTGAGATTAAGGCTCTTAGGATTGTTTTAACCAAAGAAACATCACTTACCCAACCTTTAATTAATTAAGATCTGAACGTCAACGTAACAAACCCTTGGATGTTTGGGGCCAGCCTTATACTAGCCTGGGATCCCTTCCCTTTTCGGGGTTTGATCCGTTCGGGAGCGGAAAACACTCTATGTCATGGTGTATTCCGACCTATCAAACCAGAAAAAGTTTAACCCAAAATAATTCCCCTGCGCTCAAGGACATACTTTTAGGGCCTACCTAATAAACCCCTTGATACGGCGTACTTTGCATTTGGAAAATTTCGTTTTGTAAATGCATCTTTTAGTCCAACTCGTAGCGACTGGCAAGACTACACTAGGCTATTCCAGCATTTGAATTCATGGGTTGCATTTGTAGTCCTACACCAGCCATTTTGAGGACCAACACAGGTGTTTTGATTAACGTAGAACATTGGTTCTGTGTCAATCAGACAAATTGAACACCTGTGTTGGTCCTCACTATGTCCGGTTTAGGACTACAAATGCAACTCATGAATAGGGATTGGGGAAACAAACAGGGGGAACCAAAACAATGCAGCGCCGCTTCTTCTGCTTGTGGTTTCCGTCTAGACCGGATCAAACGGCCCGTTGTAAACAAATACCAGGCTTTCCCCCGAGAAAGCCTGGTGACGCAAGTTTAGCCCTATACAAGAGGATTCATATTTATCTGTTTTATCTACATTTTTATCATTCATAATATTAAACACAGAATGAGTGCAGATGATAACATGGGATATCAAACTATGTCCTGCTCACAGCAAGCTACTGCATTGGAAGCTTTGCTCTGATGCTGGTAAGTCTGTTGGAGACCATTCTGGTGACGTATCTGTTGGAGAAAGACTCTTCTGTCCCCCAGAAGACACAGACAGACGAAGACCACAACCTGAAGGAGAACAAGACCAAAGGTTCCTGTATTGCAGTTTGTCCGGCAGCACCTGGGCTAGGGTGGATCACCTCTGTCAAGACAAAAGGTGAGACATTACAGCACAGAGACAAATACGTAAAAAATACAACTAGAAAGATGCAATTCTGGGGAATTGCAAGTGTGGTTGCCAACCAATTTATAGTCTGGATAGGCAAAATATCATGTGACGCTTAACACATCCTCAATGCACTTTTGGGGTTTGGTTTTACTCTATAGAGTGTTATTACACTATAAAGTTGGAAGAGAACAATAGACAGTATACGTGTGACATCATACCTGGCCAGACATGTGGGCACCTAAGCGAGTGGGAACGTAGGGGTGGAGTTAACTGGGCACCTGGACGAGTTGGCATCTGAATAACTGGCCACCAAAGGCAATGCTCACTTCACACTGGGTGTGATTTTTTAAAGATTATTTTTTTGGGCTTTTTATGCCTTTATTGATAGGACAGTAGACTGACAGGAAATGGGGAGAGAGATGGGGAATGACATGCGGCAAAGGTCGTCCGGATCGGGAATCGAACCGGCGACGCCAGCAGGCATCATAGTCTAGTATGTGGTATGCGCCTTGACCACCAGGCCAGTGGGCGCCCGGTTGTGATTCATTTATTTTTATTTTAGAGATACAAACGTAAGGCGACTGTGTCTTTGAATAATATGCCAGAAACTGTTATTTGCTCTCTCTATCTGCCTGTGCTCGTTTTGGTTTGTTTTCTTAAGAGAATGTTGAATGCTGATATGTTATTTATACCAGACTACAGACAGTATTTTTACAGGCTCAATGTCTTCTTTTCCATTGTATTCAATTTCTTAATGGCTTCTTCTAAATGTTCTAAATTGTCATCCATGAACATTGAGAATCATATAAATCATAATGTGGTAATTAATCATCAGTCATACTGTGTGTGTGTGTGTGTGTGTGTGTGTGTGTGTGTGTGTGTGTGTGTGTGTGTGTGTGTGTGTGTGTGTGTGTGTGTGTGTGTGTGTGTGTCATTTCAGGGAAGAGGTGTCCTCCATGTTGTTACAAGGTCCCTGATGATCATGATGATGATGATGATCATGATGATGATCATGATGATGATGATGACAAAGACACAACCCATCAGCCTCTGAGTGCAGCTGATGAGGTTAGAATGATGTCACCATGTGTGTAGTTTACAGCAGTTGTTGTCAAACCTGTTGGGATTCAGTACCCCCTTTTGCTGATTGCTGAATCCAAGTACCCCCTTTAATCCACAGCAACATTTTGACTAGAAATTGTAGAAAATACTGACATCAAAAGTCCAGTTTTTACGTCAAATATGTTGAACATTAATGTAATTAGCCTGTTTTCTATTCAGTAACTTAAAGCTATACTGTGTAAGATGCTCAACTGGTGGTCAGTAGCCCTATAGCAAACCGTGGTCGCGTCCGCGTCTTTCGGCCGTTTTTCGTACCTTCACACCCCCGCGTCTGCCTCCACCTCGCCGAGAGCTATCTTTAGAGGGGTCCCTGGTTCCTGTGCGTTCAGGCATTCCGGAGAAAAGGAACTCCTTCACCCTGCCTGGTAGGAGAGATTACCTTTTGAGTATAGAGACACACGGGCGACTACAAATATGGCCGCCATAGCGACCCCACTTCAAGATGCGCTGTGATTGGCCGGCAGTGTATAACCCTCGCTGTGATTGGCCGGTAGTGTGATGACGTAATTTTACCGCGAAATCTGGACCCCGGCAAGGATCATAGAAAACATATAAAGAGAAGGCTTTAGAAGCTAAAAATAACGGAGTGGGTGTTCTAAAACTTTAGCGATTTAACAGTTAGGACAATTTTAAGATTTGTTTTATAAAAAAAGTTACATGGTATAACTTTAACGTAATTCTTACTTAATTTGGTTTAAAGCTTTACAGAGCAGTACGTTCACATACATTTGTCAATGTTTTATCATTAAACAGTCAAATAAATGTTTACATTTTCCATTTTCTCTCAAGTACCCCACGTAGTACCCCTGCGAACCCCTAGGGGTATACACGTACCCCAATTTGAGAACCACTGGTGTACAGTATATGAATGTAGGAAACAAAACAAAAGAAAATCATTTGTCATACCTTAATGCAGTGGTTCTCAACCTGTGGGTCGCCCCCAAAATTATTTCCGGGGGTCCCCAGATGATTAACTTAATGTGCAACATTGTTTTATCACTCAACAGTAAATAAACCAACATAAAGTTTAGGTGTAGGACTTTAGAGGGTATATGCACATTTCTAAAGTGACAATTTAAGGAATTTCTAATACCTCTAAAATGATGAATAAAACATTGGCCAAATTGTCAAAATTTTGAGGGAGAATTTGTGAAAATAGCAGATTTACATGCTCAGTCTAGGAGCATGTAGATCTGCTGCTATTTTCACAATAGAACCATGTTGTACAAAATGTAATGCCTCAACTCTTAGTGCTCTCAGGATGGGGGGTCCCCAGTTAAAATATAATTATTTTGGCAGTTGCGGCTTGCAAAGGTTGAGAACCACTGCCTTAATGTATGGCCAAAAAAGCACATGTCAAATATACCACGCTTTAGACAGGTTATCATCCACTTGACCACTAATATAAAATATCTAATATAATTGTATCTAATCTAATCTAATGTGTGTTTCAGGACGGTGATCTCAAAGGGGAATCTCATGAGTTGAGAGATCTGGAGAAGAACCAGGATGTGGAGAAGAACAAGGAAGATGGAGGCAGGCCTGGTTACTGGACCAGAATGGCCACAAGAATCAACAAAGCTTTCTTCATGGTCTATGTGTCAACTGTTGTCGTGTTTCTGGCCGTCATCTTTAAAAAATGGGTTTAGTCCTGAATACTGAAATGGGACTAAATGCTGTAGATGTTGATTTGCTTGCTTCTCTTTTGAATGTTGAACACTGTAAAAGCAGTATACTGTGCAAGTGTGCAGCATTCAGCCAGTGGTGTTATTGTGGCGCCATCTCCTGGTGGTTCCAGTCATAGGGAGGGGCTGGTGAAAAGATTAATGCTGGCATGGTTCCTAGAATGTTCATTGATTCTTGTTGACTTTCTCTAAGTTCTGGTTAGTGTGTTAGAATAGTGTAGTCTGTTCTATATTCTACAGACAGTGTAGTGTAGTGTTTACTCGTGTTGTGTCGTTTAGTGTACAGTGTAGTCACTATTAGTCAGACTTTATCTCTACGTGTGGATGCCTGTGACCAACAGTTTTTGCTTATATTCAGTCACATGGCTGGTTTCTGCAATTGAGTCTCGTATTCAGCCTGTTTAAATGGTGCTTGTGTGATTTTACAATGTATTGTGTTTTTTTTTTTTTTTTTTTTTGTCTATTGAGGATAGATTGCAATGGCATACTGTAAAAAATTGATAATATTGATGATCTAAAAGCCAGATTGCGACACGTATTTCTGAGCTTGATCAGACGCGCGCGCGCGCGTGAGAGAGAGAGAGAGAGAGAGAGAGAGAGAGAGAGAGAGAGAGAGAGAGAGAGAGACCTCTATATCATGGTCAGTATCACCGTCATTATAATCACGACCTTGTATTGAACTGTACTTGTTTTTCAAACTTCCTTTTTTGGATCATGGAGTTAAACTAAACTTAAACAGTTTAATCTTCAGGGGTTGTTTTTGTGTATTTTGTTGTTGTTAAATGTTTTCTTCATTAAGCAACATTAAGCATCTTAATCTGCAATTCTGTTCTATTAATTCCTTACCAAATAAATAAATAGCTGTAGATTGTATTCTTCTTTCCTCTATTGCAGCGTGTGACGGTGCCCTGTGGCCAAAAACAGTTTTTAGTCATCAAGGTTAAATATTGTTTTCCTTTGATTAAGCAATTTCTGCGTTAAACATGTTAGGAAATCTGCATTATTAAGGGAGGTTTTGGCCATCAGTGCAATCTTGCACTAACTTGTACCATATCATACGATCCTAATGAGAGTGACCATAATGATATTATCGGAGTGACCTCTATAGTTTTCATATGATTATTGTTGAAATGATCATGACATGTCATTTATTCTGCCCTGCCCTGCCCACCTCCCCTGGAGACCAGAGCTGTCTAGAAACGGCACACACAGTTACATGCAGCTCACAGGAGAAGCACATGCACATACAGTACTGTAGACACACGTCTCTCTCCACACACAAAGTTATAATGCTTGTTCATTTCATATTCCTGCTCATCTCCACAGGTAAGACACATTGATGAATAACAATGTATGCATGGCATGGCGGTAACTTGTCTTTGTGTTGTGTGTTTACTTGTTTTTAATCCTAAAACCATTCCCTAAGCATGGTGTAATGCTTTAGTCTAACCTTGTCAAATCAGTCATCCTAGTATTGTCTGTGCATGTGTGAAAACGAGGAAGATTTCATTCCCTTTTTATTGGCTGCTCTTTTTCTTCTTCTTTTTTTTTTGTATTTGATATGCAGCCACAAAAACACTTGCAGTTATGATGTTATTTGTTCAATGGGAAACTTTTTCTTAATTTATTGAAGTTTTATTAGATCTTTGTTAACCCCATGAACACAAGGGTTATATTATGTAGTGCATGGGAGGAGTATAGGGGCCTGGCCTAGTACAGACCCCTGGGGGACTCCAGACAACATATAGGGTTTATGTATTTAAATCACAGCTGGATTGATGTACAGTATATGTTATGCTGGCCTTGAAATTGTGAAACGTCGGTAAACATCTAGTAGCCAATCATTCCATTTGAGCATTTATGTTAAGCTCTTGTAGTCTGTAATCAACGCATGCAGAATGGAGTGTGGCAAGCAATCCATACTGAAGTAAATGTCCCTGGTGCCAGGTTCAGCAGATTCATTAACTGCAGCACCCATGCCGCCCACGATGCCAACCCAGACCCCATCACCCAGTGACCTGATGCCAACTCAGACCCCACCACCCAGTGACCTGATGCCAACCCAGACCCCACCACCCAGTGACCTGATGCCAACCCAGACCCCACCACCCAGTGACCTGATGCCTACCCAGACCCCATCACCCAGTGACCTGATGCCAACTCAGACCCCACCACCCAGTGACCTGATGCCAACTCAGACCCCACCACCCAGTGACCTGATGCCTACCCAGACCCCACCACCCAGTGACCTGATGCCAACTCAGACCCCACCACCCAGTGACCTGATGCCAACCCAGACCCCACCACCCAGTGACCTGATGCCAACCCAGACCCCACCACCCAGTGACCTGATGCCAACCCAGACCCCACCACCCAGTGACCTGATGCCAACTCAGACCCCACCACCCAGTGACCTGATGCCAACCCAGACCCCACCACCCAGTGACCTGATGCCTACCCAGACCCCATCACCCAGTGACCTGATGCCAACTCAGACCCCATCACCCAGTGACCTGATGCCAACCCAGACCCCACCACCCAGTGACCTGATGCCTACCCAGACCCCATCACCCAGTGACCTGATGCCAACCCAGACCCCATCACCCAGTGACCTGATGCCAACCCAGACCCCACCACCCAGTGACCTGATGCCTACCCAGACCCCACCACCCAGTGACCTGATGCCAACCCAGACCCCACCACCCAGTGACCTGATGCCAACTCAGACCCCACCACCCAGTGACCTGATGCCAACCCAGACCCCACCACCCAGTGACCTGATGCCAACCCAGACCCCACCACCCAGTGACCTGATGCCAACCCAGACCCCACCACCCAGTGACCTGATGCCAACCCAGACCCCACCACCCAGTGACCTGATGCCAACCCAGACCCCATCACCCAGTGACCTGATGCCAACCCAGACCCCATCACCCAGTGACCTGATGCCAACCCAGACCCCACCACCCAGTGACCTGATGCCAACTCAGACCCCACCACCCAGTGACCTGATGCCAACCCAGACCCCATCACCCAGTGACCTGATGCCAACCCAGACCCCATCACCCAGTGACCTGATGCCAACCCAGACCCCATCACCCAGTGACCTGATGCCAACCCAGACCCCATCACCCAGTGACCTGATGCCAACCCAGACCCCATCACCCAGTGACCTGATGCCAACCCAGACCCCACCACCCAGTGACCTGATGCCAACTCAGACCCCACCACCCAGTGACCTGATGCCAACCCAGACCCCATCACCCAGTGACCTGATGCCAACCCAGACCCCATCACCCAGTGACCTGATGCCAACCCAGACCCCATCACCCAGTGACCTGATGCCAACCCAGACCCCACCACCCAGTGACCTGATGCCAACTCAGACCCCACCACCCAGTGACCTGATGCCAACTGCAGGAGGTGGTGAGTAGAATTGTGTTGAATTACATTTCTCCAGCAAACAAATGTTGACAAAAACCTAATCTCTTCACTAACTGTGCTTTTCAAATATGAAATGCAACTGGTGTTGCACTCTGAAAATAGCTGATCTACAAGCTCACGACGCGTTGTGCTGCGACGCGTTGTGTGCTTGTAATTCGGCTATTTTCAGCATGCAACCATAGTGTCAAATCTGCCATTGGGACGCCATCAAGGCCCGGCAAAATACATTTTTGTAATCATAAAAATCAACTGTAGATTTATTAGACTATAATTAAACATTTCAGACGACTAAGATATAACTTGAATTCTATTCAAATGAATACAATTTGCTGTCAAAATCAACACTCACCGTGTAGTACCCAGTGATTGTACAGGATGGGCGTGGTCTGGGGACCATGCATGCAATGTGATTAAAAGCTTTCATCAGACTCTAATATTAATTACGCCTGCCAACACAAACGCCCAGAGCTCTTAGAGGGCTTAATGGCCTCTCCATTATGACCACAGCTAATGGAGATGTTTTTTCCTGCTTTTGACTTTATTGGATAGATTTTCAGACTTCCTGTTTTCAGGAGCTTTTTTAAAATGTTCCTCTTATTGAATACAAACACAGTTCCCTCCCTTGCAGTAGTAAGCTTAATTTAGTAATTCATTTAGCTTTTAGTTTCTTGAACTTTCTACAGTTTTCAAGTATTCTCTTTTTGATTATTTCAAATGATGTCTGTAAATGTATATATGTATATGTTGTTGTTCATTGTTGTATCTCGGTTGCGTTGTAAATGAGTGCTTGCTCTGAATTGTATTTCCGAGTTTAAGGTAACAAACAAACAAACAAGCTGTGGTGGGCTATGAAATTTGATAATGATGAAGGCTCTTGATGAGCCAAACCACGTTTTTCTTTTTTCATATTTAAATTATTCTTCAGCAGGCGTTGACACTAAGGTCTCAGAGGCACTTGCCCGTCGGGAAAGCACAGGCCATGTTCTACTTCCCCAAAGGTCATGCCCACTTGCCCGAAAACTAAATGGTCCATTGAATTACTGTTCAATTCAACACCATTTTTTTTGTGCGATAAAGAAAATATATCTCAATTTGTTTGTATACCCTACGTAGCTATGAATATGACCCACTATGATATGGGTTCACACTTGTTATTTTATATTTTTAAGTGTAGCAACAGTGAAAACAGAACATCGTAGGTCAACAGTGTTCTTATTTTACATCCCACAGACCAGAAGACAGAGCACTCTGGCCATGTTCAGGTGTTTAGACAGATATCTGGTGTTTATAGACGGTTGTTGCGTCCCCTTTCAAACGAGCACTATAGCCTGGCTGGGGCAGCAATCTCTGCCTGTCCCAAAGTTTTATTTACCTACCAGGGGCAGGTGGGCAACCCTTAGGGGCCTTTTCCACCAAAAAGAACCTTGGTTCAAGAACCAGTGCCGTTCAACTTTCTTGGAACCTTGGTTCGTTCTTGTGAACCGGCCGCAAACCGGCATGCGTTTCCACCAGATTGAACCAGATTGAACCAGATTGAACCTGCGGAACCAAGGATTTTGTGGTTCCCGTTCCAAACCAACTTTTACTTGAACCATGCCGTTCTCGGTGGAAAAGTTCACCTCTGGTTCATCCCATAGGCGGGAGGAAGAACCCAAACCGGTTCTTTGCCGGTCGAAAAGCGCCCTTAGTGTCAACGCATGGTTCTACTTGTGTTTGTGCAGCTGCAGGTGTCTCTCCCGACAAGGTGTGCAGTTACCACAACGTCTTAACCCACTTGAACATGAAGAAAGACAACGAGCTGTACACGGGTACGAGACCCGTTCTGGACCACACCACACCCACCGAGGTGGGGTTGTGGGTGGAGCTCAACGCCATCTTAGACGTGGTAGGTAAACGTTTTGTTTTTCGAGGCATTTTCTGCTAGTGTTGCAAATGCACACTCACTGGTAAAAAGCTGAAAAAGCTCTGCTGTATTTTATTTTGTTGTCAATGTTCCAATCAATTTGATCTTCATCAGGACATATGCATGGGAATGGGTGTACACACAAATAAATACATTTCTTTTTTCTGTTTTTTCTTTTAACTGTTTATTTGATTTTCAATTGAAGCAATTAAGGCAATAAAGTGGTACAATAATATGAATAGCATCTTCTTTAGTACATACATAAAATATACAGTAGTGATACAAGGATTGCATTTTCACCCAAAACAACAATAAAAAAAATAGGATAAAGAAAATAGATTGTTACAGACAAGTGAACACAAACAGACAAGACAACAAAAGAGAAACGAAAACAACAACATAAACATCAGTCAGACAACATATCCATAACTATGATGTACATATAATCTGCAAAGCAGGACAGCGCACCCGACACAGCAAACCCATCATATCCAAGCTCCAACGGACCTCATGCATCCTCATAGTATATCCTCAATCAGAGATGGATTCAGATTTAGGACAAACTGAAGGAAAGGACTCCATACCTTCCCAAATTTCTTGGTGGAGCCATTTTCTCCAATTTGAGACAGCGCAAAGTACTTATTTGCTCCTCCAAAGAATGGTCCCGATGTTGTTTTTTTCCTCTTTTTTATTTTATTTCAAAAGATGCAATATAGTCCATTTTGGGTCCAGACCGCGGCTTCAGACAGGAGTGATTTGGTTGAATTATAAATCAGGTTATTTATGTTCCTCGAAAGGAAAAATGACATCTGGACCATTCTTTGGGGGAGCAAATAAGTAGGCTATAGGTAAGATAGCCTTCTAGGCTGAAATTCTCCTTTCATTTGTTTACATGTGGCTCCATGTGTTGCCTCATCTGTAGCGTCTCATCTGTTTGCTGCTTATACCTGTGTTGATGTGTTTGTTTCCTGGAATATTCTCATATTCTGTATCGTTGTATTGTTCATTTGCAGGTCGACAAGGAACAGAAATTAATTTCATACATCTATATCGAAATGGTGAGTTCTCATAATGTCTATCTAACTATTCATTTAGCGAATGTCTGTCTGTCTGTCCGTCCGTCCGTCCGTCTGACCATCTGCATGCTGACATCACTGATACTACACAGTTTCGCCGCCATGGTAACCGTCTGTCCGCATGCTACTCTGACATCATAGTACTGACATCACAGACTGGCCTGGACACGGAACACCATGTATGGGCATAAAATCTGCCCAACGGGCACTCCAACATGGAACACCATTATATGGGGGAACAGGTCCATAAAAATCATGTATAGTGATTAAGAGTCTATTGAAAACATGGCTTCAGTTATCATCAAAACGACTCAGCTACGTTGCATTATGAGAGCAGGGAAACTTCTAAACCTAAATTGGACAAGGGCTTCCCTTGGGTTGGAGAGACGTTTTGTCACCGAAGGAGACAGTGAGATTCCTAAAATTTACACCAGAACTGGAGACAAAGGTATTTCTAGCACCTTCACGGGAGAAAGGAGGCCAAAAGAAGATCAGGTGTTTGAAGCACTAGGAGCTACAGATGAGTTGTCATCAGCCATAGGGTTGGCCAGGGAGTTCTGCATTGAAAAGGGCCATGGGTTCACTCATCAGCTAGACAAGATACAGTGCGTATTACAAGACGTGGGGTCAAATATTGCCACTCCGCTGTCATCTGCGAGAGAAAGTCACATAAAGAAATCCAGGTTTTCCTCTCAACCAGTGGTGAACTTGGAGAGCTGGATTGATGAATTCACAGACGTGCTCCCGCCACTCACCAACTTCATTCTGCCTTCTGGAGGCAAGAGCAGCGCTGCTCTGCACGTGGCCCGAACAATCTGTCGCCGAGCAGAGCGCAGTGTTGCTCCTATTGTGCGCTCAGGTGAAGCGGATCAAGATGTCGCCAAGTTTTTAAACAGATTAAGTGACTACCTGTTCACCGTGGCCAGATATGCAGCGATGAAAGAAGGCAACGAAGAAAAGATCTACAAAAGGGCTGAATAACTTCATCAGGAGCAGGGACGGGACGAAGACTAGAATTTGACAAGCACTGGCGACGACCATCCACTTACCCTAGGTCATACTGGGCAATCTTCACTTAATGCGGCCCGCAGGAATACTGATATATTATTGGTTTCAGCTGTTATAATTCCAAACGTGCTAACATGACAAGCTTTAGTTATTTTGGTCTGCTGTATATTAGTATCTTGATGACTAGCCTACTACTAGTCTTTTTTTAATGTCCAATGCATTTGTATTTAAGTTCATATTGTAAGTAAGAAGTAACATAAGTAACATAAGAACCTGTACATGCATTTGAAATAAAAAGAAAAGCTTGTAGATCGTCTATTTTTGCTAGTTTTGACTGTATATGCGTTGTGGCCCTCTGGAGTGTGTGTGAAAATATAGCGGCCCACTCCAGCATCAAAGCTGCCCACCCCTGCCCTAGGTCATGGCTCCATCCCAGCCCCTGCTTCTCCTTCAACTCCGCTGCCACGGCCATCCCCAGCTCTCTCCTCCTCAACAGACGTAGTCTACATTTGTCTGTCTGAATTTATCCAACCATTACAATTATTCATTGTATTATATTGCTGCCTTTCTTACATTTTGTATGTTATAATTGTGGGCTCGCCTGAAAGGCGAGAACACTATGTTATCCTCATTATTTATATAGTGAGTTCCGCCGCAGACAGTTCAAAGGCGAAAACACTATGGTTTCGTCTAGTGTTGCCCGATCCCGATCACGTGATCGGATCGGCCGCCGATATGGCCGTTTTTATAAGATCGGAGATCGGGGGAAAAAAAAAATCGATTTTTTTTTTTTTTTTTTTTTTTTTCAAAAAAATATTTTCTGGGAGTACTGAAAGTTACAGGTAAGGTGAATGCGATATGAAATGTAAGCTTACCATAATCACAGTAATCCTTAATCATTTTCAATCATATTCAAGGGCTTTTGGAGAAATGAGAGACAGAGCACTGCAGAGGGAAGGTGATTGTGTCAGACTCTGTGTACAGCTGGCAGCTGATGCCAATAAGTAGTAATTGGCCCCTTGCTAATGGATCAAAGGAAGGCAATTATGTCTCTCTGCACTGTCAACTAGCTCAGTGGTTCTCAACCTGTGGGTCGGGACCCCCAGGGGGGTCCTCAAATTATTTTGGGGGGGTCCCCAGATGATTAACTTAATGTGCAACATTGTTTTCTCTCTCAACAGTAAACAAATCAACATAATCACAACTCCTCGCGTTGCGAGGCGTTGTGAGCATGTAGATCTGCTATTTTCACAATAGAACCGTGTTATACAAAATATACTTCCTCAACTCTTCAGGGTCGGGGGTCCCCAGTTAAAATATGATTATTTTGGGGGTCACGGCCTGAAAAGGTTGAGAACCAAGTGATAGAATGAATAGAATTTTTTTTTCTTCTTAATGCCTTGCCAAAAGATCGGATCGGGAAAGATCGGGATCGAATCGGAAGCAATAATATTTGATCGGTATCGGATCGGGAGCAAAAAAACCCTGATCGGGGCATCCCTAGTTTCGTCATTATTTCAATATAGCCGCATGTCGTGTCCCGTTAGCCAATGAGGCGCGATTGGTGGAAAAACATCTGGGAGTGGTGTTAGCTGGAGTATTGGTTGAGCTTCACATTACAGTTAGCACACTGTAGACTAGAAGCAGTGCTCTTCCGAGCACAGGTCTCCACCAGGCCAGGCGTCCTGGTGGTGCTACTGTATAATAGGCCAGTGTAAAAAGGGTGGCATATGTTCTTCACCTTAGACCTTTCATGGCAATCGGACGCTGCATGCATGATTTGAAGCATTGTGTTCAAAAAATGTGTTTTGCTAAAGTCTACCTGCTGGTGGCGCTATAACAGGCCAATGTGAGAAGGGTAGCATTTGTTCCTTCACATAGTGGGAATATGTGTGGCAAATTTCACGGTAATTGCAAGCTGCATTTTGTTCAAAAACTGCAATCCTGCAAACTTTGGAAGCTAATATTAGCCAATCAGGATGGAATATGAAATATCAGACGGATCAGACTTGATCATATGACTATAGAGATACTAAGTGTGTACAGATTTGTGTTATTTTTGGAGAAAATCTGAAGGTGTAATATCCTAAAATGTGTTTTACACAAGTCGGCCCAAAGGTGGCGCTATAAAAGGCTGATGTGAAAAATGCAGAGAAAGGGTTTTTCCTTGGCCTCTAGAGAGTGCACTTACAAAGTTTGAAACTGATCGGTGGAGTTATAGGTAAAACCACAAATCGGGCTGTTATAGCGCCATGAGGCTGATTTCAAAAATTTGAAGTGGCATTTCTTCCTCGACCTAGTGGGAACGTGAGTGCGCCATTTCATGATAATTGCACTTTGCGTTTGTGATTTGAGGCATTTTGTTCAAAACGACTCAATCCTACAAACTTTGGAAGCCGATCTTAGCCAATCAGGATGGAATATGCAAAATCGAACAGATCCGTGTCGATCACATGACTGTCGAGATACTGCCTAGCGATTTGTAGGATTTTTGGACAAAATCTGTAAGAGTAGTGCACAGAAATGTGTTTTGCGAACATCGGCCACTAGGTGGCGCTAGAAAAGGCCCATTTGAAAAAAAATTCAAATGGGCCTTTTCAATGTGTGTGCTCACTTTGGCAGCGACCGGGCCAGCGGCGACTGAGATTAGCTGCACACAAACTGTGAGGACGCACGGACGCACGGACGGACGGACGCACGGACGGAGGGGAAAACATACTCTCCCCCAGCCTTCGGCTGGTGGAGACAAATATAGTCACGAGCGAGCCCACACTGCCCTGTTTCGTAGGAACAGTATTCCTATTTATGAAATGATACCTTGGTATGCTCAAAACTCCAATAAAAAGAGTACCAGACTGTTTTCACTCATTTACAAACATATATAAACATTGCCTCCAGTGTTTCCAGAATCCTTGTATCACTCTGTGTGATCTCTACCATGATTCATTCATTCTTTGACTCCACAACAGCTGTGACCACAATGGTCTTAATATCACCACATCGTTATCCCAGGGCACCAACACCTCTCTATTTGAAATGATCACTGACTTGTTTGTGATTTCCCTCCTCCTGCAGGAATGGAAGAATGATCACATATCCTGGGACCCTGCTGAGTTCTGTGGGATTAAGGATGTTTCTGTGCCCAGTGAGTGGCTGTGGAAGCCTGACGTCACCATCGATGAGAGGTAGGGATGGAGCTCGAACCGATAACACAATTATTGAGTACCCGGTATCAATAAGCTTTGGGCTTATCAAGCTTGTTATCGAGCACTTTTCTATTTGGATGTATGGGCTGTCAAGGCCAGAAAGTAGTTTGATGTCACGCGCACACCCTCTATACAGCTTGGTCGAATGTTTGATTCTGATTGGTGTGTGTGTGTGTGTGTGTGTGTGTGTGTGTGTGTGTGTGTGTGTGTGTGTGTGTGTGTGTGTGTGTGTGTGTGTGTGTGTGTGTGTGTGTGCGTGCGTGTGTGTGTGCGTGCGTGCGTGCGTGCGTGCGTGCGTGCGTGCGTGCGTGTGCGCGCGCGCGTCCGGCCGTCCGTTCGCGTGTGTGTCCTTCTCTTGCAGGCTAGAGAAGGATAAGGCTGCTCTGAACCCCTATGTCCGCTTTAACTCTGAAGGCTTGGTAAGTGTTATGAACGATGAGGTGGTCGTCAGCACCTGCAGGATACACATCTACAAGTTCCCCTTCGACACGCAGTCCTGCAACCTCACCTTCGCCTCTGGGACCTTCTTTGGTGAGTGGCAAAAACCTGTACATTACGGTAAGGTCGTTGCCCCTCAGTTTGGTCTTGTTCCCCTCATAAAATGGCATGCCCTGAGGCCACAGTGGCCTTAATGCCCCCAGCTGACTGTAACACTTTCTCCTTTGTCTTGTTACGTACTGTAGATATCAGTGTTTCTTTCTTGTTATGTATACAACAGTGTCTCTTTCTTGTCAATATGTACACCGTTGTCTCTTTCTAGTCGATATGTAGACACCAGTGTCTCTTTCTAGTCGATATGTAGACACCAGTGTCTCTTTCTTGTCAATATGTAGACACCAGTGTCTCTTTCTAGTCAATATGTAGACACCAGTGTCTCTTTCTTGTCAATATGTAGACACCAGTGTCTCTTTCTTGTCAACATGTAGACACCAGTGTCTCTTTCTTGTCAATATGTAGACACCAGTGTCTCTTTCTTGTCAATATGTAGACACCAGTGTCTCTTTCTGGTCAATATGTAGACACCAGTGTCTCTTTCTTGTCAATATGTAGACACCAGTGTCTCTTTCTTGTCAATATGTAGACACCAGTGTCTCTTTCTTGTCAATATGTAGACACCAGTGTCTCTTTCTTGTCATGTAGACACCAGTGTCTCTTTCTGGTCAATATGTAGACACCAGTGTCTCTTTCTGGTCAATATGGTAGACACCAGTGTCTCTTTCTGGTCAATATGTAGAAACCAGTGTCTCTTTCTTGTCATGTAGACACCAGTGTCTCTTTCTGGTCAATATGGTAGACACCAGTGTCTCTTTCTGGTCAATATGTAGAAACCAGTGTCTCTTTCTTGTCATGTAGACACCAGTGTCTCTTTCTTGTCAATATGTAGACACCAGTGTCTCTTTCTGGTCAATATGTAGACACCAGTGTCTCTTTCTTGTCATGTAGACACCAGTGTCTCTTTCTGGTCAATATGGTAGACACCAGTGTCTCTTTCTGGTCAATATGTAGAAACCAGTGTCTCTTTCTTGTCATGTAGACACCAGTGTCTCTTTCTTGTCAATATGTAGACACCAGTGTCTCTTTCTGGTCAATATGTAGACACCAGTGTCTCTTTCTTGTCAATATGTAGACACCAGTGTCTCTTTCTTGTCATGTAGACACCAGTGTCTCTTTCTGGTCAATATGTGGACACCAGTGTCACTGTCTTCTGTTGAGATTCTGAATCCCCTGAGTCCCCATCTTTAAACCAATCCAGTGACTTTGATTGCTGCAAAACATGATTCAGATTGTAAATACCATAATGTATTTACTGCAGATAGTCTAAATTTACATTTAAAATCATGCTTAACCCTTAAATTGAATTAATTCTTTCAATTAACTAAAACATTGTTTTATTTGATGGCATTTCTGCCCCGGCATTTGGCCGTTGCTTCCTAAAATAATTGGACAACACCAAAGGCCAAGTGGCCATTCCCACTAAAATGACGAAATCCCAGGCATGTTCCCAACTGATTAATTTGACTGCCGGGAGTCTGGATTACCTCAGTGTTTTCTCCTGTTCCTTTACCAGCCAAGGAACTGCAGCTCAAAACCCTCCTTAACAGAAACGAAACCAGGTTTTATTCCATGATGGCGATGCGGGCAGAGTACGAGTGGAAATTTGAAAACATTATTCCCACCGAACTCAACGAGACTGACTACAGACCCCAGCGGATTGTCTACACTGTAGGTATTCATTCATATAGGATGTAAGCCTTTACCATGAGAGGGAGTGGGTTGTTGGCTGATTTACCACTGTTTCAGGGTCGCTGAGTGCCAAACAACCCTGAAACAGTGGTAGATCAGCCAGCAACCCACAACCCTCGAATGGTAATTTGCTTTTCTACCACTTCTACCATATAAATGAAAGAAAACACAGTTGTAACTTCTAAGGTTATTCTCTCCACCAGCCGAAGGCATGGGGGAGAGTATATTTTCCCCTTCGTCCGCCCGTGTGTCCGTGCGTGCGTCCGTCCGTGCGTGCGTCCTCGCAGTTTGTGTGCAGCTAATCTCAGTCGCCGTTGGCCCGGTCGCTGCCAAAGTGAGCAAACACATTCCCTGGATGCCAATCTAGAACCTCTGCCCTACATTTTTCAAATGGGCCTCTTCTAGCGCCACCTAGTGGCCGATATTCGCAAAACACATTTCTGTGCACTACTCTTACAGATTTTGTCCAAAAATCCTACAAATCGGTAGGCAGTATCTCGACAGTCATGTGATCGACACGGATCTGTCCGATTTTGCATATTACATCCTGATTGGCTAAGTTGGCTTCCAAAGTTTGTAGGATTGAGCCGTTTTGAACAAAATGCCTCAAATCACAAACGCAAAGTGCAATTATCATGAAATCGCGCACACACGTTCCCACTAGGTTGAGGAAGAAATACCACTTCAAATATTTGAAATCAGCCTCATGGTGGCGCTATAACAGGCCGATTTGTGGTTTTACCTATAACTCCACCGATCAGTTTCAAACTTTGTAAGCGCACTCCCTAGAGGCCAAGGATTCCCTGCATTTTTCACATCAGCCTTTTATAGCGCCACCAGGAGGCCGACTTATGTAAAACACAAATTTTCCTATTATTCCTTGAGATTTTATCCAAAAATCATGCAAATCGGTACACAGTATCTCTATAGTCATGTGATCAAGTCCGATCCGTCTGTATTTCATATTCCATCCTGATTGGCTAATATTGGCTTCCAAAGCTTGCAGGATTGCTCCGTTTTTGAACAAAATGCCTCAAATCATCAACGCAGCTTGCGATTACCGTGAAATTTGCCACACATATTCCCACTAGGTCAAGGAACAAATGCTACCTTTTTCACATTGGCCTGTTATAGCGCCACCAGCAGGTAGACTTTAGCAAAAACACATTTTTGGAACACAATGCCTCAAATCATGCATGCAGTGTCCGATTGCCATGAAAGGTCTAAGGTGAAGAACATATGCCAGCCTTTTTATATTGGCCTATTATACAGTAGCACCACCAGGACACCTGTGAATGTTACAACTGCAACACAACAGTGGGCGGGGTCCATGAGCAAACTCAAGGTTGTTGACTGATTTACCACTGTTTTAAGCCAATCAGAATCCAGTATCTGAACATGTGACCACAAAAAGTTGTAGAAATAGCTGTTTTCCATATTTTAATGTTAAACTGCTACAGTTGCATTTGTAAAAACTGAACCGTCTCTAGTCTGACCTTCTGACCTCTCCTCCTATAGCTCACCATGAAGAGGAAGGCGGTCCTCTACATCGTCAACTTCCTGTTGCCCGTCTTGTTCTTCCTGGGTCTGGACATGGCGTCTTTCCTGATCTCTGACAGCAGTGGAGAGAAGCTGAGCTTCAAGGTCACCGTGTTGCTGGCCGTCACAGTTTTACAACTCATTCTCAACGACATCCTGCCTGCCACCTCCAACAGGATGCCCATCATAGGTACAACACTCGTAAGGGGAGGCTGTGGCTCAGGAGGTTGAGCAGTTTGGCCAATGGTCCGTGGGTCAGCGGTTCAAATCCCGGCTCCTCCTGTCCACATGCCGAAGAGTCCTTGAGCAAGACCAAGCCCCCAGAACCCTGGGGGCGCTTTGAAGCAAAAAGTACATGGTGGCCGTTTGAGGTACTGCAGTTGGGGCTACTATTCAAACAGTTAGTTCAGTTGAGGCAGATAGCCCCCCGCTACCCCCGCCTCCCCGTTTCTCGCTCCCCGACCGTCGCGATTGGCTCAGAAGCCAAATAGTAGCCCCACTACGTCACGTTTCAGAGGCGTTTCAAACGCGGAAGTACGCTTCATGCGCTGGGTGAGCAACTCAATGCAAGTGGACGGGCGGGGATATCAGTTGCCCTCTCTATTCTTATTATAACTCTATGAGCAAGACTCTGAACCCCTAGGTCATACATGGGCAACTGGCGGCCCGGGGGCCACATGCGGCCCCCACCTTCACTTAATGCGGCCCGTGGGTTAATACCGGAATACTGATATATTGTTGATTTCAGCTGTTACAATTCCAAACATAAACTGCTTTAATTCCTTCAGTCTATATAGTATAGTACAGTAGTTGCGACCGTAGGTCGCACTTACTATCAAAACCTGCACAAACTGTGAGTGAGTCCGTCAGTCAGTCAGTCAGTCAGTCTGTCCGTCTGTCTGTCACACCTCACACGTCACACTATTGCCCTGCTCATATCTCCGCAACCGTTGCCCCGATCCATGCCAAATTTTGCACACACGCTCCTTGGCTGCCAAACTACAACCCCCGGAGCTCCAGGGACCCCCAGGTCCCTGGGGGACCCCCAGATGTAAAAAAAGACCAAATGTGCAAAAATGACCACTCCAACATGGCTGCTCACAGGGAATTCCCGGGGACCAACGACTCCTGGTGCTCCAGAACGGATGCCAAAGTGGTGGCGCCCCCAGTGGAGGACCCCCTCCACTGCAGCTCACATAAAATGCCGTAACTCGGGCTAGGAGCGTCCGGGAGAGCCGGGGCCGGTACCTATTCGTCCGCCAAGGCAACGCGGAGACCCCACCCCTCATTTCTCACATGGCCCTCTTCTAGCGCCACCATGAGGCCGATTCTTGCAAAACACATTTTTGGACACTGCTCCTACAGATTTTGCCCTAAAATCACGCACATCGGTACACAGTATGTCTACACATTGCCCACACAACTAGGAACCAATGGCAGTTACAGCCCTCTTTGTGTGTACATGTGACCTACGGTCGCTTATCTCCCGATTAGGGAGTCTTACTGGTATCAAAATTTCCTTTTTTATGTCCAATGTATTTGTATTTAAGTTCATAAACCAGTAAGACTCCCTAATCGGGAGATAAGCGACCGTCAGGTCGCAGCGTAATTTTAGGGCAAAATGTGTAGGAGCAGTGTCCAAAAATGTGGTTCAAAAAATCGGCCTGATGGTGGCGCTATATGGGACATCCATATTGATGAGATGAGTGTAGACATATTGTGTACCGATTTGCGTGATTTTAGGGCAAAATCTGTAGGAGCAGTGTCCAAAAATGTGTTTGAAAAAATCGGCCTGATGGTGGCGCTATATGGGACAGATCCATGTTGATGACATGAGTGTAGACATAGTGTGTACCGATTTGTGTGATTTTAGGGCAAAATCTGTAGGAGCAGTGTCCAAAAATGTGTTTTGCAAGAATCGGCCTCATGGTGGCGCTAGAAGAGGGCCATGTGAGAAATGAGGGGTGGGGTCTCCGCGTTGCCTTGGCGGACGAATAGGTACCGGCCCCGGCTCTCCCGGACGCTCCTAGCCCGAGTTACGGCATTTTATGTGAGCTGCAGTGGAGGGGGTCCTCCACTGGGGGCGCCACCACTTTGGCATCCGTTCTGGAGCACCAGGAGTCGGTGGTCCCCGGGAATTCCCCGTGAGCAGCCCTGTTGGGGTGGTCATTTGGTCATTTTTGCACAATTGGTCATTTTTTACATCTGGGGGTCCCCCAGGGACCTGGGGGTCCCTGGAGCTCCGGGGGTCCTTGGAGGTTGTAGTTTGGCAGGCAAGGAGTGTGTGTGCAAAATTTGGCATGGATCGGGGCAACGGTTGCGGAGATATGAGCAGGGCAATAGTGTGACGTGTGAGGTGTGACAGACAGACGGACGGACTGACTGACTGACTCACAGTTTGTGGAGGTTTTGATAGTAAGTGCGACATGAGTATATAACTAAATGTGTTTGAAATTAAATCGTAATGTTACATTTCAAGATTCCTATTAAAAAAATAACAAAACAATTATTCAGGATTCCAATTCAAAAGAAGCAAAAATAGCTGATGCGTTTTGAGCTTGTAGATCTGCTATTTTTGCTTCTTTTGTATGAGATACTAGAATGACAAAGTATGACGTAGCAATATGCAATTTGGCCCTCTGGAGTGAAGGTGGAAATAAAGTGGCCCTCGCCATCATCAAAGTTGCCCGCCCCTGCCCTAGTTGCTCCCGGTGAGTTGGTTGGGAACTTGCTTTCCTCAGCCATCGGTGTGTGAATGTGTGTGTGAATGGGTGAAGAATGTAGTGCACAATCTATGTAAAGCGCCTTGGATGAAGGCACTAGGGGTGTAACGATACATTTTAATAACGATTCGATACATATCACGATACATGGTTGACGATACGATACTTGGACGATATTGGTTCATTCATGGTGATACGATACGATTCGATTCAATGATTTAAAATCGATATAGTAACTATTTAGCAAAGAAATTAAATATGTGTGAAAGGTGTGGATAGTGCAGGTTTTTAAGGGAAACATGTATTATTATGGATATAAATAAGTAAACACAGTGATTATCTGCCAAATACATGGACATTGTATATTGACAAACCTGCACCTTGACATGATCCCAGAGATTACACACATTTATCGATAGACCAGTGTAGCTATATGGAAAGGAAAAGTAATTAAACCCCTCCTTTTAGTTTTTTCTTCTTAAAAATGCTAAATACAATGCCCAAGTAGGTGGTATCGATACAATCGATTCTTTGCACTGCCGATTCGATACGATACAAAATAAAACGATCCGATTCGATTTTAGCTGTTTTCATTTCGATATACTTTGATTTTTTAAGTTAAAAAAAGATATTTCGATTCAGTTACTATATCGTTACACCCCTAGAAGGCGCTATATAAATGCACCATTTACCATGTGATGTAATGCTGTGCTCAACAGCCATGTACTGCATGGGGACATTCTCTCTGATGCTGCTGAGTCTGTTGGAGACGGTCCTGGTGACGTATCTGCTGGAGAAAGACTCTTCCGTCTCCCAGAAGACAGAGACAGAAGACCACAACGAGAAGGAGGACAAGACCAGAAGCTATGACAGAGGTGATAGTGGGCGAAATATGTGAAAAAGGTGTTCACTTCCGGCAGAAAGCGTGAAAATTTGCACCTAGGGGTATTTTTGTGCGCTGAATTCAAATATTGACGGTCCCAAGCATTTTTCTCAAATTCACTTTTCTCTCATTCACTTACCATAGGGTTAGGGTTAGGAAAAAAAGACCCCCCAAAAATCTTCTTTAAGTAGCATGTGAGGGGTCTATCTAGGGGGTTTTCATGTTTCTGAATCCATTCCAAGCATTTGTTTTGCACAAAAAACATTCCTTGGGGAAGAAATGGACCCCACAAACTATGGTTTAGTGATGAGTCATCACTTTTCAAAGTTTTGTTGTGTCCATTTCTCGGAAAGGAATGTTTTTTGTGCAAAACAAATGCTTGCAATGGATTCAGAATCCCGAAAAACACCTAGTTTGACCCCTCACATGCTACTTGAAGAAGATTTTTTGGGGCGTCTTTTTTCCCTAGTATGGTAAGTGAATGAGTGCCACCAGATCCCATGGGAAAAGTGCTTGGGACCGTCAATTTTTGAATTCAGCACACAAAAATACCGCTAGGTGCAAATTTTCACGCTTTCTGCCGGAAGTGAACACATTTGCCTTTTTTTGTTACATATTTCTCCCACTATGAGACATTTCAACACGGAGACAATAACAATTATAATGTTGGCTCTCAGAGAGTGGCTGAAGTTGTAGTGTTTTCTGAGGACACTGACAGACCAGGGGTAGCTGTGTTCTGTGGGCTTAGCTAGCGCATGAGTATCGCCAAAATAAAAGTCTGGGTTTCCGAGGCTAGCGCATGAGTAGCAGTGTTCTATGAGTTCATCCAAATCTCAGTTAGAGAAAAGAAATCGCAGAGACGTGAGGTAGGCATAGGCTGAATTGAATTCAGATGTGTTGGTGATATTTGAGGGATTTCTACGATAAGAAATGTTGCGGATGATTGGAGAGAAAAGAACACGGCTAGTAACACATGTACTGTAGCAAGGGTTCCCCAATTATTTTTCCCCAAGGGCCGAATTATGTCTAGGGTACCAAGCCGAGGGCCTCAACATTGAATTATGTCTAGGGTACCAAGCCGAGGGCCTCAACATTGAATTATGTCTAGGGTACCAAGCCGAGGGCCTCAACATTGAATTATGTCTAGGGTACCAAGCCGAGGGCCTCAACATTGAATTATGTCTAGGGTACCAAGCCGAGGGCCACAACACTGCAGGGGGCGACGGTGAGCGTTCCCGCTACTCCAGTGACAGTTCAGATATCGTCGTGGTCGGGTGAAAATATTGTATGTCCAAAACCGTTCGTTTTGCATTTATCATTTTAAAAATGATTTAAACTAGTGAAAACAGACGATCTATAAGAATGTGTGCTTGTAGATCTGCTGTTTTCACTACTTTTGTGCGACAGCCTCGTATGATGAAGCAGGGCTTTACTTTGTGAAAGAACAAACACATTTTGAGATACAAGATTTCCACCCAACAATAACTATATACTAGTGTTGTTGCTGCTCTTATACCACCATTATTACTGGGGTTGGTGGGGGCCAGACAGTAGCCCCTGTGGGCCGCAAATGGCCCGCGGGCCGCCTATTGGGGAACCCTGTACTATAGCAAAAGAGCGATTGTTCCAATTATCATGCATGAATATTGACTGGTATAATCGTCAATCAAACTGTGTGTCATTTCAGAGAAAAGATGCAAGTTATGTCCTCCATGCTTTTACAATGTCCCTGATGATGATAATGATGATGATACGAAGGATACAAGCGATCAGCCTCGGAGTGCAGCTGAAGAGGTTAGAATGAATGAATTAAAGTTAAGTAAGCCATTTACCATGAGAGGGAGTGGGTTGTTGGCTGATTTACCACTGTTTCAGGGTTGCCAAAAAACCCTGAAACAGTGGTAAATCAGCCAACAGCCCACGACCCTTGAATGGTAAATTGCTTTTCTACCACTTCTACCATATAAAAGAAAACACAGTTGTAACTTGCAAGGAGGCGCATTGATCTTGGAAATGTTACAACTGCAACACAACAGTGGGCGGGGTCCATGAGCCAACTCAAGGTTGTTGACTGATTTACCACTGTTTTAAACCAATCAGAATCCAGTATCTGAACACGTGACCACAAAAAGTGGTAGAAATTAACATTTGTAATTATTTAATGAATAATAATTCATCCATGACTTCCAAACCGTTTCTGCCTGACTGCCTCTAATTATTTTCCCACAAATATATTCTAATAACTAATAACAAATCTAATCTAATCTACTGTGTTTATTTCAGGACGGTGACCTCAAAGGGGAATCTCATGGATTCCAGGTGATCCTGGATGAGTTGAGAGATCTGGAGAAGAACCTGGATGTGTTCTTTAAGAGCACCAAGGAAGATGGAGGATGCAGGCCTGGTTACTGGACCAGAATGGCCACAAGAATCAACACAGCTTTCTTCATGTTCTATGTGACAACTGTCATTGTGTTTCTGGCTGTCATCTTTAATGAATGGAGTCCTGAATACTAAAATAAGACACAATGCTGCAGCTATTTGTTGATGTGCTTCTCTGTTGAATGTTGAACGCTTTTAACTAATAGGGTTGGACACAGGGCTGGTTTTATAGTCTTCCAACTCTTCATCTGTTCACTGCAATAGCAAATGTTTGGATGGTGTTGATGTATAGACTATGTCGCTACATAGACATAATTATTCAATATAAATATGAACAAAGAAGCATGTCGACACAAACATAGAAGAACCATAGCCATCTGTAACCACATGGTTCCCTTAGTACTCTCAGACTTAAACTAGAAGCAGTGCTCTTCCGAGCACAGGTCTCCACCAGGCCACACAAATTGGCCTGTTATAGCGCCACCATGAGGCTGATTTGAAAAATGTGGGGCAGAGGTTCTGATTTGCCATCCAGGGAGTGTGTGTGCTCAGTTTGGCGGCGATCGGGCCAACGGCGCCGTAGATTAGCTGGTAACAACCAGGCCACACAAATCGGCCTGTTATAGCGCCACCATGAGGCTGATTTGAAAAATGTGGGGCAAAGGTTCTGAATTGGCATCCAGGGAGTGTGTGTGCTAATTTTGGCAGCGACCGGGCCAACGGCGCCGGAGATTAGCTGCTCACAAACTGCGAGGACGCACGGACGGACGCACGCACGGACGGACGGAGGGGAAAACATACTCTCCCTCAGCCTTCGGCTGGTGGAGACAATTAACACAGACTAGAACAGGAATAGTGATAAAACACATAGAAAATATAGACTACTCTTGTGAGTCCGGACTGTTTCTTAAGACTCTGCACCCGTCTTGCCTTCTCACGCTTAGCTTGGGAATTGGGACGTTTTGGATAGGTGGATATAGGACATCTGGGCACCTTGATGTATTGTTCAAAATGGACTTAATTTTATCCTTCAACATCTTGTCTATGCCCCAAAATGACTAGATAGCTATACAGGTTTTGTAGCAATTGTAGAGATATTAGACCTTAATTGTTGAATCTTGTTTAAATAAGCATGTTTTAATCATGTGTAGCCTACTTTACTTAAAACATTTTACCCCTTTTGGAGAAAATAAAAATAGCCAATTAAACACAGCCTATTTGTGTGGCGGAGAGAGTCGCAGCCCCAGCCTGAAGCCTCAAAAAGTCTAGTATCTGCCCTCGTTCCATAGAGATATCCCTTTGGAGTAATGGTTAAGATATTGGACTTTCATGCGGGAGACCTGGGTTCGAAGCCGGGTGGGGAGGTTGACAATGCCTAACAGTGATTTCTGTTGTCTTTTTGGACATGTGTGTACTAGAAAATAAAGCTCAATTGAAAGTAGGCCTACTGCAGTGATTGGTAGTTATTTATGTATAGATATTTTGTACACCAGGTGGCAGTATTTAACCATATATATATATATATATATATATATATATATATATATATATATATATATATATATAATATATATTATATATATATATATATATATATATATATATATATATATATATATATATATATACGCAGTGATCGAGTTATTCCCACAGAGCTATGGGAGCCCTATTCTGGCGGTTCGGCGGCGGCGAAAAAAAATCGGCGGGTAATTGCGGATATAAAGTCGCCTAAAACGGGTACTTTCCTATATTAAATCATATTAAATCGGGTATTTCGCGGATATAAAGTCGGCTAAAACGGGTATTTCCTATATTAAATCATATTTTTCCTTTCACAATATTAATTCGGGCTTCACATTGGCTATGTTGACAACTCCAGGCAGTCTTTTCTGTTCATATTAACTCACCATTATTGCTCAGCCTCCAGTTCCCAATTCCTCCATCTGATGATCTGAGCTCTGAGCCATCCAGCCAAAAGTTCCCGTTCTGGTAGCATAAAGTCGGCTAAAATGGGTATTTTTCTTTCTCAAAACAAGGCGGGTCGGGTTCATATTTATTTACTAAAAAAAACATTGTCACGGGCACAGGCACACTAAGGCTACAGTCTTGCTAAGACAGCGTTGTTTTGTTTGGTTGTTTTGTCTTTTGTTGCTGTCCGGCGTGTCCGCCTTCCTTTGCCGTCCGGGCCGTGGCTAGAAGTGCAAAGACTCGATGCTGTGGTTCCTAGCTTAGCCTATGCCCAGGCCATGGCGAGACCACGCAGCTGGGTAGGTCTGCATCCAGGGCCTCCTCGGCCCTGGGGGAAAGGTAGGAATCATTGCAGCGAGTGTGTTATAACCCGGACGGTAAAGGAAGACTCACACCCCACATTAAATGCGCCTGATTTATAATAATAAAATGAATAGTAGGATTAAACGGTGTGATGTCATTGTTCAGTCTTACTGTCTAACATGTTTATTTAGTATATCTAGTTAACATAAATAATATAAATTCTTCCAATGGAACATAAAAAAAAAAAAAAAACGAGAAAAAAAAAAAAAAAAAAACACACTTAGAAAAAAAGAGACCCCAAAGGGGGTTGTTGACTATGGGGTCCCAGACTTTAACTATGGGAGCTAAGACCCCACTGGCACCCACGTAACTCGAACTCTGTATATACGGTATATATATATGTTACAGGATGTTTGGGTAACCCAGGACGTTCATTGTAAGAGCGCTCGTTTTGTAGTTCACCACACACTAATCACCACCAGGTGGCGTACGACAGCCATTCACTCATACTCTATGCATTTACTAGTGAAGGCGCTGACGTCACTCGTTTGCGACTATATTTGCGACGTTGTTTACGTAGCCTAGCCTAGCCTAGCCTAGCCTAGCCTAGCCTAGCCTAGCCTAGCCTAGCTTAGCCATTATCGTGCGCTTGCCCAGGCCTTACGGCCTGGGCAAATATTAATATAACGATTGCGTCCACCACGGCTTCGTAACTCGCGCGGCGCTCCGCCGGCCGCGCGGCCCTGGCCCGCTCTTCGCGGCCACTCGCGCCTACGGCGCTCGGGGGCGAAGAGCAGGACCAAGGACCGCTGGCCTTCGCGCCGCTTGGGGCTTCGTGGATACAGGGGGGCTTCGTAACTCGGTTGGGCTTCGTGTCTGGGGCTCCGCCAGGCTCCGCCTGGAACACGTTGCTGTGGGTGCCCCGGCGCCGCCCCGGCGCCGCCCCGGCGCCGCCCCGGCACCGCACGGCGAACGCTCCGCGTCTTGAACGTGCTGGTTCTCGAATATACGATGACATATATATATATCACCCATTACGTTTTGGTACCACGATCACAGTCAGCTGTTTACAAAACCTGGCTAGACTAATATTGTGGAATGTTTAAAATCATTTTCCGAAAATTTTCTTCTTCTTCTTCTTTTTTTTTTACATTTTGGTAAAGAAAATAAATTTGTATCCGCAGCCCACTCGATGCTAGTCATGAAACATGACAGTTATTCATGAACTTCTGCCTGATGTTTGCACTTTCTAATTACGGCCCTTACATCTACAAAAACGTTCAAATTTCGAATATGAAGTGCTTAACCCATGGCCACGGATGTTATAACTGTGTCCGGAGTCTAATAAGTACCCGTATCTTTCTTATTGTTCAATGAATAAACATTTTAATCCGATCGTTGGCCATTTTCTCATTGTTATAATGTATCAGAGAGCGCAATACACCTCCCAACCGATAGGGTCCCGTAATTGAAGTCATGTGTGAAAGGATTGAGGAAATGGCCAGCGATCCGATTAAAATGCTTTTATATTGAACAATACGGCAGATACGGGACCTTCTGTGAGCCCGAACAGAATGTTAACATCTATGGCCATGAGGTGAACACTTTATATTTTAAATCCGAACGGTTAAGTTGATGCACGGACCGTAAACGGAAAAAGTGCAGACACCAGATTGAAGTTCATCCATGACCTTGACGCTTCCCAAACTTTTTTGCTCGAGACCCAAAATAGAAATTAGACATTTGCACGGGACCCATTTGAAAACAGCAGATCTACAAGCACACAGCACAGTGTTGTGAGCTTGTAGATTGATTATTTTCATTACGTTCTCTTCGATTTTTATTTCATTTATGAATGAAATTACTTTTTTTATTATTCGTGAAAAGCATAGCTTTTTGAGATAATGTTTTTTTTGTTTTAATGTTTTGTATAATAATACATTTTGTATAATAATAATAATTATAAACAAAAACGTAGGAAACCAAAACCCATAAAAATGGGTCCGCGACCCGCGAATGGCTCCCGAGCCACTGTATGGGAGACAGTGAATTAGTTCGATTTTTGATGCAGAGAATCATCCTGCACTGCAGGGGTCGCTGTTTGTCCTCTTCATCAGGGAGAGAGTGTTTTTTACTGGCGATTCAGTCAGAGTGTATGAAAGGGTGCGCTCGTTTTATTGTCCACGACATTGCAAGCGGCGCGAAGGCCAGCGGACCTTGGTCCTGCTCTTCGCCCCCGAGCGCCGCAGGCGCGAGTGGCCGCGAAGAGCGGGCCAGGGCCGCGCGGCCGGCGGAGCGCCGCGCGAGTTACGAAGCCGTGGTGAATGCAATCGTTATATTTATGCCCAGGCCGTAAGGCCTGGGCAAGCCCACGATAAACGCCCGCGCAGTCCGGTGCGCATTTCCGAACGCACCCTTTCCCCACACTCGGACTGAAACACCAGTAAAAAACACCATCCCCTTCATCAGGACTCCACCCGACGTCACTTCCTGCGGGGATTGTTGTAGTTCAAGAGCCGTGACGTGGATGTTTCATTCAGACAACAGAGACACACCGAACACTCATTAAAACACTGATCTGTATATAAAAGCTCTTCTACACCACCACACTTAGATCTGTGAACGCCTGGTCTGTGAGCTCTGTCTTCTCTTCAGGGTCTTTTAGAGCAGAACGAGTCTGTTGAATCACAGCTGCTGTTGAGGTGAGTAATCACTGACTGTTGCAATGTTAACGTTACTTTACATTACAATCAATGACTGTTGCAACGTTAACGTTACTTTACATTAGAATCACTGGCTGTTACTTTACATTCTGCTGCATTGACTCTCAGTCATTCTCTGTTGCTGCTGGGATCAATGTACACCAGGGGTCTTCAACGTTTTCAGGCCAAGGACCCCTTAGTTAAGAGAGAGATGAAGCAGGGACCCCCACAACCTTTTCATAGATTCCATACAGTTTCATTGTTTGACAGCACAATCATCAGTGTATTTTGGATTCATGTCAATTTGTGTTTCCAGATATTTAACCACTTGAATCGTCAATACATAATAAACTTGACATTTCACGCTGTACTTAGTCTGCTCTTTTTCCCCTCTACACCAAAGCTCTTTGCCAAAAATAGCCGATCTACAAGCTCACAACGCCTGTGAGCTTGTAGATCTGCTATTTTTTTCTACAGTTCTCAGCATATGAACGTTAGGGTTCAAGTGGTTTATAAAAAAGGAGAAAAAAAGTTTCTATCTCACAAAGATTTGGAGGACCCCCTGTAGTAACTCTGAGAACCCCCTGTTGAAGACCCCTGATGTACAGTGTTGTAGTTTACTGTCATTAATATGAAATGTAGTTTTAGCCTCCTAGTCGTTCTTGGTAGCCTAATGTGTGACGATGTAAGACTTTAGATGTCATATGGCGTTATGGTGTCTCTAGTAGGCTAGTATAGTCTGAATCTCATTCATTGGTTTTCTGTGAATAGAAATCGGATAATTAATGCCTCATTCACATACAGAAAAGCCAAGCTAATGGTTTTCTTGGTAATTCAACGTATTCTCTATGCAAACCAGCTTTTAAAATGTCCAAGCTGAAAAAAAAAAAGCTTGTCAATTTTTAAAGCTGGTTTGCATAGAGAATACATTGAATTACCAAGCAAACCATTAGCTTGGCTTCTCTCAGTGTGAATGTAGCATAAGAGTTGTGTCTCTGCGACCCCCCATTCTAATAACATTGAGATATTCTCTGACTAACAATACAGTACTCTGATGTGAGTAGGGACACTGATAACAACTGATAACAACTGCCTTGCAAATCTGCTATTTTCCACAATATTTATCTGTGGAGCTGAACAGGAGTCAAACTAAAATGTAATGCCCACAATTCCAAGTGCTTGTCAGGGTGGGGTGGGGGTCCCCAGTTCAAATTATTCTTTTGGGGGTCCCCAGTCCACATAGATTTTGGGGGGTCCCCACCCACTTAAAATAGGATTATTTTATTTAAAATATGATATATTTTTGGGGGCTGTGTCCTGACCCTGACTCTGGGCAAGCATGTTTTGGGGCAAGCGTTCTTTTATTCCTCCTAAATGGTAAATGGTGCATTTATATAGCGATTTTATCCAAGGCGCTTTACATAGATTGTGCATTACATTCACCCATTCACACACACATTCATACACCGGTGGCGGAGGAAACCATGCAAGGCACCAACCTGCTCACCGTGAGCTCTTCGACATTAACTCAGGGGGAGCCCAGATTCGAACTGGGAACCCTTCGTGCTCTAATAACGGTTTCTCTACCCCTGAGCTACGCCGCCTCCTAGGATGTTACTGTGTATATTGAGTAGTATACACAGTAAGTAGTATATAAGTAGTAGTGGTTCAACTGGGGGTTCTTGAAATAAAATAAAATAGAAGTTGAGAATCACTGCTTTACTACAGTAGTCACAAGCAACTAGATGCCATAATGCTATCTGGCATCTGAGTTACAATACACAACCGTTGACAGCCCATACATCCAAACAGATCAGTCCTATATGTATTAAACTCGCCAAGATTTCACCTGTACGGAAAGCTTGTGTTATCTTTTGCATCTGTACGTTTTTGTTTCATTCAAATCCACCGTAGACAATACATGTTTTGAGCTACTTTTTGTGAAGAAAAGTGTTTGGAAGAATGTTGGGAGTTTGGAAGTGCTCAATAACACAACGTCCTGCAGCCTCCTGCATTTAGGTGGCACGCAGGATCCTTGAGTGATTTCCTAGTGCTTCCAACACTCAAATGATCGGGAGGCTCTCTCCATTCCGACATGTCCCCACTCCTACAGTGACTTCTTATTGTCGGAGTGGCGACACCTCCACAGAGGTTAGGGTAAGAGATAGGGTTAGTTATGTCGGAAAGGATACATGTCGGAATGGAGAGATGCACCCCAAATGATCACCTGCATGCAGGGAATTTCCTCACTGAAAGTAGCTCATAACATGTCTAGGGCGGAACTTTATGAAACAAAAACGTGGTGAGTTAAAACAAATTAGGTTTAATACAATCAGATAGGACTTTTCTGTACTTTGGATGTATGGGCTGTCAGGGGTTGGTATTGCAACTCTAGATGCCAGATATGGCATCTAAAGTTGCTTGCTGATTGATTGATTGTATGTTTGTTACCATTAGGATGTTGTTTAATGTTAATGTAACTCTTGTGCTCCACACAGCTCCAGACAGACAGACAGACAGACAGACAGACAGACAGACAGACAGACAGACAGACAGACGGCATCATGAGTAAAACCAAAGTGTTGAACCTGAAGGATAAGATCAATGGAAATGAGATGGACCTGAGTCTGTGTAACCTCACTGAGGTTCCTATCAAAGAGCTGGTGAGTCAAACCACTGTCAAAGAGATGAGTTTAAATCACTTTCTATTAAAGAGCTGATGAGTTAAATATGTCAGTAGCTATGATTTAAACCACTGTTTCTCAATGGGATGGTGTGTTAAAGGTGATGTGAGTCATTTTGTCTATGGGGACCTAACCTAACCACGTTCAGAGAGAAGGATGAGGCTGGCAGGGCACTGCTTCAGGCACGCAGGCCAGAACTAGAGGCAAACTGACTCAATAGCAGCCAACCTGGGGCAAAGCCAGGAAGGGCAAAAAGTGCACCAGCTATGTAGATGCACTGCTGCGCGACAGCTTATCTAACAACAACTTGTTGGGGCTGTGCGATTAAAAAGTCACACCTAAATCCATATGCCAATGGCCAAATACCTACAACAATAGCTATGAATATTTTAAGTGTAGCAACAATGAAAATGGCACATTATAGGTCAACAGACGGTTGTTGCGTCCCCTCTCAAATGAGCACTTACCCGGTCAGGCAACCCTGAAAGCAAACTCCACGTGCCCCAACCTGCCAGGGGCAGGTGGGCTAACCTTAGTGTCAATGCCTGCAACTGGAATACTCTCCAACTGAAGGGCATGCACTCCTGATTGGATTAAATTGGCGTCCTGATTTGGAAAAAATATTTTCTGTTTTTTCGAGGGGGTACAAATAACCAAATGGACCGGTAAGGATCCATTTGGTTCTATTTGTATACTCATTACAGAACTCTAGGAGTCCATTTGTTTAGATTTGTACACTCACAGAGTTACATAACTGTAAATGTAAGGGCAAACCCCTGATTGGGTTAAATTGATCTAGATCTGAGGGTGTACACATCTAGGGTCCATTTGATTCTTTGTATATTCGGTCCATTTGGTTAGATGTGTATTTGTTAGTATGTATTATGCATTAATTTCTTCGTGGTTCTCCTCTTCCAGGCTGCGTTCCCCAAAGCAACCGTTCTGGACTTGTCCTGCAACAACATCACCTCCCTTCCTGTGAGTACAACAACTACACACACACGATAGTCTCGCGTAGCCAGACAACTATTCCACAATCTCCGAATGCTATATAGAGTCTGGAACGGCAGCTCCCGAACGGCAAGTATCGGAAGTAGCCACTGCTGCACGGAACTGGTAGTCCCATTGGAAACATAACAGAAGCACACTCGCACAGACACCGAGTCAGTCGAGTGGCATATTCTTGTTATGTGTGTACTTGAAAACATCATGGCGGTAACACCAACAACACCAGAGAAAGAAGAAATAACGGCCCCAAAAAATTATGAAAGGAGACATAACGCTTCCAGTAGAACATGTTATTGCTACTGCACCAAGGGAGCGGTTGCGTCACATCCGCTCTATCTCGCACTCATCGTTTCTATTTCCGTGCCCCAGACTGTATGCCGGGAGCATTTGCAAATTGCGGAGGCAACAGTTTGGCCACGCGAGACTACACACACGATAACACAAGTTGGCACACCTCACAACTAATACATGACAGGAAGTGGAAGAATGGGTGTTGGTGTATCTCTCTATGCTGCTAGTTACTAAAATCTCTCTCTCTCTCTCTCTCTCTCTCTCTCTCTCTCTCTCTCTCTCTCTCTCTAAATAAGTAGCTACATTACAAGTTGACCCTGAGTGATTGAATCTGACACACCAACTACTGTATACAAATGCTACAAATGGATGCCTGTGTGTCATGCTGTTGTTGTGAGGACTGGATACAGCAGAGTCTGCTCTGCTTCTGGTTTCTGTAATAATGTGTTCTTTTCTGAGAGAGAGTTATCAGCCCACAGCCAGTGAAGGGAGCTGACAGGCCCCTTTTTATGTCAATCAATCAGTCAGTCAGTCACCTTCTTCTTTACATTTTAATTATCCACGAGTTTCCTACGCCCCATAGTGCATTGCGCAGACGTCTGCACCGAGCTTCCGGCGCCGATTTACAAGCTCACAACGGGTTGCATCTGCGACGCGACGTGAGCTTGTATGTCTGCTGTTAAACCCGGAAGTTTGGTCCCGATAGCCTCCAGTAAACTCCCGCGGAAACTTGTGGATATATTTTTAGGGCATGTCATGTGATCTACGTGCACAGCCTTTGTGATCTACTGGTAGATCACCATCTACCTTTTGGGCACCCCAGGCCTAGTACAAGTACATTGCCATACAACATGTTGTGTCGTCTTCCTGTGCAGCCAGAGTTCTGCAACCTGACACACCTGATCAAGGTGGACCTGAGCAAGAACCAGCTGTCCTGTTTACCAGATGACCTGGGGAACCTGGTGCACCTGCAGCACCTGGACCTGTACAACAACAAGCTGAGTGTTCTGCCTGTCAGCTTCTCCCAGCTCAGGGTGAGACGCACGCACGCACGCACGCACGCACGCACGCACGCACGCACGCACGCACGCACGCACGCACGCACGCACGCACGCACGCACGCACGCACGCACACACGCACACACACAGATACACACCTTGACCTGTCCACATTTGTTTTGATTCAATGGTAAATGGTGCTTTTATAAAGCGCCTTTATCCAAGGCACTTTACATAGATTGTGCATTACATTCACCCATTCACACATTCATACACCGATGGCAGAGGAAACCATGCAAGGCACCAACCTGCTCACCGGGAGCAACTAGGGGTTCAGAGTCTTGCTCAAGGACTCTTCAACACTAACTCTGGGGGAGCCCAGGATTGAACTGGGAATCCTCTGTGTTCTAATGATGGTTTCTCTACCCCTGAGCCACTATGACTTATGACTATTGACTTACTATTACTATTGACTTAATAGAATTATTTTGCTGATAAGTATAATTGTACTGATTAAATTAGGTGCTGCAGCTTTTCCCTCATAGACTGCTCTTATTCAACTTTCTTAATTGATTTATCAGTTATTTTATGTATTTTCCACATCTCTTGTAACTCTAAATATAACCCTTTAACCTTGTATAACTTTCAATAACTAGTGTCCATTGTGAAATCAAGTTCTCATCCTCACCCCCAACCCTGGAAAGGCTGCTCTGAGCTCTGCATGACTATATGCTGCAAACACACTTCATACTGTTGATTAAATCAACAAATCTATTAGTCGATACATTCCCATGCTCAAATATACTGTGTGTGTGTGTGTGTGTGTGTGTGTGTGTGTGTGTGTGTGTGTGTGTGTGTGTGTGTGTGTGTGTGTGTGTGTGTGTGTGTGTGTGTGTGTGTGTGTGTGTGTGTGTGTGTGTGTGCAGAGCTTGAAGTGGCTGGATCTAAAGGACAACCCTCTGGAGGTAGAGTTGGCTAAGGTAGCAGGAGACTGTCTGGATGAGAAGCAATGCAAGCAGTGTTCTGTCAAGGTAAGAGATATCAGAGACCTCTTCCTTTACACAGGGGCGTCGCTTGATCTACAAGCCCACTATGCATTGCAGGGATTGATCTACAAGCCCACTATGCATTGCAGGGATTGATCTACAAGCCCACTATGCATTGCAGGGATTGATCTACAAGCCCACTATGCATCGCAGGGATTGACACTAAGCAGGGTTCCCACGGTCATGAAATTCCTGGAAATATTTTGAAATTAGAAAAATATTTTTCCAGTACTGGAAAGGTTTTGGAATTTATCAAGGGTCCTGGAAGGTCCTAGAAAGAATAGCTATGCATTGTCCTTCGTTATTGATTTTGTTAATACCTCTGAAATGACAAATTAAACATTGGCCAAATTGTCAAATATATAGAGGCAGAAATTGTGAAAATAGCAGATCTACATGCTCACAATGCCTTGTGAGCATGTAGATCTGCTATTTTCACAATAGAACCGTGTTATACAAAATTTCTCAACTCTTAGTGCTCGTCAGGGTGCCGGGGTCCTCAGTTAAAACATGATTATTTCGGGGGTCACGGCCTGAAAAGGTTGAAAACCACTGGCATACAATACCTGTCTTTGGGCATTGCGCATAGGAGTAAGCGACCTGTTATTGAGCTGAATTATTGTTATATAGTCCTGGAAATTGGGTTAAATATTCTGGAAAAGTTTTGGAAATTAATTGGTAAAAATGTGTGGGAAGCCTGACTAAGGTATCAGAGGCACTTGCCCGTCGGGGAAAGTAAAGGCAATGTTCTACTTGCCCAAAGGTCATTCCCACTTGCCTGGAAAGTAAATCGTCCATTACAAAATAGTAGGTAAAATGTGTGCTTGTTGAACAAATTAAGGTTCAATCGAATGGATAACTGCCGAGTGGCGACAGTCACTTTGAAAAACCAGAATGAGTGCAACTGCTGGTTGTAAAAAGGTAGCATTGTTGTTCATGAATAACCAATAATATTTAATGAAGACAGAATGCACTTGCCCGTCGGGCAACCTGAAAGCAAACTCCACTTGCCCGAATATTTTATTTACTTGCCACGGGCAGTCGGGCAACCGTTGGTGTCAACCTCTGCATCGCAACGCAGTGTCAGCTTATAGATCACGTTCTTTTGGGCAAGCGACACCACATCATTCTACTGAATGTCATTGCTCTTATCCTCTTCGCTCCATATTTTTGAATGAATGCCCTACTTGATCATACTACAGCGTCACTCGAAACTGTCAAAAGCAGCAGATCTACAAGCTTTTGAGATTGTAGATCTGCTGCTTTTGCTTTTTGCTTTTTTTAAAAGTAACAGTTTTGGACATATGAGGTTTCCACTCGACAAACAATACATAAATTAGGCTTCAGATCACAAAATGATTGAGTCCAAAAGGTGACACATAATTTAGTCTCCACTCCTTTGGGATATTCTTGTCATACAATTCATAATAAATACATATAAATACACATTTTGTCCTCTGCATTTAACCTAACCTAAGAGCAGTGGGTTCTATTAGTAGACCTCTCAGGGAGCAGTTAGGGGTTAACTGTCTTGCTCAGGGACACTATCACAGACATTTTAATGGTTGTTGTGGCTACCGTGTCACTTTCACAAGACCACCCCATACCTTCAAGTAGCTGCCCCTACTCTTTGGAATAACCTCCCTTTAAATATTCGATGTGCCCAGTCAATTGGTGTTTTTAAATCTCTTTTAAAGACACATTTTTTCTCTGTAGCTTTTAATGTTGTTTAATTTTTATCTGCTCCATCTACTATGTTCTGCCCTGTGATTGTGACACAGGTTTTTTGTTGTGCATTGATGCATCCATGTTCAGCACTTTGGGCAATTTTATTGTTGTAAATGTGCTCTAAATAAAATTTGATTTGATTTGATTCAAAGTCTGATCCAACCGTACAACCCCTCCCACTCAATCAGATCAGCTAACACAGGGAAGCTGACAGAACCTTTCCTAAAACACCCGGGACAACGTTTTACAAGTCTTCAGACTCTTCTCCCTCCTGGCTCCCAAACTGTGGAACACATTCCTTATTGTCGTTAGACTGCAGAATGCAGATTCACTCACAATAGAGGGTATGCACAATGCATAAAGTGAATGGCAAATCGAGTGGCAAAGTCAGTTTAACATCGTTTAACATTGTTCAATGCAATCAGATAGGACTTTTCTGTGTGGATGTATGGGCTGTCGAGGCAGAAGCATATTTTTGCCACTCAGTTGGTGTTCCCGCATAATTTGCGGGTATGATGCGCACACCCTCTATAGTTCGCCGTCACCTGAAGACTCACCTCTTCAGACTCCACCAATAACCGTAGCACATTATCTAGTCTAGACAACCATGCAGACTTATTCAAAGGTTTCAGTTGGCATGTTGTTTAGACAGATGCTAGTTGCATTGTTTACCTGGCTGTAGTTTCAATGTGGACTCTGGATAAGAGCGTCTGCTAAATTTCTCCATTGTAAATTGTCCTGTTTGTGTTGTTGTGTTTTGTGTAGGTTCTCCAGCACATGAGGGGCCTTCAGGAAGAGGTGGATAAGGCCAGAGAGAAGCGTCTTCTGAAGGAGAAAGGTGAGCTCATCCTGCAGATGGTATGGGTTCCTCTGTTGGACAGAAGTCCTTTGTTCAGTGGAGCTGCATTCTGATCAGAGCACTTTGACTGCAACATCCTGCGTGTCTGTTTGTAGGCCCATTTCTACGGGGCGAGATAAAGATAACGATAATTATCGTTAACGATAGTTATGTCAGCGTTCAAGACGTTGCCGTCCACTTCAATTGAGAACGGCATTTGTAACTCTCACTGTGCCCAGTGGGAATGGGCAGGGGTTGACACTAAGATCTCAGAGGTCATGATGCGCACTTGCCCGAAAAGTACATGTCCATTATAAAATGATGGGTAAGATTTAAATTTTTACCGCTCACTTTAACACTTATTTCTTTACTTTCGGGGTCTGTATGATTGATTGATTGATTAATAAATAAATAAATAAATACATAATACCTCACTACCTCCAAATCCAAATACCTACATACACATAGCTATGATTGAATATGTCTATGGCAGGGGTGCCCACACTTTTTTGACTCGAGAGCTACTTTTAAAATGAGTTACTTATAAGACAGACAAACACACCTGGAATGGGAAATAGTTGGGACAAGTCTTCATCCCATTCTGTATGGAAGTGGTAGGTTTTCGGGTTCTTTGTAATGCTACTGACTCTTGAGAACGAAACATTGCATTGTGGGTTTGCCTACTTTAGAGGCAATGAATTGAAGGGCCATAAAGTCGCCTTAATTCCAAATGACAGATGCCATAAAGAGGGGTTTTGTGATTCTTTATATTATAATTACTAGCCCTTACCCGTTCAAAGATATGAACTCCGAAATGGGGTTATGGGGTGTGCACTGTGCACACAGTATATGAGGGATGGAAAGTAACTGTAACTGGTGCTTGCATGATAATATGTAGGAGCATCAATGTAAGAAATACCCGTTTCGTTTAATGGCTACAGAGATACTGTGTACCGATCTGCATGATTGATGGACAACATCTTTAACAGGGACAGTTATGTCAGGTGTGTTCATATGCTAATGGTGATGTGATTTCAGATCAATTGCTCCAGCCACCGAGGAGAAACGCTGTGACAGACAGACACTCACTCAGACAGACAGACAGACATTTGGAAAATTATATGTTTGATATATTTAGGGACATGTCATGTAGTCTACCTGCACAGCCTTTGTGATCTACTGGTACACCCTACCTTTTAGGCACCCCTGGTCTATGGTTTTATATTTTTACGTGTAGCAAATGAGCAACAGTAAACGGTACATTATAGGCAAACAGTGCTCTTATTTTACATTCCACAGACCTGAAGACCTGAATGCGCTCTGGCCACGTTCAGGTGTTTAGACAGATATCTGGTGTTGTGTTTATAGACGGTTGCGTCCCCTCTCAAACTAGCATTTGCTAAGTCGGGCAACCTGAAGGCAAACTCCACCTGCCCAAAAGTTTTATTTACCTACCAGAGCAGGTGGGAAACCCTTAGTGTCAATGCCTGAATGGACTTAACTCATACGGTGCATTCATTCACCCCAGACACAAAAATGCTATGGAAAGTCATATCCATAGTTGTGGCCCTCCGCTGATAACAGGCTGTGTGTGGACAAACACGACTCCTAAATGCAAGGCCTCGACTCCTTTACAACATTGTAGCCAAGCTATACGTAGGATTAACTTTTTGTTATGATTTTAGTATCCCTACAGAGCAGGAGAAGAAGCTACATTAACATTATGGTGCTTGTGTCCTAACATTAACCTACATTAACTATGTGTGATGGTGGTGTTGGTGTCTCCTACAGAGCTGGAGAAGAAGCTACATTAACATTATGATGCTTTTATCCTAACATTAACCTACATTAACCCATTTAGGGCTAGAATTATTGAATGCTTTGAAAAATAGCAGATCTACAAGCTGGGGGTTCTAAAACCTTAGCGATTTAACAGTTAGGACAATTTTAAGATTTCTTTTATAAAAAAAGTTACATGGTATAACTTTAAGTGAAAAGGACCTTTTCTTTGACGATGGCTAGCCAGATTGCTGACATAGAAACATAGGTTTTTTTTTTAAAAAAACCTTAGAAGGATTCAAAAGACACTTATAGAATCGGGTCAAAATTCTAATTTTCACAATTTTTCAAAAATAGCAGATCTACAAGCTCGCAGCGTGGCACTCGGTGCCGCGCTGTGAGCTTGTATATCTGCTATTTTTCAATAGTTAAAGCATAAAATAATGATACACAATAATGTGTACCCGTTCTAAATGGGTATGGTGCTTGTGTATCCTACAGAGCAGGAGAAGAAGCTACATTAACAGTATGGTGCTTGTATCCTAACAGAGCAGGAGAAGAAGCTACATTAACAGTATGGTGCTTGTCTCCTACAGAGCAGGAGAAGAAGCTACATTAACAGTATGGTGCTTGTCTCCTAACAGAGCAGGAGAAGAAGCTACATTAACAGTATGGTGCTTGTCTCCTACAGAGCAGGAGAAGAAGCTACATTAACAGTATGGTGCTTGTCTCCTACAGAGCAGGAGAAGAAGCTACATTAACAGTATGGTGCTTGTGTCCTAACAGAGCAGGAGAAGAAGCTACATTAACAGTATGGTGCTTGTGTCTCCTACAGAACAGGAGAAGAAGCTACATTAACAGTATGGTGCTTGTGTCTCCTACAGAGCAGGAGAAGAAGCTACATTAACAGTATGGTGCTTGTGTCCTAACAGAGCAGGAGAAGAAGCTACATTAACAGTATGGTGCTTGTCTCCTACAGAGCAGGAGAAGAAGCTACATTAACAGTATGGTGCTTGTCTCCTACAGAGCAGGAGAAGAAGCTACATTAACAGTATGGTGCTTGTCTCCTACAGAGCAGGAGAAGAAGCTATATTAACAGTATGGTGCTTGTGTCCTAACAGAGCAGGAGAAGAAGCTACATTAACAGTATGGTGCTTGTCTCCTACAGAGCAGGAGAAGAAGCTACATTAACAGTATGGTGCTTGTCTCCTACAGAGCAGGAGAAGAAGCTACATTCACAGTATGGTGCTTGTCTCCTACAGAGCAGGAGAAGAAGCTACATTAACAGTATGGTGCTTGTATCCTAACAGAGCAGGAGAAGAAGCTACATTAACAGTATGGTGCTTGTCTCCTACAGAGCAGGAGAAGAAGCTACATTAACAGTATGGTGCTTGTATCCTAACAGAGCAGGAGAAGAAGCTACATTAACAGTATGGTGCTTGTCTCCTACAGAGCAGGAGAAGAAGCTACATTAACAGTATGGTGCTTGTCTCCTACAGAGCAGGAGAAGAAGCTACATTAAAGGAGCTATAGTCAACTTTTTCATTGTAGGTGTACATCCTAGTCTACAGACTAGGATGTAAACAAAGTACGGGCCCTGTAAATGTAAACAAAGGGCCAAAATGATTATTTTATCATTATTTTACGCTTTTTGTGGTCATTTTTTAATTGAAACACATATATGAAGCTTATTTTTTTATAAAATATTTTCGAAACATTATTTTTATTTTAGCATCTGTTTTTCAAGAAAAAGTTGACTATAGCTCCTTTAACTATGTGTCATGGTGTTTGTATCCTACAGAGCAGGAGAAGAAGCTACATTAACTATGTGTCATGGTATTTGTGTCTCCTACAGAGCAGGAGAAGAAGCGCGAGGCCAGGCAGAGGGAGCGGGAGGCCCGGGAGAAGGAGGCGCGTAAGAAGGAGAAGGCGGAGGAGAAGGAGAGGAGGAGGCAGGAGTACCAGGCGCAGATGGCTGCTCAGGTGGCCATGGAGCAGCAGAGGAAGAAGAAGGAGGAGAAGAAGAAGAACAGGAACGGACAGGCAGCAGGTACGACGACGTCAGGGTTATTCTCCTTCTCTGCAGAGAGTGTCTGCCAGCCTTTCTCAACCTGTCTCTTTCTGCACGCAGCAGTGGTCCTCAACCTGTCTCTTTCTGCACGCAGCAGGCAGCAGCAGTGCTTCTCAATCTTTTCAGGCCACGACCCCCCAAATAATCATATTTTAAATGACTAAGAGTTGAGGCATTACATTTTGTAATGCACAATCCTATTGTGAAAATAGCAGATCTACATGTGAGCATGTAGATCTGCTATTTTCACAATTTCTGCCTCTAATTTTTGACAATTTGGCCAATGTTTAATCTGTCATTTTAGAGGAAATAAAAAGACCTTAAATTGTCACTTTAGAAGTGTGAAGATACCCTCTATAGACTTAAACTTTGTTGGTTTGTTTTCTGTTGAGTGAGAAAACAGAGTTTCACATTTAGTTAATCATCTTGACCCACAGGTTGAGAACCACTGGGCTACAGCGTCTCAATACATAGGCTAGTCCTCATTACTTCACAATTCAGGGACTCATACTAATACCTCAAAGAAAATGAAAAGACCATTGCTGCATCAAAATGAATCAACAAACTTTACCATAAAACATTCAAACATTAGCCAAATTGTCTAATAATTTAAGAAAGAGGCAAACATTTTGTAAATAGCTGATCTACTGTACAAGCTCACAACGGTCAAACGTTTTATTGAGGACCCATACAATCTTTCTGGGACCCATTTAAATGACCACCTTTGGGAGCAGGGCAGTGGAGATGCTCGTTTGAAGTTTCTGTCCGTCATTGGAGCGCTGAAGAAAGTTGAAGCCAGCTCTGTTTGTTGTAACTCGTGTAGCTCATGCAGCGACTTGTAGCCTGTCGCTAGGGCTGTCACGATATGACATTTTACATGACGATTAATTGTCACTCTGCGATTAACGATTTAATTGTGTTTTTGTTGTTGACAATTATATTTCTGTTTGGCTTTTAGGCTTTGAGGTTACACATGGTAGATATGATACATAACCTAAGTATACAAAGAAATTACTGACATATTTGACAACTTTATACTTAAAAAGAACATTGATAGTGGAAATAGCCGATCTACAAGCTCACAACGCGTCGCGATGCGACGCGTTGTGAGCTTGTAGATCTGCTATTTCCACTATTTTTGACTTTTTTTTTTTAATATATGAACATTTTTCAACATGGAAAGATTATGACGATTATGAAAAATAATCGCGATTATTTAAAGAAAATCACGATTAGACGATTATGTAATAATTGTGACAGCCCTACCTGTCGATTTGATGCTGCTAGTGTGACAGCAGCAATTAGTCCAACTTTCTCATGTAAGAATATAGTGCAACATACTCTGTAAATGACGTGGTATCAGAATGGGATAGACTGATGTAAGCCCCTCTTCTACTACGAGCTGGAACCAGAACTTTACAGAACCTGAACCTATTTTTTTTTTCTGGTTTTGTTTCCATAGCGCACGGCCCGTTTTTTTTCCTTCTTTTTTTTTTGGGACCTTCCTGGTTAGGTGTGGGTATATGGAAACGTAAGCAGAACTTGGTCCCGGAACTTCACAGGTTCTTGAAAGTTCTTGGTTCTGGTTGGGCCCTGTTATGTAGGGGCTTTACTCATACACATACAAAGTATAAAATAGTGGTTAAAACAAGTGCTTAAATGACCTTCTTTCTCTAACGTGAGTCTCTTCTCCTCTGCCATCTCATCTCCACCAGACAAAAAGGCCGGCGCCGCTGAGCCCGCCCCCAAACCCCGGGGCCGCTCCCTCATTGGCCTGCTGCTGAAGCTCCTCCTCCTGCCCCTGCTGGGATTGGCCGTGGCGGCGGCGGTGTGCCGGCTGACGGAGCTGCGGACGGACGGAGCGTGCGTGGCGCTGGGAGCGGCCGCAGACGAAGGCATGGCCTGGGCCCGCCAGCAGGGGGAGCAGGTCAGAGAGATGTGGGCGCTGGTGGAAAAGGTACGCATCAATGCACGCATCAATCAATGTATGTTGGTTGGTATCAAAATGTACTTAAAGCAGTGTTTCTTAAAGGTGATACACCATGAAATTTCACTTTTCCTATTTTAAAACCTTTTTTTGGGGTCCCACTAGCACCTTCTATCCTCACAAAGTCCCATTTCTGACCGTTGTGTCGTTCTCTGGTTTTGGGAAGGCGAAGGTTAAAAGCATCCCACGGGTTCTCAAAACAGGCAGTGCAGATTTTCTGCCGTCGCTGACGTCATCGACGGCCGTTTTTGAAGATATATATATTTTTTTCAAAAACAATTTTTTTTTCAAAAATATAAAAAAAAAAAAGATTTTGAGGGGGGGTGGCGCAGTTCAGGCCAAAGGTGGTACTGCAGCTGAAATGCTCTGAGAGCCATTCAAAAATGAGAGAGGCTCTCTATTCAGGAGTGGTAATTTAGCCTCAAACCTTTTGAAAAACGTTTTTGGGACATAAACAATATGACATAAATACTTTTTAAATTCATGGTGTATCACCTTTAAACTTTTTTCATGTCAAGGACTCTGACACTTATTAGCCCGCGGACCCCCTCTTCTTATCACCTTCCTGGACGTTAGCGGCATCGGTGTTACATATTGGTATTTGGTAGCGACCGTCAGGTCGCAGTTACTATCAAAACCTCGACCAGCTGTCCGTCAGTCAGTCCGTCTGTCACACATCACCACCACTGTCACACGTCTCCGCCACCGTTGCCCCGATCCATGCCAAATTTTGCACACACACTCCTTGCCTGCCAAACCACTACCTCCACCCATCAATTCTCACATGACCCTCTTCTAGCACCACCATGAGGCAGATTCTCGCAAAACACATTTTTGGACACTGTTCCTACAAATTTTGCCCTAAAATCACGCAAATCAGTACACACTTGCTCTACACTCATGTCATCAACATGGATCTGTCCCATATAGCGCCAACTTCAGGCCGTTTTTTTTAAAACACATTTTTGGACCCTACTCCTACAGATTTTGCCCTAAAATCACGCAAATCGGTACACAGTATGTCTACATTCATGTCATCAAACATATTTTTGGACACTGCTCCTACACATTTTGCCCTAAAATCACGCTGCGACCTGACGGTCGCTTATCTCCCGATTAGGGAGTCTTACTGGTACTTGGGTAAATTAACTTTTGTTTCTTTACAGCACTGGCTGGTGGAGCGGCTGTCCTCGTGGCTCCGGGAACAGGAAGTGGTCATCAGACAGATGTTGGGCCAGCTGGCGTCGCGAGCCTCGGAGATGCTGGACTCCCTGCAGAGCGCCAAGAACTAGAGACTGTCAGACCCTCCTCCCATGTCCTGACCGCACCGGGCCCCCAGAGGGCGCTGTCGCACAGGTTCCTGTTGGTATAATATATTCTGACATAGACCCATTTTAGACCAGGAATTCATCATTGCTCATTATTTATTTCAACTGTTGAAAAAATAGCAGATATAGATCATGAAACGATTTCCGTAAAAAAATGCCAATCCTTTTTTCACGAAGGCCCCAGAGCCGGGGGAGACGTCTACAGCAGTGTTTCTCAACCTTTTTTCTGCATGGCCACACTTTTCATGTCCCAAGAATCCATGGGCACACCAACATAATACAGGGGTGTAAATATCGTCACTGTCGGGAAGAAACCTTGTATCTCCAAGTTTCACATTTGTAAGTTTCTTCGCAAAGTAAAGCCCTGCTTCATCATGCAAGGCTGTCGCACGACAGTAGTGAAAACGGCAGATCTACAAGCACACAACGCCTCGCGGTGCGAGGCGTTGTGTGCTAGTAGATCTGCTGTTTTCACTAGTTTAAATCATTTTTAAAATGATAAATACAATACAGGCAGTTTCAAGGGGCACACTTGACCCTTGTCAGGGGCACACCAAAGGTCCCCAGGCACAGTGGTTGAGAAACACTGGTCTACCTTTCTTTGTCTGCGTATTTTTCCGAAAACGTGTAAAAAGAAAAGAATTCCGGCCTTAAAGTAAACTGAAGTGTGGCCTGCATCTGGGCACATACAGTACGTCTCAAAGTTTGTTTTACACCCAGCGTCCCATTGGCCGAGCTTCACAGGACACGCTGTGATTGGCTAGTGGGACGCTTGATGAAATTAACTCGTAAATAGCACCGCTCACTTCACACTAGGTGTGATTTTTGTTTTTATTTTGCGTTGAAATGGCCATATATGGGGGGAGTCTTGGATTAGGTCATATAAGAACTGTCTTCCAATAATAAACCCATTACATCTGTGTCACCTAAATACTTTAACCCTTATTGAGCGGTGCAAACCGCTCCTATATTTCACTTTCGGTTTATCTAGTTAAAACATATTAGCACAGGGCGATTCTTTCATTCTTCATCGATTGGCTAGTTGAGTAATTAAACATAATAATCGACCAATCAGAAACCGTTCTACTCGTGACGACATGTGTTAGCCAAACAGAACAGACCAATCAAATGCTGTGTTGTTCATGCTAATTTAGATCTGTCTTGGCCATTACACTTGCACTTGAGACCGGTTTAAAGTTCATGAAAGGTCCAGGTGTAATGGCCAGGTTGTTTCATATCCAGGACTTTTCCTAAACCCTCTGTCTGTTTTGTTTGAGCTTCTGGTCTGGACTGCATATTATTTTTCTCTTCTATTCACTCTTTGACTGCCACCAGGCTGTTAATGGCCAGGCTGTTTGTCTGACATCCTGTCTGTTCTCCCTCTGTCTCCCCCTTGCTTTATAACCCACAAGAAGCTCTATTTGGCTCTATCTGGTTTCAGACAGCGACAATTAGGAGTTTCTCCTGCATCTCGGCTACTCAAAATGGAGTTTCTGGTGACACATAAATGTGCACATGAATGTGCACGATAAATTGTTATTAGCCTTTGGTCTGGTCAAGGATACTAACAAACCTGGCTGGTATGTTGCGCATAATATACTCCCGACATAATCTGTTTCCAAGAGGCAACCCAGCACTTCTTGGCGTTTGCCGTCAGTCAAAGTTAGAGGGAAAAAGTCTGACCAACCGCATATCCTGGACCTTTCTGGCGCAAATCGACCCCCACCCAGGATTCAAGACAGCGACCACGCTACATTAAACCCTGTAGTCTATGGTTGCTGTTTCAAATCCTGGTTGGTGTTCAATTTGAGCCGGTGTAAAGGTCAGGACACACGAAAACCTTATATAGTCTGAGCAGACCTCCAGACTGACATCATACACAACACAAAGAATATTGCCATGCATGCCTATCAACACTGATTCGCGCAGGCGCCCTTACAGGAATTAGTTTGCACCGCTCACTTCGCACGGGTGCGATTTTTTTTTTAAATTCTTTTTATTTTTTAATTCTTTTTACAGAAAACAATTAGGATTTAGAACAGGGGTTCCCAAACCTTTTGGGCTCAAGGCACCCCTAGAAATGTTATTTTAAGTGTCCAAATAAATTCCAACTATTATCAAATTATCTCGCGGCACCCCTGGGCTGCTGTCACGGCACCCCAGGGTGCCCCCCTCACCCACTTTGAAAGGTGGGTGAGGGGTTTGTGGGTAAACAAAGCATCTGGGCATTTCTTTCAGGGAGGGGTGGTTCTGCATCACAGAGTTTGTTTATTTCTGGAAAACAGTTCTTATAATTATTTTTATTTTTATTTTCAACGCCAAAATTAACAATAGGAACCTGGGGGAACCTGGGGGATGGCGCCATCTAGTGGCTGTGACGTCAGACTTGGATGGTCTGTTATCACTTTGTCTATGCTTGTGTGAATGAGGCATGAATGGTTGTTTGTCCCCGTTATGAAGAGGAAGAGGAGGAGGAGGAGGAAGCCCGTGGGCACCTCAAAAATGGTTATTTAACTCTGTGGTTCTCAACATTTTCAGGCCGTGACCCCCAAGATAATGATATTTTAACTGGGGACCCTACTGTGAAAATTGCCGATCTACATGCTCACAACGTTGTGAGCATGAAAATAATTTTGAACTTAATTTTACATTGCAATATTTAAGAACCATTTTTCCAAATAATTTAAAGTTTTGGTCTGGAAGTTATGCTCCACAGCTTCTTCCATGGGGGACTTCCCCATTGGTCGAACTCCCGTTGGATCCAACAGCGTCGGCAGGTTAGATAATCACCCGCGACCGTCGGCAGGTTAGATCATCACCCGCGACCGTCGGCAGGTTAGATCATCACCCGCGTCACGGTTACTGAGGTTAGGTTTAAAAAAAAAAGCAATTATGCTATGACACATACAAAACTATGGCACCACCTCTATAAGAGAGAATTAAAATGTGGTTCCATGTCAGTACTGTGTCCCAGGTGGATTACAGACAGGCCGTGGTCCAGGTTATCTGACTTCTTTCATCGTTTAATCTGAGAGCTTGTAGATCTCCTATTTTTGGCTAAAGGTCTCCTCAGAATAGGGACGCGAGGGTTGTTAATTTAAATTATTGACCTATCACACAGAGATTTTGGCGCGGCCCCCCTGTAGTAACTCTTGAGGCCCCCCTAGGGGACCTTGTCCCATGTCCCATGTCGTACAGAGGGAGAGAGAGGGGTCCATGTCAGTACTCTGTCCCATGTCGTACAGAGGGAGAGAGGGGTCCATGTCAATACTCTGTCCCATGTCGTACAGAGGGAGAGAGGGGTCCATGTCAATACTCTGTCCCATGTCGTACAGAGGGAGAGAGGGGTCCATGTCAGTACTCTGTCCCATGTTGTACAGAGGGAGAGAGGGGTCCATGTCAATACTCTGTACCATGTTGTACAGAGGGAGAGAGGGGTCCATGTCAATACTCTGTACCATGTCGTACAGAGGGAGAGAGGGGTCCATGTCAGTACTCTGTCCCATGTCGTACAGAGGGAGAGAGGGGTCCATGTCAATACTCTGTACCATGTCGTACAGAGGGAGAGAGGGGTCCATGTCAATACTCTGTACCATGTCGTACAGAGGGAGAGAGGGGTCCATGTCAATACTCTGTACCATGTCGTACAGAGGGAGAGAGGGGTCCATGTCAGTACTCTGTCCCATGTCGTACAGAGGGAGAGAGGGGTCCATGTCAATACTCTGTACCATGTCGTACAGAGGGAGAGAGGGGTCCATGTCAATACTCTGTACCATGTCGTACAGAGGGGGAGAGGGGTCCGTGTCAATACTCTGTACCATGTCGTACAGAGGGGGAGAGGGGTCCATGTCAATACTCTGTACCATGTCGTACAGAGGGAGAGAGGGGTCCATGTCAATACTCTGTCCCATGTCGTACAGAGGGAGAGAGGGGTCCATGTCAATACTCTGTCCCATGTCGTACAGAGGGAGAGAGGGGTCCATGTCAATACTCTGTCCCATGTCGTACAGAGGGAGAGAGGGGTCCATGTCAATACTCTGTCCCATGTCGTACAGAGGGAGAGAGGGGTCCATGTCAATACTCTGTCCCATGTCGTACAGAGGGAGAGAGGGGTCCATGTCAATACTCTGTACCATGTCGTACAGAGGGGGAGAGGGGTCCGTGTCAATACTCTGTACCATGTCGTACAGAGGGGGAGAGGGGTCCATGTCAATACTCTGTCCCATGTCGTACAGAGGGAGAGAGGGGTCCATGTCAATACTCTGCCCCATGTCGTACAGAGGGAGAGAGGGGTCCATGTCAATACTCTGTCCCATGTCGTACAGAGGGAGAGAGGGGTCCATGTCAATACTCTGTCCCATGTCGTACAGAGGGAGAGAGGGGTCCATGTCAATACTCTGTACCATGTCGTACAGAGGGGGAGAGGGGTCCGTGTCAATACTCTGTACCATGTCGTACAGAGGGGGAGAGGGGTCCATGTCAATACTCTGTCCCATGTCGTACAGAGGGAGAGAGGGGTCCATGTCAATACTCTGTCCCATGTCGTACAGAGGGAGAGAGGGGTCCATGTCAATACTCTGTCCCATGTCGTACAGAGGGAGAGAGGGGTCCATGTCAATACTCTGTACCATGTCGTACAGAGGGAGAGAGGGGTCCATGTCAATACTCTGTCCCATGTCGTACAGAGGGAGAGAGGGGTCCATGTCAATACTCTGTCCCATGTCGTACAGAGGGAGAGAGGGGTCCATGTCAATACTCTGTCCCATGTCGTACAGAGGGAGAGAGGGGTCCATGTCAATACTCTGTCCCATGTCGTACAGAGGGAGAGAGGGGTCCATGTCAATACTCTGTCCCATGTCGTACAGAGGGGGAGAGGGGTCCGTGTCAGTACTCTGTCCCATGGGGATCACAGACAGGCCGTGGTGCAGGTTATCTGGATCAGAAGATTCTTTAGGAGCCTTTTCTTCTCCCAGTAGGAAGTTGTCTGGCTTGGTGTCAGCGAGGCACGCATGCTTTTAGAGTTTCTTCATTCGGTCTGTAAACCTCAATGGCCTCCATTTCACGCTGTGTCACGAATGGCAGATTAGGACTAACCAACTTCAGTGGTGAGATTCTGTCTAGCTTTAATCTTGGATGTTGTGTGGAAGGTTGTCATGTTTAATGGAGTCACTGCTGTTTGGAGCATTCATGCGTGTGAAGGAGAGGACAGGAGTAAAGATATGAACCCATTTAGGCCTGAACACATTATGACGCAATATTTTATGCTTTAAATATAAAAAAAATAGCAGATATACAAGCTCGCAGCGCGGCACCGAGTGCCGCGCTGCGAGCTTGTAGATCTGCTATTTTTGAAAAATCGTGAAAATTTGAATTTTGACCCGATTCTATAAGTGTCTTTTGAATCCTTCTAAGATTTTGGGGAAAAAAACTATGTTTCTATGTCAGCAATCTGGCCAGCCATCGTCAAAGAAAAGGTCCTTTTCACTTAAATGCAGCTCAGTTAGTCTGTTTTTGAGAGACTACTATGTCAGTGGTTCTCAAACCTTTTCATGTGAAGAACCCCCAAAATGATATTTATTTGGCCACGGACCCGCATCTCAAAATATCTAGTTCCAGGGACCACCCAGAAGCAAAATTTGAGTTACCAACGTTCGCTTTGAAAATACATATATTCAAAGATTTGCACACATTTTCACGACTTTTTCCAAAAATAGCAGATCTACTCTGTGAGCTTGTATATCTGCTATTTTTCACTGGTTAAAGCATTCAATAATTCTAGGCCTAAATGGATTAACTGTTGTTCTGGTGGTTTGGCAGCTCTTCAAGCGAAGACAGAACGGTACTAAAAAGGCATAACGATCTTCAGAGCTTCACAGAGAGAGTGAAGCTAAACTGCACCCTAACTCAGTCAGGCTACAAGTGAACTGGATAACGGGTTCACCAGGGCTTTTTATACTTTGAAGAAGAGGGTGCTCAAACACACTGAACTTAAAAATGTGTATGAAATACCAGTCTGCGGATGTGGCTTAAATAAACGATTAAAGCCAGGAAAAGACAAACATTGCCAGAAGATATCCAGTGTCATATTACGATGTGGGCATATTGCCCCCCGCCCTGACGCTAGTTAGTTTTGTGTTTTTATAAAATGTGTTTTGAGGTGGATGTGTAGGGCTCCACGACGGCTGTGGACACCTGGGGAGCTGGGTAGACCGCAAACTCCAGTTTTGACTTCTTCCCGTTGTACAAACACTGGGTCGGGACCCATTTGTGTGTTACGGACCCATTTTTATGGCTCCCTTTATGCCTATACTTTGTTTTTAATTATTAGTATTATTTCAAAACCTTTTCATAAAACATTCCCAAAAGAAATGCAAAATCTCTCATGGATTAAAAGCAAATGTAATGATTACTGAAAGAATCATTCAATTTGAAGAAATAATAGAAAGATAATAGAAAATAATAAGGAAGAAATAATAAATAGAAAATCAGTAAATTAGAAAACATAATGATTAAGAAGTAGTGAAAAAAGAAGATCTAAATGTAGATCGGCTATTTTCACTAGTTTGGGTCCTGGGCAAAAGCCTAATGTCTCTTCTGGGTCACAGTGATAGAAACTTTTTTCTCCTTTTTTATATTAACCACTTGCCAAAAATGGCAGATCTACAAGCTCACAACGCCTCGCAGCGCGAGGCGTTGTGAGTTGTAGATCGGCAAAGAGGTTTGTTCAAGTTTATTAAGAATTGATGGTTCAAGTGGTTAAATATCTGAAAACACAAATTGACATGAATCCAAAATACACTGATGATTGTGCTGTCAAACGATGAAACTATATGGAATCTGGGGGTCCCTGCTTCATCTCTCTCTCTCAGCTAAGGGGTCCTTGCCTGCGAGGCGTTGTGAGCTTGTAGATCGGCTATTTTCGGCAAAGAGGTTTGTTCAAGTTTATTAAGAATTGATGGTTCAAGTAGTTAAATATCTGAAAACACAAATTGACATGAATCCAAAATACACTGATGATTGTGCTGTCAAACGATGAAACTATATGGAATCTGGGGGTCCCTGCTTCATCTCTCTCTCTCAGCTAAGGGGTCCTTGCCTGCGAGGCGTTGTGAGCTTGTAGATCGGCTATTTTCGGCAAAGAGGTTTGTTCAAGTTTATTAAGTATTGGATGGTTCAAGTGGTTAAATATCTGAAAACACAAATTGACATGAATCCAAAATACACTGATGATTGTGCTGTCAAACGATGAAACTATATGGAATCTGGGGGTCCCTGCTTCATCTCTCTCTCTCTCTCAGCTAAGGGGTCCTTGCCCTGAAAACGTTGAAGACCCCTGGTCTAAAAGGTTTGGGAACCACTGCAGTAGTAAATGGATGAATGGATGGATGGATGCAAAAAGACCACCTTAAATTCCTATGGAATTGTTGATCTCGTCTGCTCTTTGTAATATCAGTCTCTGTGCTTGCTTTGTTTTTAAAAACCCAGTGAAACGTGGTCTCAAATGGCAGCCTTATACTGCATTTACCATGCTTTGTCTGTGCTTAACAACCAAAGCCTTACGGGTGGCCAGTCGGCAGTGGTGACAGTACTTTGCTTAAAGGGGCACTCCACCACTTTTCAACCTATGTTCATATAATTGGTCCTCACTCAAAAATAGCTTCTTCTTTTTTTTTCTTTTTTTTTTTTCAGAGGAAGGCTGTGGGCAGGTCAGAAACCCATCGTTTTGTGACATCATCGATTGCCAATCCAGCTTATAGAAACTGCAGGCTTTCTATTCCTGAAAAGTTGCAATTTTAAAGTGGAAGCCATTGTTCTCGCGATAATAAACATCTAAATATTGTTTTCAAAAATATTTATTACATTTTTTTGGGGGGAAATGATGTCACAAGACGATGGATTCTGAACTTCCCACAGCTCTCCTAGGAGACTTGGACTGAGTAGAAAAAAAATGTGATATTTTATCATGAACATTAGTGAGGACCTATTATTTGAAGACAGGTTGAAAAGTGGTGAACTACTCCTTTAAGTATCAATACTGCAATGTATAAGTACTTTGTTAGAATGTTTGTAGATTGGCTGTAAAGGTACAACATTTGGATCCCAGATGCAGTGGAGAAGAAGTAAAAATACAGAAAATCGGAAATACTCCAGTAAAGGGAAAAGTACCTCAAAATTGCAATCTCAATTACAGTACTTGAGTAAATGTACAGTACTTAGTTACTTTACACCACTGCCAGTGGGGTTACTGAAGGTAGCCTATACCAGTGGTTCTCAACCTGTGGGTCGGGGACCCCCAAATTATTTTGGGGGGTCCCCAGATGATTAGTCTAATGTGAAACATTGTTTTCTCACTCAATGGTAAACAAACCAACATAACGTTTGAGTCTATAAAGGGTACCTGCACATTCCTAAAGTGACAATTTAAGGACTTTTTAATACCTCAAAAATGACAAATGAAACATTGGGCAAATTGTCAAATATTAGAGGCAGAAATTGTGAAAATAGCAGATATACATGCTCACAACGCCTTGCAACACGAGGCGTTGTGAACATGTAGATCTGCTATTTTCACAATAGAACTGTGTAATACAAAATGTAATGCCTCAACTCATAGTGCTCGTCAGGGTGGTGAGGGGGTCCCCTCTTAAAATATGATTATTTTGGGGGTCGCGGCCTGAGAAGGTTGAGAACCACTGGCCTACACTATGTGAGAATGGCTTGTAATCGGTCACAAGTCATTGACACTGTAGGCAGGAGGATATGTCCTCAAATCAATATGGGCCTATAAGAGGATTATTAAAAAATAAAATCGCTTACGATTAATGAATGATTATTGTATGCATTTTTAATTGTTTTTCAGTGAAAATGGCAGATCTACAAGCTCTCGTTGTGAGCTTGTTCATCAGCTATTTTCGCTGTTTTTCTTTTTTCTTTTTTCTTTTTTTTTTTAAATAAAACAAAGTATACAGTATGACGGGTGAACTTTTAGTCAGACTAATCAATCTGGTCTGTTATATACTATCCTATAATTATTATTTTTTTTGTGTCAATTCATTGATCCATATCAATAAGAAAGAGAACAAATGCTTCTTGATTATTCGGTTATAAGTCAGTTAATTGTTTCAAAGTATCTTTTTTGATATAATTTCGGTTAATTGCCCAGCCTTCTGTGCTGCATTAATTGCTTTATTGAAAGAAAGTGTGTGATCTAGTTTTGAGTTCTCTTGCACACACTTTTTTTTATGTAACACTGTCTTACTATGGAGTATGAATTCTGCTTTTGCAGTACATTTGTGAACGCTCTCATGCTCTGTGTACGGTTGATATTATTTGTCGGTGAATAAAAGCTGCTGTTGGAGATGCTTTGCTAATTCAGAATTTGTCTCATTTTTAAATAAACTGTGAGAAAATGTACATCGTGAGCCCATCGTTAGCCGTATTATGGAATCATGAGCTGAGTGAAAAGTTAAATCATTTATACCTGGAATGCATTTCTGTCTCTTAGAGACAGAAATGCATTTTAACCACCTTAACCATTATTTTTGGCTATTCAAAAATAGCAGATACACAACCTCATAGCGTGGCGCAGAGATATGAACTTGTAGATCTGCTATAGGACCTGTTTGTACACACCTCGTTGAACATAAAGTGTTAAAGAACCGCTGTCCCAGTGGACTCCTGATGTGTCGTAGGTAGTACATCGGTGTCATACATATTCTGATGTATTACCCGCTTATTGTAAGTCGCTTTGGATTAAAAGCGTCTGCTAAATGCCTAAACTGTAAACTGAAGAAAACCAGGAGGCTGACGTTCGGTAATTGGGTCTTATGATCAAAATAATCACAAACCATTCAAAGCTTTATAGACCAACAGTATTTATTTTTGACATACACGTCATACAGGGAGCAAGTGTAAGAATTTAAGGGACAACATTGTAAATATATTTTTTTTTCACGAGGGTTCATATTTTAGATTGTAATTAGAGAAAAGAATGAGTGTTAAAATGTTTCCATTTACGGCTTTCTATCATTTTAACCATTTCAGTGATTTGGATTTCAGTGGGCAGGGGCATGCGTAGGCCTACAAGTGGCTAAATCTGTATTTTTGGCACGTAATTATTTGGCACCGTCAATTTCTTTATTACTGTTTACAGTAACACTACTAGCCCCCATTGTGGTGCATCTTGGGAATGGGCTCATTGTGTGTAAAAATACATATTTAGCCACTTGTATGCATGCCCCCACCCACTGAAATCTTGAGACCAATATAATAATAACAGGGTCAGAACCTGTTGTCTTTTAGTGGACCTATGCTGCCATCTAGTGGTGGAAAGGACTCTACTTGGAAGCTACTCGTAACCATTTACCCACATCATCTGAAATAAAGGTTTATCTTTATCCGATCTTTACTCATCTTAAACATAATAATATATATAGTCTGATAAAGGTTTGTTTTAAATATGTTGATTGACACAGCAGCACACTGAGAAAATAACAATGGTGCCCTCCCTGGAGAAGGTCAGGAATAATGTGAATATAAATGGCTTAATGCCTCATTCAAACGTTCTTGAACACAACAGTGCTTATTTGTACTGTATTGTTAAATCACCTGCTGTTATGATATTTAGACCAGCTGCAGCTAATGTCCACATCTCCATCAAACTGCCGTGATCGGGTCTTGAACCTGCGACTCTCTGCTCACCAGGCAGTCACGTTTACCATTCACCCACAGACTACCCTCTCTTTTAAGGTGGTTCTCAAACGCTCTCATGTGAAAGTGATGTATTTGGCCACGGAACCCCATGTGAACATCAAAATAAACAAGCAACAGCACAACAATGATACGAAACATTTTTAAATGATTATCTTTTATATGTGTGTGTGTGTGTGTGTGTGTGTGTGTGTGTGTGTGTGTGTGTGTGTGTGTGTGTGTGTGTGTGTGTGTGTGTGTGTGTGTGTGTGTGTGTGTGTGTGTGTGTGTGTGTGTGTGTGTGCGTACTGTTGTTAGTTATAGAAGACGGCCATTTTTGACAGAAGAGCCAGCATGATGGCTCAGTGTGATATCATAGGTCTAACTAACAACTACTGAATCATTTAGTGCAACAACGTGAATTAAACCATCACAGAGTTTGTCTTTTAGTGGCTTTATATTCCAGCTGTCAGTCAGTACAAGCGGCAGCCGTTCGCAACTGGTAAAAGCGAACCTAGCCCAGCCCTACCCTTCCCTGACCCTTCCTTCTTTGTAGGCTACTTACTGTTTAGACTTAGGTCTACTGTTGTTTGTTTATTCTTTTTTCCCCCTGACTATTCTTTTTTCCCCCTGACTATATCTACTGCATAGTACTGTGTTCTATTCGTCTGTCATTCAATGTTATTTGAAATAACTTAAATAAGCTGTCTTTTTTAGGATCTCCTTTTAGTTGACCTTGTACCAGTGAACTGTACCGTCATGAACCTTTTCCTATGCAAACTGCAAACTTCCAATAAGCAGCACCAGCACCAGCACCAACCAGTGAGGTGGGAGGTTACAGTAAAAGCTCAGACAGGCGTCGTTACTTTCTCCATAACCACCAGAGTGTATCGTGTCGAACCACCGGGGGGGTCAAACCCCCCCCCCCCCCGGCCCCCGGGGGTACACAGAGTACATGGATGAGTGTTGGCTTTGGTGCATGGTCTGTGCTGAGACAGGACAGTGAGGACACGGGCTGGCCTTGAACCTGCTTTGGCCTGGCATCGTGATACACAGGTCGCTTTTAGGTAGCCGCGTCTTACCCGCTTGCCTAATACACCGCCACATAGTCATGAGTAGTGGCGTTTCCATAAACTTATTCGAATTAGGGAAGCGTATTATCAGAAATACGCATTAAGACAAAGCGAATTTAGCATGTTTCCATTTGCGGGTGTCATTCGAATTAGCGACGTCGCAAGAGTTGATCGGGCTGATTTTTATCAGACCGAACCTGAGCACTGCACCGTCTGCACGTCTGACTGCTGTGACTCGGTCGCTGTCTAGTAGTGGGAAGAAGGTGTTATCATCATCATGGCCCCACATAACTTTTAAATACAATTGGCGACGAGTCTCTTACGAAATTGGCAAGAGTTCCTCTCAATACATAAAGCTACCGGTTCACCGGGAAAACCGCGGTCGCGTCGCTGCAGTTGCACAGTGCAAGTTTTAGAGTCCTCTGGAAGGTCAGGTGGCCGATCTGCAAGCTCTCAACGCGGCGCGGAGACGTGGATGCGAGCTGCTGCTGTGCCTGTGAGCTTGTAGATTGGGCACGTCAGGCACGCAACACCGTGGGATGAGGAAGGGTTCGCTCGCCACCGATGGCTTGAGGTGAAAACGGGAGGAATTTACACATGGTCCGTGTCACTCCGTGTGTAACAAACAACAGGTTTGTTTTGTGGGCTAACGCTATACCATGGACAAAGCGGCAGGGGATGAGGAAATGGACCTAGAACGTCATCATCTATTCGCATGTATTGTCTGACCCGTTTCCATTCACTTAAGCGCATTTAGTTTATTCGATAAAGGCTCAAAATCCTCCTCCTCCAAGCGGATAACTTTTTTTTGCGGATAATGAAAGTTTATTCGCATTTTGAAGTGTTTCCATAAAAACATTTTGCGATTAAGCCGTTAATGCGCAAAAAGTGGCTTTATGGAAACGCCACTAGTGTTTCTGTTTGAGCTTTTAACCGTGATAGATAGAGATAGATGTTGATAGGAACCCATGTGTTCGGGTTGGGGGGGAACAGTTTAGATGACGGACCATTTCATTCACAACATGAGAGCTTAAGGTAGGATACACAACTCATGATGTGTGTGGCATTATTATTTATTTCATTTCAATATTTCAATATAAGTTATACAACTCATTCATAGAGTTATTAAACATGTTCATTATTAATAGAGTCATGTTAACACGGAGGCCTTGAAGAAGGATGGTGGTTTGTTAACTTGGAAACTAAAAACGGACGGTTAGTTTGGCTAAGCTGCTGCCTGCAGCATCGTTAGCATCACTTTAAGGCTGAAATTGTGCCCATGCTAGTAAAGCAAGCCTGATAAAGTATCAAACATGCACAAAATTCAACAGAACACAGGAAAATAATATCTGTTAAGAAGTTTTGGGGGGAAGACCACCAGACCCCGGTTGGGGAGTTCCGCGCACACCCTAAAAAATAAATCTCCTGGATTCTCCTGGACTGACAGTCCAAGTTGATTTGGTTGGATGTTTGGCAGTACAGTTCACTGATACAAGCTCAACTAACTTTTAGTTAAGACAAAGCGTATTTACATTGAGATGAGAGCCTTCACTTTATCTCAAATAACATTGAATGACAGACAGATAGAATTATAGATCATAGAACACAGTACTATCATAGTATGAACACAAAAATACAACACCTATATGCCCATGGACCCCCATTTGAAAGGATTTGCTTGTAGATCGGCTATTTTCACTACTTCTTAAACATGTGTTCTAAAAGGTGGAATTTCTTGGATTTTTCTTTGATTTCTTCATAATTACTACACAAGAAAAACATTGAATTTTGTTTTTTATTCACGAAAATAATGGCTTTTTTTATTTTTTTTATATTAATAATTTAAAACTAAATGTAGGAAACTAGTGGTGTACATGATTAGAGATACTGGGTGTTCATATTATGATGCCAGTTTTAATGGACAATTATTGTTTTCAATTACTGCTTTAGCAATGGTCAGTTCACTGTCATTTTAGTCCAGTAGCCAGCCCATAGAGCCCCATTGTGAACCCGGACATTTTGAGTACCCTAAAGTTTTATGTTAGAAATGTTGAGTATGGGTCCCCAGCAGTTAGAAACTGCCGGATGCTAACTTGCATATGTTGGGCAATTTTCATAATTAGCATAATTAGATTACATTAACATAATCACTAATGGAAAATATGTCAAAAACTGATTGGCCGATTTGAACAATATTGGAGTGGTTTTTCTAAATTCAAAATGGCCGTTTTAAACCGGAAATGGCCATATACCAACTTAAATTTTGATACTTTTTTTGTTGATTAAGTGTGCCTGCCATGCAACGCAATGGCAAAACACTTATTGTAATCCGCCATACTTGAGTAAGTAATGTTCTTGCAAATTTCGGCGCGTAATAACTGCCGCACAATTTACGCCACCGCCGCAATATATACATCAAAACGTGCGGCTCGGCCGGGAATGGGGTGCTATTACTTTTCTTTCCGATCCGCGTTACCATTGCGACGTAATTCGCAAAAAACGACGCCAAAAAACCCCATTGACTTTGAATGGGGGACTCCGAAAAAAAAACAGAAACTTTGGCGCCACATAACTCTGCCATACTTTTGCCTAGCAACGTGATTTAAACTTTAAAATGCACACACAACTTTGGTCTTTTTCCAGCCAATAGGGATGAGCTGTAATTGATTAAGCCCCGCCCCCTCTATAACAGGAAGTGCCCTTCACCAAACAGGAAGTGCCTCTACAACTCATGAACCGTTTGTCGTACAGACTCGCGACTGGTGTCATAGATTTTTTTTTTCTCAAAAAAAATTATTTTTTCTCAAAAAAAATTTTTTCTCAAATTTTTTTTTTCTCTTTTTCTATATTTTTTTTTCTCAAAAAATGTTTTTCTCAAAAATATTTTTTGCCAAACAGGAAGTGCCCCTCACCAAACAGGAAGTGACCCTTTTTCTCGTGAACCGTTTGTCGTACAGACATGTGGGTGGTGTCATATGAAGAACAATAATGTTAAAGCTTATGCAAAAAATGCTAATGTTAAAAAATATAACGCTAATGCTAACACCAACCGCTACACAAGGTTGCACAGACTTAGCGAGCTGCAGGCACACTTAAAAATTCTTAGAAATGTTCTTTTCTAGTTTTGATTATGAATTAAATTATAAATGTGGTTTATATGCTTATAGATTATCTGCATTTCAAAAGCAAAATATAGAAAATCCACACAAATTATTAGAACAATGACTGCCACAATAGCCTATCAAAATCATTTGGAAAATCAACCAAAAAGTATAAAAATCATCCCAATTTAATTTGGTATATGGCCATTTCCGGTTTAAAACGGCCATTTTGAATTTAGAAAATGTCAGAAATGGATTCAGCATCCTCAATAACCCCCAAAACCACTCCAATATTGTTCAAATCGGCCTATCAGTTTTTGACATATTTTCCATTATTATAGGTGATTATGCTAATTTAATCTAATTATGCTAATTATGAAAATTGCCCAACATATGCAAGTTAGCATCCGGCAGTTTCTAACTGCTGGGGACCCATACTCAACATTTCTAACATAAAACTTTAGGGTACTCAAAATGTCCGGGTTCACTTTCTGGCTACTAGACTATTTAGGGGTCATCCCCTTAAAAAAAAACAATTATTACCTTATTCACACGCAAGGAAGGACATGGTGTTAAACAGCAACAAGGCTCTGGTAGTATGGTACTCCTGGTTTACTCTGGGATGGGGTGCAACTCCCTGCGGCGCCCTGCTGACTTATTCACCTTTGTTTACCTGGGTGACATAAACCTGTATAAAAACTTGCGTTACTTACTAGGAACTAAGTTAACTCAGTAACTTGCAGTATGGTGGAGACGCTGTTACTTAAATACAGAGTGATATCATGAAGACATTATACCATGATTTAGTGAATGTAACCTTCACCCCCAAAATGACTTTTATATATATTTTTCTAGTATTATAGTGATATAATAGTAATTCTATTAATATAATTGTAATCTAGTATAAGTATTTACCACTGTTTGTGGTCACATGTTCAGATACTGGATTCTGATTGGCTTAAAAACAGTGGTAAATCGGTCAACAACCTTGAGTTGGCTCATGGACCCCACCCACTGTTTTCTTTCATATATGGTAGAAGTGGTAGCAATTTACCATTCGAGGGTTGTGCCACAAGCCTCTCATGATAAATAGCTTACATCTAGTATAATCTAATAGTAATATAATAGCAATAGTAATCTATTATAGTGTCATAAACAGAGACAAAGTGAACCATGACACTTTAACAATGACAGACTTATTACCTTAAAAACACTTTTAAAGGGCACTGAACTATAAGCCTTTACAAATTACACACTTAGCATAAGTTTCATCAGTACCACCTTCATTGTGTTACATTGTGTAGTCAGTACCAGTTTCATCCTACGTTTTTATCTTCCCTGTCAGATTACATTTTGTTCAGAGCAGATTGATTGAAGAATTTATTAGAAGTCTGCATACTTTGTATGTGCCTTTTCAAACACCAGGACCATTGCAAGATGCTGTACTCTGTCAGCTACCGTGAGCCACCCCACGCTTATATAGTTATATGTAGTAGACACCTGACAAGACCATTGATGTTAAACATTGTTAGATTTGTAAATGTGATGCATAGTGTATGTAACCTTGTTATAGTCCGACCGGGGAGACACATTTTCTAATGTGTCCCCATTTGAAATGATAGTACCATAGTTTCATCGTTTAGTCAGTACCATAGTGTGACCTTACCTTAGCGATAGTTGGGCCCATTATTTTCTAATGTGGCCCACTTTGAAAAAGGTCTGGACACCACTGATATAGTCAGTACCACAGTTGCGTCAGTCAGTACTTTGAAAACCTTTTAGACACCCCTGACAGTCAGTAACATAGTTTTGTAGTCAGTACCAGTTTCATTGTATTTCATAGTTTCAGTACCATATACCAGAAGTATATAATAGTATCAGTTTTGACCTTGCCGTCAGGTTACATTGTGTTTCGTTCAGAGCAGACGCCTGACAAAAGAGTATTGATATTGATGTGTGACCTTACCTTAGCGACAGTTGGGCCCACTTTTAAAACAGTTTAGACACCCCTGATATAGTCAGTACCATAGTTTCAATTATGTTCTAATGTGGCCCCCTTTGAAAACAGTCTGGACACCCCTGATAAGAGTCAGTACCATAGTTTCCTCACATAGTCAGCATCACAGTTTCCTCACATAGTCAGCACCATAGTACCACAGTTTCCTCACATAGTCAACACCATAGTACCACAGTTTCCTCACATAGTCAGCACCACAGTTTCCTCACATAGTCAGCACCATAGTTTCCTCACATAGTCATACCATAGTTTCAAGTGCAATCAACCCCATACATACTTACAAAGAATACACACAATACATCAAAATTGAATGTCAAAATAAATACAAAATCAACCCCATACATAATGACATAGAATACAATAAATAACACAAAATAAATACAAAAGACAAAACGTACATTTACTGAGCAGCAAAACGCTCTTTTGAGTGGTAAGACAAAAGCTCTCTTCTGAGGTCCGTCCTGGCAAAAACCCTGCACGGCCTTGTTGGGTGCTCCTTTTTTGTATGGGGGATATATTCAAGGTCTTTTGGGTGTATGGGGGATATATTCAAGGTCTTTTGGGTGTATGGGGGATATATTCAAGGTTCACCCCTAGCTGGAGGTACAGCAGGTGGGTCTACAGTGAAGGGCTTGTCCTTTGGGGGAAGATCTCGATAGTCTGAGGTCCCAATAGTCCCGAGTAAGGTCAGGGTTTAGCATTCACCAGCGTCGGCAGGTTAGCATTGACCAGCCTCGTTCTTTGGCTCCCACCACTCTGGAGGACAGCTTCCAGTTCAACTGGGCCTGCCACCTCCAGTAAAATATAAACATGGATATTCTGTACATCAAATGAGAGGGAGTGGGTTGCTGATTTACCACTGTTTCATGGTTCCACCTCTTTGTTCCTCCAAAGGTGACAGGCAGGCATGTGGTAAACGCAGAATTATAGCAGTTACAGCCACTTATTCAAATGTCACAAAGGAAATCAGTAGATTGATTGAGCCAATCCTCAACTGTCTCACAAGAACCAAGGTAACTACAGCCACATCCCTAACTGTCACACAGGAACCAAAGTAACTACAGCCACTTGATCGACTGTCAAACAGGAACCAACGTAGCCACAGCCACATGATCACCTATAGGGTACAGCCACACATATCTGACGACTTAACACATTGATCCCCCTCCACTCCATGTTAAGAGAATGACATGATGACGATGATGATGATGATGACAGCTACGAAATTCTCTTAACATTCAATGCATCAGTCGTCAGATGTGTGGCTGTAACCACACAGGAACCAACGCAACCACAGCTACATGATTGACTGTTACACAGGAACCAATGCAGCCACAGCCACATCCCTAACCAAGGTAACTACAGCCACATGATCAACTGTCACACAGGAAATCTGAAGCTATAGCCCATGATCAACTGTCACACAGGAAATCCGAAGCTATAGCCCGTCAGCAACCGTCGCACAGTTGATGAAAACTAAAGCCCATCCTCAACTGTCACACAGATAATCATATGCTAAAGCCCATCCTCAACTGTCACACAGAAAATCAGTAGCTATAGCCCATCCTTAACTGTCACACAGGAACCAAGGTAACTACAGCCACAACCTCAACTGTCACACAGGAACCAAGGTAACTACAGCCAAAACCTCAACAGTAACACAGGAACCAAGGTAACTACAGCCAAAACCTCAACAGTAACACAGGAACCAAGGTAACTACAGCCAAAACCTCAACTGTCACACAGGAACCAAGGCAACTACAGCCACAACCTCAACTGTCACACAGGATCTCAGAAGCTAAAGCCCATCATCAACTGTCACACAGGAATCGGTATCGGTGGATTCTCAAAATCAAAGATCGAGAGCAAAAAACATGATCGGGACATCCCTAGTTAATATGTTTCCCACTCTCAATCACAGGGTGAGAGACCAGAGTTGTTCATATTTTTCACTCCTCACCTTCGCCTCGTGCCACAACCCTGAAACAGTGGTAAATCAGCCAACAACCCACTCCCTCTCATGGTAAATGGCTGACATAAAATTAAAGATCCTGGGTTCTGAAGATCAGTGTGCGGAACCTCCCTTCCCTGGAGCTCCTGGCACAACGTGGACAGCGCTGGAAAGCCTGTTCCTGCTGGAACCCTCCCGGTCCGGTCCATACTGGAGGTCCACGCCTCACACATGAGCTCCGAAGTTGCAGAACCTTTCAACTGACTTCCCTCCACCAGGCTTCACCAATGCTCCCCTCGTGTCAAACTGTAAAAACATGTGGATATGAAATTATTTCATTTTTTTCAGATTGTCTTCAAAACCCCCAAAATTACATAAACCCCCAAAATTACAAAAGACGTACGTAAGGCGTCAAAACATAGATTTTAAGTGTTAAATTTCCGATAGTGCCATCTTTTGGTATGTTGCATAGCTCGTCGAGACGAACGTGTGTGTGTGTGACACATTGCTGTGTGACCCCTGGAACCCTACTTTTTTTCGACAAATGCTAATGCTAACAAATGCTTATGCTAACAACTGCTTGATTTTTCAAAGTGCGATAACTCGGAAACCAATAGGTTTTAAGCGCCCCTCTTTTAGTATGTTGTATAGCTCTTCGAGACGAACGCGTGGATATGAAATGTATTCCTTTTTTTCAGATTGACTTCAAAACCCCCAAAATTACATAAGACTATAGTAAGGCGTCAAAACATAGATTTTAAGTCCAAAATTTCGGATAGTTCCAATCTTTTGGTATGTTGTATAGCTCGTCGAGACGAACGTCTGTATGTGTGACACATTGCTGTGTGACCCCTGGAACCCTACTTTTTTTCGACAAATGATAATGCTAACAAATGCTTATGCTAACAACTGCTAGATTTTTCAAAGTGCGATAACTCGGAAACCAATAGGTTTTAAGCGCCCCTCTTTTAGTATGTTGTATAGCTCTTCAAGACGAACGCGTGGATATGAAATGTATTCCTTTTTTTCAGATTGACTTCAAAACCCCCAAAATTACATAAGACTATAGTAAGGCGTCAAAACATAGATTTTAAGTCCAAAATTTCCGATAGTTCCAATCTTTTGGTATGTTGTATAGCTCGTCGAGACGAACGTGTGTATGTGTGACACATTGCTGTGTGACCCCTGGAACCCTACTTTTTTTCGACATATGCTAATGCTAACAAATGCTTATGCTAACAACTGCTAGATTTTTCAAAGTGCGATAACTCGGAAACCAATAGGTTTTAAGCGCCCCTCTTTTAGTATGTTGTATAGCTCTTCAAGACGAACGCGTGGATATGAAATGTATTCATTTTTTTCAGATTGACTTCAAAACCCCCAAAATTACATAAGACAAGGCATCAAATCATAGATTTTAAGTCAAAAATTTCCGATAGTGCCAATCTTTTGGTATGTTGTATAGCTCATCGAGACGAACGTGTGTATGTGTGACACATTGCTGTGTGACCCCTGGAACCCTACTTTTTTTCGACAAATGATAATGCTAACAAATGCTTATGCTAACAACTGCTAGATTTTTCAAAGTGCGATAACTCGGAAACCAATAGGTTTTAAGCGCCCCTCTTTTAGTATGTTGTATAGCTCTTCGAGACGAACGCATGGATATGAAATTTATTCCTTTTTTTCAGATTGACTTCAAAACCCCCAAAATTACATAAGACTATATAGTAAGGCGTCAAAACATAGATTTTAAGTCCAAAATTTCCGATAGTGCCAATCTTTTGGTATGGTGTATAGCTCGTCGAGACGAACGTGTGTATGTGTGACACATTGCTGTGTGACCCCTGGAACCCTACTTTTTTCGACAAATGCTAATGCTAACAAATGCTTATGCTAACAACTGCTAGATTTTCAAAGTGCGATAACTCAGAAACCAATGGGTTTTAAGCGCCCCTCTTCTAGTATGTTGTATAGCTCTTCGAGACGAACGCGTGGATATGACATTTATTCATTTTTTTCAGATTGACTTCAAAACCCCCAAAATTACATAAGATACATAAGAAATTACGTAAGGCGTCAAAACATAGATTTTAAGTCCAAAATTTCCGATAGTGCCAATCTTTTGGTATGTTGTATAGCTCATCGAGACGAACGTGTGTATGTGTGACACATTGCTGTGTGACCCCTGGAACCCCACTTTTTTTTCGACAAATGCTAATGCTAACAAATGCTTATGCTAACAACTGCTAGATTTTTCAAAGTGCGATAACTCGGAAACCAATAGGTTTTAAGCGCCCTCTTTTAGTATGTTGTATAGCTCTTCGAAACTAACGCGTGGATATGAAATGTATTCCTTTTTTTCAGATTGACTTCAAACCCCCCAAAATTACATAAGACTATATAGTAAGGCGTCAAAACATAGATTTTAAGTCCAAAATTTCCGATAGTTCCAATCTTTTGGTATGTTGTATAGCTCGTCGAGACGAACGTGTGTATGTGTGACCCATTGCTGTGTGACCCCTGGAACCCTACTTTTTTTCGACAAATGCTAATGCTAACAAATGCTTATGCTAACAACTGCTAGATTTTTCAAAGTGCGATAACTCGGAAACCAATAGGTTTTAAGCGCCCCTCTTTTAGTATGTTGTATAGCTCTTCGAGACGAACGCGTGGATATGAAATGTATTCATTTTTTTCAGATTGACTTCAAAACCCCCAAAATTACATAAGACTAACCCCTGGAACCCTACTTTTTTTTCGACAAATGCTAATGCTAACAAATGCTAATGCTAACTGCTAGATTTTCAAAGTGCGATAACTCGGAAACCAATAGGTTTTAAGCGCCCCTCTTTTAGTATGTTGTATAGCTCTTCGAGACGAACGTGTGGATATGACATTTATTTATTTTTTCAGATTGACTTCAAAACCCCCAAAATTACATAAGACTATAGTAAGGCGTCAAAACATAGATTTTAAGTCCAAAATTTCCGATAGTGCCAATCTTTTGGTATGTTGTATAGCTCATCGAGACGAACGTGTGTATGTGTGACACATTGCTGTGTGACCCCTGGAACCCTACTTTTTTTTCGACAAATGCTAATGCTAACAAATGCTTATGCTAACAACTGCTAGATTTTTCACAGTGCGATAACTCGGAAACCAATAGGTTTTAAGCGCCCCTCTTTTAGTATGTTGTATAGCTCTTCGAAATGAACGCGTGGATATGAAATGTATTCCTTTTTTTCAGATTGACTTCAAAACCCCCAAAATTACATAAGACTATAGTAAGGCGTTAAAACATAGATTTTAAGTCCAAAATTTCGGATAGTTCCAATCTTTTGGTATGTTGTATAGCTCGTCGAGACGAACGTCTGTATGTGTGACACATTGCTGTGTGACCCCTGGAACCCTACTTTTTTTCGACAAATGCTAATGCTAACAAATGCTTATGCTAACAACTGCTAGATTTTTCAAAGTGCGATAACTCGGAAACCAATAGGTTTTAAGCGCACCTCTTTTAGTATGTTGTATAGCTCTTCAAGACGAACGCGTGGATATGAAATGTATTCATTTTTTTCAGATTGACTTCAAAACCCCCAAAATTTCATAAGACTATAGTAAGGCGTCAAAACATAGATTTTAAGTCCAAAATTTCCGATAGTGCCAATCTTTTGGTATGTTGTATAGCTCATCGAGACGAACGTGTGTATGTGTGACACATTGCTGTGTGACCCCTGGAACCCTACTTTTTTTCGACAAATGCTAATGCTAACAAATGCTTATGCTAACAACTGCTAGATTTTTCAAAGTGCGATAACTCGGAAACCAATAGGTTTTAAGCGCCCCTCTTTTAGTATGTTGTATAGCTCTTCGAGACGAACGCGTGGATATGAAATGTATTCCTTTTTTTCAGATTGACTTCAAAACCCCCAAAATTACATAAGACTATAGTAAGGCGTCAAAACATAGATTTTAAGTCCAAAATTTGGTATGTTGTATAGCTCGTCGAGACGAACGTGTGTATGTGTGACACATTGCTGTGTGACCCCTGGAACCCTACTTTTTTTTCGACAAATGCTAATGCTAACAAATGCTAATGCTAACTGCTAGATTTTCAAAGTGCGATAACTCGGAAACCAATAGGTTTTAAGCGCCCCTCTTTTAGTATGTTGTATAGCTCTTCGAGACGAACGCGTACTGTACTGTACTGAACTGTACTGTACTGTACTGTATGGGGCATTGATGAAAAGGTTCGTTACACAAGTCGACTGCCACCAGAGAAATTTGAAAGTCGAAGTAAAAAAAAGAAAAAAAAAAAAACGTTCTATTGTGAAAATAGCAGATCTACATTCTCACAACGCCTCGCATTGTAGATCGTCTATTTTCACAATTTCTGACTCAATATATTTGACAATTTGGACAATGTTTCATTTACCATTTTAGAGGTATTAAAAAGTCCTTAAATTGGCACTTTAGAAATGTGCAGATACCCTCTATAGAGTCTGTACACTTAAACCTTATGTTGGTTTGTTTAGAGTTGAGTGAGAAAACAATGTTTCACATTAAGTTAATCATCTGGGGACCCCTGAAATAATTGGGGGGTCGTGTGTGATGAGATGACGTCATCAAACAACAAAGCCGACTTCAACTCAACCATTTACTGAGTCGAATCGACTTGCAAAAATCACAAGCCGTTACTGCCCTAGTACTGTACTGTACTGTACTGTACTGTACTGCACTGCCCTAGTACTGTACTGTACTGTACTGTACTGTACTGTACTGTAATGTAATGTACTGTACTGTACTGTACTGTACTGTATATGGAGATGTGCTCTTAGAGTCTAACAGTCTTACTTGTCGCCCTTAGGCGTCTTACTGGTATTGGGACAGTTTTGTCCCCCCCCCCCCCCCCCCCCCCATGTGGGACACCATAAAGGTTTAGTGATAGAACTCCATGAGTAAACAAGCTACCTTTACACTATTGGTATTGCTCAATTCAGTGGAACAACATACTGTATGTGTTGATATGGAAATCCATGTCACAGCCACTACAAAGTAAAGATGGGCTGCTAACAAACTAAACACCAAAACATACGCAAATTGTTGGCTAAGGAATGCGACAAAAACTCAAGACTCCATGGGGTGAGTAATCGACAGAAAAAAAGTCATTTAGGGTCTGAACTACAGATTTAATAAATACGGCTCATTAAAACAACCATATCAATTACACTCCTATGTTTATTACAATAATCATGTAGGTGGACGAGTGAGTGCATGTGAACCAGTGACCACGTTAAAAGACACTATGTGGCTGCATGACAATGTGGGCCTTAGAGGGTTAAAAGACACTATGTGGCTGCATGACAATGTGGGCCTTAGAGGGTTAAAAGACACTATGTGGCTGCATGACAATGTGGGCCTTAGAGGGTTAAAAGACACTATGTGGCTGCATGACAATGTGGGCCTTAGAGGGTTAAAAGACACTATGTGGCTGCATCACAATGTGGGCCTTAGAGGGTTAAAAGACACTATGTGGCTGCATGACAATGTGGGCCTTAGAGGGTTAAAAGACACTATGTGGCTGCATGACAATGTGGGCCTTAGAGGGTTAAAAGACACTATGTGGCTGCATGACAATGTGGGCCTTAGAGGGTTAAAAGACACTATGTGGCTGCATGACAATGTGGGCCTTAGAGGGTTAAAAGACACTATGTGGCTGCATGACAATGTGGGCCTTAGAGGGTTAAAAGACACTATGTGGCTGCATGACAATGTGGGCCTTAGAGGGTTAAAAGACACTATGTGGCTGCATGACAATGTGGGCCTTAGAGGGTTAAAAGACACTATGTGGCTGCATCACAATGTGGGCCTTAGAGGGTTAAAAGACACTATGTGGCTGCATGACAATGTGGGCCTTAGAGGGTTAAAAGACACTATGTGGCTGCATGACAATGTGGGCCTTAGAGGGTTAAAAGACACTATGTGGCTGCATGACAATGTGGGCTTGAGAGTTTTGAGAGTTTGAGTCAGACAGTTTCAATGTGTGTAGTTTTTTAATGAATGCGATTGAGGAATGACCTGCCTTTCATGGCGTCAGCAGAAGAAGATCCGCACCCTGACCCTCCAGCATCTGTCGGATCACCATTGTAGCTCATGAAACAGAAAACAAAGTAGTACCAGTTAGAATGACATGGACAGAGCTAAAGTGAAAGTAAATGCAAGTTAGCCTCGTCAAAGTAAAGAACACAAGCCACCCCTGTATCGATACTTCTAACTCATGCCATCTGGGCCAAGATACAGATCCTTGAAGGGGAAAAAGGTTGGCTTTAGCAGGAGTTTTCTATTGTGATAGAAATGAGGCAGGGACAACGGCCTCCATTTAACCTGACACACAGTTACTACACTGTGTGAGGAGGACACAATGAACTCACAGTGGACTGCTACCTTCAGGACTTTGAGACTGAACTCACACTGACTGGTACCTCCAAGACATTGAGTGCAACTCTGTATGGCCACCAGGCTTGGTAGAGTAAAACCTCGTTCCATGACCAAAACACTCTAGTGCATATAGAGACCACTCTAGTGCGTTGCATGGCCGTCAGGACTGTAGAGTAAAAACTCGCTCACCGCCAAACCACTCTAGTGCTTTACATGGCCGTCAGGATTGAGGTAGCAGTCCACTGTGAGTTTAGTTGTGTCCTACTCACACAGTGACAGGGTAGACAGGGTGGAAAAGGGGTTGCTTTAGAATCATAGGATGGAGAAAGAGATTTCAACTGATTTCTTATTTGTGGGAAAATGTTTACATTGACCTAAACCAGCGATTCTCAAACTATGGGTCCTGACCCAAAGTGGGGTCACAGGGTGGTGCCTTTGGGGTTGCACATTGGCAACCAAAACAATTATGGAAATATTTTAATCAAGAAACGTTTAAAAAAGTGAGGTTGTTGCGACCAGAGTGATGCGAACGGAGTGACACTCCTCTCCCTCGAACGCACACACGCGCACACACACACACACACACACACACACACACACACACACACACACACACACACACACACACACACACACACACACACACACACACACACACACACACACACACACACACACACACACACACACACACACACACACACACACACACACACACACACAGAGCTCTGCCCCCAACAACAGAAGCAGTGCAGTTTTCCTCCTCCGAGGAAAGACTGGGGTCTTCGTTATTTTAATTTTTTTAGGGTGAGAGCTGTTTTGGTGTCTTAGCCGGGAGCCTTGACCGCTCAGAGGGTCCCCAGGCAGAGACAGCTTTGGCTATTCTTAGAAACCTTGGTGCGGTCTCCCGTTTGTCGGGATCTCTCAGGATATTACTCCAGCTCCTCTTGGCATTGCCCCCCCGGGGTCCCAGGGGGGCTCACACCGCAGAGCGTCCCTTCCCTTCTCCGTACGCAAGCCGCTCCCAGGTGTGACGGGCCGAGGAATTACCCTGTTACCGCCACATACACTGGGGTTTTCCGTCAATTCCTTCAATTCACCCGAGGGTGAGAGTCTGTGGGTTGGGGCTGACTCGTGATGGTTATTCGAACCGGGCGACAGGATTGACTTACTGACTGCTAGGGGCACACAGAAAAAAAAAAGGTTCCAACTGGAACCAAAAATGGTTCTTCAGAGCGATTCCATAGAAGAACCATTTTTGGTTCCACAAAGAACCTTTTTCACCAAGGTTCTTTAAAGAACCATTTATTCGAATGGTTCGATAAAGAACCATTAAAGGTGCTTCAAAGAACCATTAAAAAATGGTTCTTTGAGGAACCATTTCTGGTTCCTCAAAGAACCATTTCAAAAAAAGGTTCTCTGAAGAACCTTTTGGAAAATGAACTTTATAATGGTTCTTCAGCTAAAAAAAATGGTTCTTCAGCTAAAAAATGTTTTTTCAGCTAAAAAAGTGGTTCTTAGGGTAATAAATGTTTCACTACACTTTAAAATATATCAGATTTGTAGGAAAAGATGAACACGAGATTAGTTATAAGTCTTTGAATTTAATCAAAATTCAACATCAGTACAACAGTCTCAAAACATTTAAATCTCTTAAGTGCTGTGCAAGTAAAAAAGAAGAATACAAAGCAAGTCCACCTCATACAGGCTCCAGCCGCATACTTGACAGAGTTCAAAACAATGTGTTTACTCTGCCAGAGCTTCTCATCAACAGCAATGGGTACCTCCAAGTTCTTAAAATGAGCCTGCAAGTTCACTGGAAGTTCTTGAAGGGACAAGTCACTGACTGTTGGTTGTGCATCATCTTTGATGAGATTTCCAATCCCAACACTGCTGAAGCAGTGCGCGCTACATAGCTCTTGAAGTCGACGTGGGACTGCCGTCCTGCCTGGGCGACATCCACGTAGCCGGCGTCGTTCACGTCCCCGCTCGTGCCGTGGCCAGTTTCGTTGGCGCCGTAAGCAGCGTCACAACTAGTGCAGCTGCTGTTTGCCGTGTGGTGATGGTGGTGGGGAATGCTGAGGTACAGGGCACCCAAGCTGCTGCAGGAGAAGCCAGCCGGGTGCACATCCTCCTAGGAGCCATGGGAGGACTTGATGAGTGGACGACTGGGACAGGCTGGAGCACAGGGGACACTGTTGTACGCGTTCTGAAGAAGGGGGAGGTTCAGTTAGTCACATTTAAGATAGTTAAAGGGGAACTCCACCACTTTTCAACCTGTGTTCATATAATTGGTATAATCTGATTTTCTCAGAGGAGGGCTGTGGGCAGGTCAGAAACCCATAGTCTTGTGACATCATCGATTGCCAATCCAGCTTATAGAAACTGCAGGCTTTCTATTCCTGAAAAGTTGCAATTTTAAAGTGGAAGCCATTGTTCTCGCGATAATAAAAATCTAAATATTTTTTTCAAAAATATTGATTTAATTTTTTTTTTTGGAAAATGATGTCACAAGACGATGGATTCTGAACTTCCCACAGATCTCCTAGGAGACTTGGACCGAGTAGAAAAAAATTGTGATATTTTATCATGAACATTAGTGAGGACCTATTATATGAAGACGGGTTGAAAAGTGGTGAACTACTCCTTTAAGTCTATCCTTTTCATATAAAATGGAAATGGTTAGCGGTAGGTTTGTGTGGATGATAGACGATAGGAATAACAGCACCTCCTAGTCTTTTACTGTTCTAAATGTTCACTTTCTCTTTCTGGGGCCAAAAAGATGTATGTGTGCAAGCACAATTAGTGCATTTATTATCCTGTTAGTGTTTACACTTAGAATTACAATTGAGGAAACAGATTGCTCCAATCTGATTTCAATGCATCTAGTGCAGTTTCTCAGCCCTTTTGGGGTCTGTGTCCCATATCCAACATCCAATGTCATGATACAAATACTTTATATGATTCTGAAATTTTTACTTTTATGCCAATACCTTTTGTATACAGAACGTTGTAGTCGAGGTTGTTTTGTCTGATATCCTCCCAGCTCTCGTGCTCAGCAGGGACGACTGCCTTTCTGGTTCCATACGGTCACTGCTACCAATACTGCTGCAACACACACATGCACACACACAATTATTGTGGGTAAAAGACAGTATGTGCAAAAGGATGATGCCTGCATGATGCTGGGGATAAACCAGAATAACAGCAGTTCAAAACCAAAGATGAGGATATATCCAAGTACCTGGCTTTAATCTTTTACTGAAGAACTGGTGGTGCTGTGTTCAGAGCTATATATAGTCGATAGCGTAGCCTACTGAATGTGAGGGCCTTTGCTACTAGTTACTAGCAGAACCTCTAGTTTGGTTGCATTTGCAATACTGAGTAATTTCAGTGCGGACACAGTGACCCCTTCCTCCACTTACCATAGAATAGCAGCAGACACATGCTGATGGCGGTGGCCTGTCCCAGCTTACAGTGCTGACCTCAGAACCCTTCCTGGCAGCGGCAGCTACTCTTGAAATGATTTAAAAAAAGAAAAAGTGCTGCATTCATTCTTTTAAAATGTAAATTAAATTGACTTCAGAATTGTATATACTGTTACCTTTTAAGTCATCTTATACTGCATAAACCTTAATTACCACTTTTGATGATGATGACCCACTTCTCAACCCATCTTCATTAATGCTCGCAATTGTGTCTCTACTCTGTGTCTCATAGGAGGGCTGTGGGCAGTTCAGAAATCCATCTACCAATGACATCGTTTGGAAGATTCTTTTTTAAATATTTTAAATATTTTTATTATAGTGAAAACAATGGCTTCCATTATAACATTGCAACTTTTCAAGAATAGAAAGCCTAGTTTCTATTTGTTTTGATTCCCCATCGATGATGTCACTGGTAGACGCCGGAGTTCTATGAATTTTGCTATTTTATCATGAACATTAGTGAGGACCAATTAAATGAAGATAGGTTGAAAAGTGGTGAAGTTTAATGTACAGTAGGGTCAACAAAATGTTTATATTTAACATTAGTCCAATACTTGTCAAACATCGATTTCACCATTGATATAAAACATAGGCCTACATAAATTATAATCTAAAAACACAGAATTTTCCATATTACTGACATTTAATTATTTTGTGCCATTATCTTGTGTGGATGTGTCATTGCACACATGCAATTGTCACACACACACACACACGCGCGCACACACGCACATTCCACAGGATAACTTACTTTGCTTTCTCACAGCCCATCTTGTCTTCATTTGCTGCCAGCAAATCCTTTCACACGTTCTGGATACAGAGAAATACAGAGCTCAACTGAGTCAATTTCCCCCTCTTTTTTAAACACATTGACCTGTCATTTAAAGTTGTACTATGTAACTTTTTTTATAAAACAAATCTTAAAATTCTCCTAACTATTAAATCACAAAAGTTTTAGAAGATCCGCGCCGTGAATTTCAGCCTGTAAAGCCTTCTCTGTATGTAAACTGAGATCCTTGCCGTGGACCGGATCTCGCGCCAAAATTGCGTCATCACACTACCGGCCAATCACAGCGAGGGTTATACAACTGCCGGCCAATCACAGCGCATCTTGAAGTGGGGTCGCTATGGCAGCCATATTTGTTGTCGCACGTTTGTACCATCCCTTCTCTAGGTAATTTCGCCTACCAGGCAGGGTGAAGGAGTCCGTATCTCTGGAATTACTGAACGCACAGGAACAAGGGACCCCTTAAAAGATAGATCTCAGCGAGGTGGAGGCAGACGCGGGGGTCTGAAGGTACGAAAAACGTCCGAAAGACGCGGACGCGACCGCGGTTTGCTATAGGGCTAATGACCACTAGTTGGGCATCTTACACAGTATGGCTTTAATAACACAGACCACACATTACTCAAAATGCCTTCAACAACTTTACTAAACTTGACTTTTAAGCTAGTTTACATCAAATGTTCAACTACATGCCTTCTTAGCTTTCAGCTAACAGTCAATTGAATTAGCAGCTGCAGCTAACAGCTAATCAACAGTAATGTTGTCTCTTCCCTCTGCCCTGGCTCCAGGCTGTCACAACAAACACATGTAACTACTGCTCGTTATGATGGCAGTGGAACATTCTAACGTCAACTAAAACATGTTCAAAGTCGAAAAAACCTTACCTTACTTCCAGAATGAAGGAAATGTTGAAGAATGGAGGTGACAAACTTAGCTAAATAAAACTCCAGTTTGTGACGCAGCTTTTATTTCCTTCTCTATCCTGAGAGGAGGAAAAAGTGGGCGGGGCCGCTTGGTGTGTGTGTGTGTGTGTGTGTGTGTGTGTGTGTGTGTGTGTGTGTGTGTGTGTGTGTGTGTGTGTGTGTGTGTGTGTGTGTGTGTGTGTGTGTGTGCGTGCGTGCGTGCGTGCAGAGAGAGAGAGAGAGAGAGAGAGAGAGAGAGAGAGAGAGAGAGAATAACATGTAATGTCACCTAGTTTGGTCATGATTCAAGGCCTATTTGAAAAATTATGTTATATATGATATACAATTATATTAGCCTACATATTTAATAAATAGCCTAAACATTTTTGGTGTTTTTCAAATATGTTTTGACAGAATAAGATGTTTTATGGTCATGATTCACCAGGACTGGATGTCTTGGTTCCAGGTTTATAATAATTTATATGCATATTTTCAGAAATCTTTATGACAGCAAAATGCCTGCCACTGCTGTGCCCCACATAATATGGTTTGGGCATGCTCACACTTATGTTGCCAACTGATATGCCCATATATGGAGATCTCTGTATCTGTCAGTCCCTTTTATATCCCTGATGTCATCAGTATATATCCATATATGGGCATGCTACCTTTTGTACCCATAGGCTATATGGAGCAGACTGATTTGTTTGCACCTGATGCCATGACAACACATTTAGGTTAGATAGTAGATACACTTCATATTTGGGTGTAGTTCCATGGTTATGGCTGAGTCAGTGACATCAGAGATAAGCCTGCCGGCTGGCTAAAAGGTCCTCCTTTAAAACAATTTTAATATAGGATATAGTTTTTTATAAATCTTTCCATCTCTGCATCTGCAATTGTAATTGTTTTAATATGTAGGTTATATTTTACATTTGCAAAATACATACTGTAACCTCCATAAAGGCCTAAGAACCTTTTAAATCCCAAAGAACCATATGAGGAATCTGAAGAACCATTTGCTAAATAAAATGGTTCTTTAGTAGGCGATGGTTCTTCAAAGAACCATATAGCCTTTTAAAGAACCATTTAAGAACCATTATTTTTCTGTGTGTACCATCGTGGCTTGGGGGAGTTGGTCCCTGAGACAACTCCCCCACAGTAAGATAGCCAAGCTATAGACAATCCCTCAGATATGGCCATAGGTCCCCGTACAACCCGAAGGTCGCAATGTTCGAGGAGAGGTTGCCCCCAGAAGGGGGTCCTCGCACGGCTGACTTGTGAACGCGGCGTCCCGTTTGGGCGGAGCCTTCGCCCTGGCCCGAGGGCTTTACGGGGAACATTAGGCCACACTCTTGCCCACCAGAGGGGGCACGGCACAAACGACGTCTGAGACCCCCCGCCTCAGGGACGGTGGACCCTAACGCAATGCGCACTTTGAATGCTTGGCACCTCGTTCCTCCCATCAGCCGTACTCCTCAGTCCCATGACCCCCATCCCAAATCCACGTAGACCGCTCCACGCGAAACAGGAGGCCAAGGGACTCTTCCTGTGCGTCACTGTTGCAAGAGGGGAACAAGAAACTTGGACGAGGAGAGGGAATGCCCGACACATGGCGCATGCCATGCGAGGGGGCCTCGCATGGCTGGCTTTGTGGATGCGGCTCCCCGTCTGACCCGGAAGTCATCAGGGGACGTTATGCCTCACTCTGCCCGCAAAGGGGTACGGCACAAACGAAACCTGAGATCCCCTGCCCCCTTCACGGGGCAGGGAGACCCTAGTTCAATGTGCACTTCGAGTGTCAGCACCTCAACCACTCCACCAGCCATACTCCTCAACACTCCAACCCCCGTCCGCTCCGCGCGAGTGGGAGGCTGGAGGGTTCCCTCCAAAAGCACCATTAACGCACGGCTTAGGACACCTAAAATGCGATGCAAGCTCCGCGCTCACATCACATGGCCCGAAAGGGCTCCAAACAAGGAAAGGCAACATCCGGCCGCACCTTTGGACTTCAGTTAGGTACTACTCTCCTGTTTTAGATTTCTATGATTATTGCATAAAAATATACTAAAGAAAAGAAAGGTTCGAGAATGTTCAAACACAATCAATATTTATTCAAGAAGGAGCCCCGAGCTGACACCACTACACCATCTGGTATAGCCTTCAACTCCCGTTCACAGGTTATACAGCCCTCTTATACACTTCAGAGGGGACTTTAAATAAATCAGAGTCGAGTTAACAAACATCCATTTAAGGCCTTTAGTCAGGAATACTTTAGACAGGACATGACATTCTGGTAACAGGTGAAGGAGTGACTCACACAGCAGTTGTTCTTAAACCCAAAATACAACACCCTGACATGACTAATCCAATGACATGACCTTCTAATTACCTTGAGGGGAAAACAAAAGTTACATTTCATAAAATTCTACGACACTCCCCCCCCCACGCGACATGTGGTCGCACCCTGGCAGTGCCCAGCCAAGGTGGGTTTGCCGACAGGGATAAGCCATCAGAGCACGGGAGGGTTCTGATTCCCCTTCATCAGAACTTCAGGCCGACCGGCCGACCAAGAAGTTGACCCCGCCCGGAGACGGGGTCGACAATCTGGGGCAGGGAGTCAGTCAAACCCCACGGACTCCGGGAATACGTTCCCGAAGTTACGAATCTGACTTGCCGACCTCCCTTACCCGCCATGTTTATGAATTGCTTTTTACCAAGTCCCCAGAGCCGTAGGAGGTGCCTACCTTTCTATGTCTATGTGTGTGTGTGTGTGTGTGTGTGTGTGTGTGTGTGTGTGTGTGTGTGTGTGTGTGTGTGTGTGTGTGTGTGTGTGTGTGTGTGTGTGTGTGTGTGTGTGTGTGTGTGTGTGTGTGTGTGTGAGTGAGTGAGTGAGTGAGTGAGTGTGTGTGTGTGTGTGTGTGTGTGTGTGTGTGTGTGTGTGTGTGTGTGTGTGTGTGTGTGTGTGTGTGTGTGTGTGTGTGTGTGTGTGTGTGTGTGTGAGTGAGTGAGTGAGTGAGTGTGTGTGTGTGTGTGTGTGTGTGTGTGTGTGTGTGTGTGTGTGTGTGTGTGTGGAGGAGGGGCTACTCAGGGTCTTACCTGTATGGATGAAACATCAGGTCACATGTCCTCTGTGGGCGGGTCCTACGGCTGGCCACACCCCTTCCACCACCATCCACACCGTCCACACTCCCTGGCTTGTCAAAAAACCCAATCTGCACAAAGTGAAAGAATATTATATTATACTGTTCTCTTTCTTTGTTCTTATAAGACCTCATCTTTATTTCAGACTCATGGGCCCATATAAAAGAAGACGGCACAGAATATACTGGTAAGAAGCCTAAGGGCGAAAAGCCGACGCGGCCCTAAAGGGCCTCCATATGTGGGCATTCCCATATGAAGTCCTGTTAGGGGAACCACACTAACAGAATCCCTTTTATGGAAGATCCCTGTCTGTAGAACCAGCCACACTGGTTAGACTGAGATGCCCCAAGGGCCGAATCATGTCTAGGGTACCAAGCCGAGGGCCACAGCATTGCAAGGGACGACGGTGGCGTTCCCGCTACTCCAGCGACAGTTCGGATATCGTCGTTGTCGGGTGAAAATCTTGTATGTCCAAAACCTTTCGTTTTGCATTTATCATTTTAAAAATGATTTAAACTAGTGAAAACAGCCGATCTACAAGCACACAACGCCTCGCAGTGCGAGTCTCTCCCCCCATTTCCCGTCAGTCTAACTGTTCTATCAATAAAGGCATAAAAGCCCCAAAACAAATCTTGAGCATTTCTATAAAAGATTTTTCACAATAGTAAAAAAGCTGGCATGTGTTCTTCACCAATCTTAGACCTTTCATGGCGCCACCATGAGGCTGATTTGAACATTTTGTAATGTAATTTCTTCCTTGGCCTTTTGCGATTGTGCATGCACAATTTCATTACAATTGCACGCTGTGTTTGATTTGAGGCATTTTGTTCGAAACGGATCAATCCTGCAAAGTTTGGAGGCCAATCTTAGCCAACCAGGATTGAATATTTAATACGGGACAGATCCGTCTTGATCATATGACTGTAGAGTAAAATCTCTACAGTCAGTAACATTAAAAAGTACATTTATTTTTATTTCCTTGAATATTATGAGAGGATTTTGAGAATTCCTGTCCTCTCTGGCTTGTAACCATCACAATGTTCATTTTTATCACAGCATTATGTCAACAAATTGACCATGCTGTGTGCAGATCTTCATTCATTATTGTTGAAGTCCAGCACAGTTTGGCCTACACAGAACCAACAGTGTCACCCACAAGCAGGGGCGTCACAAGGGGGGTAAATGTGGGACTGAGTTACTAAGGCCCAAGGTGGAGGGGCCTTAATTATTTTATACTTAAGCTACTGAAAAACAGCAGATATACAAGTCGTGAAAATGTTTGCAAATCTTTGAATGTAAGTATTTTTAAGCGAACATTTGGAACTCAAATTTTGCTTCTGGAACTAAATATTTTGAGATGGGGGTCCGTGGCCAGATACATATCATTTTAGGAGTCCTTCACATGAACGTTTGAGCACCACAGACTTAGAAACATATATATATATATATATTTTTTTTTTCTTTTCAAAAAACCTTAGAATGATTCAAAACATTTCAAAGACTTGCACACGTTTTCAAGATTTTTCAAAAATAGCAGATCTACAAGCTCACAGTGGCGCACTCGTGTCACACTGTGAGCTTGTATATCTGCTATTTTTCAATAGTTAAAGCACAAAACAATGCGTAATAATTAGGGCTGGGACTCGATTAAAAAGATTATCGAATTAATCAGAGGCCGCGCTGTGAGCTTGTATATCTGCTATTTTTCACTGGTTAAAGCATTCAATAATTCTAGGCCTAAATGGGTTAACTATTAAAAAATAGCTGAAAGCTTGTAGATCAGTTTTGTTTTTATCGTGACATTTTTGCAAATCTTCTTCTTGATGTTTTGTATATTTTCAAAGCGAACATTTGCGACTCAAATATTAGCTTCGGAAGGGGGGGGGGGGGGGGGGGGCTTGCTGGAACAACATATTTTGAGACGGGGGTCCGCGGCCAAATACATGTCATTTTGGAGGTCCTTGACATGAAAAGGTCAGCGATGAGAAGCGAAGAATGATATAGAAGACATTTATAGAATCGGGTCAAAATGTTGACTTTTTCACTATTTATGAAAAATAGCCAGTCTACAAGCTCACAGCGCAGCACTGTCTGCAATTTTCTTTATAGTTAGCATAAAGCATAACATACTGGTTAAAGTAATGATGTGTTCCAGTCTAAATAAATGGGTTAAACAACATAGGTAGGGTATAAAATACCCACTAGGAGCCCATTACTGACAGGGAATGCTTCAGAAATGCTATTTCCCCATTTGACCTGAAGTTTTGGGTGGGAGGAGTAGGACAAAGTAAGCCATTTACCATGAGAGGGAGTGGGTTTTTGGCCGATTGATTTACCACTGAAACAGTGGTAAATCAATCGGCCAACAACCCACGACCCTCGAATGGTAAATTGCTTTTCTACCACTTCTACCATATAAATGAAAGAAAACACAGTTGTAACTTGCAAGGTCATTTAGTTACAATCAACTGCACCACAACAGTGGGCGGGGTCCATGAGCCAACTCAAGGTTGTTGACTAATTTACCACTGTTTTAAGCCAATCAGAATGCAGTATCTGAACATGTGACCACAAAAATTGGTAGAAGGCTCTACATCCTCCCGGTGGGGGCTCCTCACTGGCAGGTGAGTCAGTATAGTATACAACAGCAGCAGTGTTGGGAAAATTGTAATTAATGTAATTGAATTATGTAATTTAATTTCATTTGGCTGTAATTTGCTGTATTGAATTACATTCATATTTGTGCACCGCGTCAAGTAATTTAATTTGCCCAGTTTGCCCAGGATCCAAACTACTGAAAATAGCCGATCTACAAGCTCAGTTTGCGCCGCGTTGTGAGCTTTTACGTGGGCTAATTTCATTACTACTTCTTGGGAACCAGTGCTGTGCAGTATATCCAAACGCACATTATCATTGTTGTAATCGTCAACATCATCATCATTATCATCATTATCAATACAGTACATCACATGCATGGATACAGTATAGCCTAACACAGTGTTTCTCAACCACTGTGCCTGGGGACCTTTGGTGTGCCCCTGAGAAGGGTCAAGTGTGCCCCTTGAAACTGCTTGAAAGACAAAGAGTATTGTATTTATCATTATAAAAATGATTTAAACTAGTGAAAACAGCTGATCTACAAGCACACAACGCCTTGCGGTGCGAGGCGGTGTGTGCTTGTAGATCTGCTGTTTTCGCTACTGTTGTGCGACAGCCTCGTATGATGAAGCAGGCCTTTGCTTTGCGAAGAAACGTACACATTTGAAACTTGGAGATACAAAGTTTCTTCCCGACAGTGACGATATTTACACCTCTTCTTGGGACATGAAAAGTGTGCCCATGCAGTAAAAAGGTTGAGAAACACTGGCCTAACACATGTGACAATCCATTCATTTGATTTGATTTCATATCAAGTGTAGTCTTACCACCCTCTACGTCGTCCTCAGAGGAGCCTGCAGTCATCTTGGTTCTCCATACATCTGGCCAGTGTGCTAAAAGAAGACGGCACAGCATATAAAAGACAGCAATGTATAAATGTCCAATGTAAAACCATTATCACTCCAGATACCCAATCAAGCACACACGCACACATCCCCCTATCCATAAACTTCTTTGCATTTTTTTTTTTTTTTTTGTATTTTGAAACACATTTTAAAATACTTCAAATAGCCAATTTACACCGACACATTGTGAGCTTGTAGATCAGCAACATTTTTAAAAATGTATTGACCTGAAGCATCTGCCGGTCATAACAAAAGAGTAGCCGCAAATTGCAACACTAGATTTTATTTTAATCAGGTGAATCTAGGGTTGCAATATACCTCCCTTAGGCAGCCAATGCATCAAAACAGAATTATTGCTATCTGATTGTAATAAACAACTTCAAATTCACCTATATTGGGGCTGTATGGAAAGCATGGAGTATCCTCTTTCTATCTGCAAAGTGATTGTTTCAGAAAAATCCAGTTTCTATCAAGAAATTTGGTTCAGGTTATTATTTTTTGGTGATTATTTTTTTCTAAGTGCTGGAGTTTAGAAGCGCTTGTGGGAAGTCACTCAGCGGCCCTGTGTACCACCTGGTTCTAAATGTCATAAATGCAGGAGGCAGCGGGAAGCTGCGTAATAGAAGACGAGCGCTTCCGAAGTTCAACACTTAGAAAATAAACCATGTCTGCTCGGATTTCTTGACAGAAACTAAATCATAACATGTTTTCGGTGGATTTTTCTGAAACAAACACTTTTCAGATAGAAAGAGGATTATGCAAGCTTTCCATAGAGCCGCAATATTGGTGAGTTTGACGTTGTTTAATACAATCAGATAGCAAAACAACGTTTTGATGCATTGGCTGCCTATGGGAGGTATTGCAACCCTAGATTCATCCGATTTAAAAAAAATCTAGTGTTGCAATTTGCGGCTAGTCAGTATCAGTCAAATTGTTTTCATATAAACCAAATAAGCTGAATGACCTATAACTCATAAGACATAATATGCTAAATATATGGTGCTCCCTTCCTGCTCCAATTTAATCTCTGGAATATGTATATCCATATTTTTGAGCCATGGCACGGTCTCCCCAGCGTGTTACTAGGACAACGACTGACACCGTCTCGACTTAAACTATAACACCGGGAATGTGTCTTTGTCGCTTTAGATTTTAATCACTTTAACCATTATTTTATGCTTTAACTACTGAAAAATGACAGATATACAAGCTCACAGCTGCGATCTTGTAGATAAGTAGTTTTTTTTTTAAATTGTGAAAATGTGTGCAAGTCTATTTTGACCTGATTCTAAATCAGTGGTTCTCAAACCTTTTCATGTCAAGGGCCCCCAAAATTACATGTATTTGGCCACAGACCCCCCCCCCCCCCCCCCCCCCCAGCAGAGATTTGAGTCACAAAAGCTTGCTTTGACAAACGCATTCAAATATCTTTCAAATACTTTCATGATTTAGAAAGAAATAGCAGCCGCGCTGTGAGCTTGTATATCTGCTATTTTTCAATAGCTTAAGTATAAAACAACTCTAGTTTAATGTTTCATAATGCTGCTGCCTCACTGACCAAGGCCAGCCAGCTAGCTTAGAGACTTAGCATCAAACCTCTTCATAAACATCACTACGTCTACAACAATAGTGTTGTTGCACTAAAGTAAAACAAAAAACACTAACAACATTCTCACAACGCCTGGTTGGTTTGTTATCAAGTATCTGGACTTTAAACAAGCAAATAAAGTTAAATGTTATGCCATGGTTAGCATTAGCAACAGGCTTTCACAACACACTAAACTTGACTCAATTATTTTCTTCAGAATCACAGTCATTATGGGGATATAGATTATTTGCTTCAGAATCACATTATGAGGATAAATCAACAATAAATGATCATTCTGTGTTCTTCATACCAGTAGTTGCTGCTCACAGTTTGTTCTCAGCAACATGACATGTAGGAAGTGAAACTTACAGAAAACTGGTTGCCGTCTATGAATGTATAGAGTGAAGAAGGGTATTGCGCCCTCCAGTGGGAACATCATGCAACTACATCCCATGGCCTATTGGTAGTAAAACAGGGCAGGAATTTCGTTGCCCCTCAGTTTGGTCTTGTGTTGTGCCACTCAAATTGCATGCCCTGAGGCCACTGTGGCCTTAATGACCCAGCTGACGGTATCTCCTCTGTCTTGTCATGTGGACACCAGTGTCTTTAGTTGGGATTCAGAATTCTTAACTCCCCCATTCTTTAAACCACTCCAGTGGCTTTGACTGGTGCAAGGCTGAGCATGGATCCTAAATACCACAATTTATCTATTTAATGCTGATAGTCCTTAACTCTCTGCCCCGGCATTTGGCAAAAAAGAAAAGGAAAAAAGAAAAAGGGACAACACCAAAGGTCATTTGGCCTTGCCCCTAAAATGATGAAATTCCAGGCCTGGTACTAACCCTCATATTGGTAGCCTAATAGGTCTAAACATAGCAATGATCAGAAATTCACAATATAGAGCATTAAGCATTGAAATGCAATGGCAGAATCCTCCCTCAGAGGTTACAAGTTCTACATTCCTGAATCACACATCTACATCCACCCCTCCTCTTGCTCTCCTCCTTCTCACTGTCTGACACCATATTATTATCCCTGGGTCTCTCAAAAGGCCACGGCACCTTACGGTCCAGGGGTGCCTAAGGATACTGTTATAATATTTGGAATTCACCAATAGCCTATATCAGTTTAACAACTCAGACCCTCTATCTATGACGCACGTAAAACGCACCCGAGTTGCACTGTACTCGCGTAGAAGCGCTTGTGGTAAATCACTCACCACCGGTCAGGCTGAGTATCACCTGTTTCTAAATGTCACATAATGCAGGAGGCAGCGGGACGTTGTGTTACTGAAGACGAGCGCTTCCAAACCCCAACACTTAGAAAAAGAATCACCTGAATGGAGTCTCTTGACAAGAAAGTAGCTCATAACATTTCTACGGTGGATTTATATTAAACAAACATTTTGCAGATGAAAGAGGATAGTAAGCTTTATATACACAGAATTATTACGATCGTAGGTCGCAGTTTAGTATGTGAACGGTCACAGCTTGTCCGTATCTCTGTCTATAACGCCTGACACTGTGGTTCCCCTTACACATCACTGTGACATCAAAGCTGACATCACTGAGTGTCAGAGGAACCACACTAACAGAATCCCTTTTATGCCCATAAATGGAGATCCCTGATGTCATCAATATTAAGCCCATATCTAACAGGACTTCATAAGGGAATGCCCATATATGAAGGCCACATCGACCACACTAACAGAATCCATATATGGCCAAGACAGCCCATATCTGTGTGGCTGGTTCTACAGACCGGTATCTCCATATATGGGCATAATTGGTTCTAGGCTTAAAATAATTGATATTGATATAGATATTGATATAAATAATTTTCTAAAAGGGAAAATGAACGAGAGGTTTTTAGTGGCACCAGTAAACCACACCCACTGCTATGCTCTATTGCTGCATTTCCATCACCGGCATCATCCAGTCATTTCCATCACCAGCATCATCCAGTCATTCACTATAAACAACAGTGAACAGATGTATAGTTGCTGCATACTATTACTGTAGTGAAGACAACAAGCAGGATGCAGGCCTGCGTTCAACCTTTTTTGTACAGTTTTAAAAGTATATTCAACAGACAACGTTCAACAGGGAAGAAAATCAACACAGTACTGCAGTATCGTGCCTCCTTTTAATATTCAGGATTCCATTCATTAAAGATGACGGCCAGAAACACTACGACAGTTGTCACATAGAACATGAAGAAAGCTGTGTTGATTCTTGTGGCCATTCTGGTCCAGTAACCAGGCCTGCATCCTCCATCTTCCTTGGTGCTCTTAAAGAACACATCCAGGTTCTTCTCCAGATCTCTCAACTCATCCAGGATCACCTGGAATCCACGAGATTCCCCTTTGAGATCACCGTCCTGAAATTAGATTAGACAAGGTATTGTAAAGCCTACAACATCCGTAGGCTGATATGTCTCAACCAATAACAGGAACCATTAGGTTCCCCATTAGGATGATATCAGTCACCATGTTGTGTGTTTGCATTTAATCTATCATAGTTGATAGATAAATAAGTTACAGTGGTTTATTAATAACAGGGTCTGATAAAAATCAAATATCTAAATATGCAATCAGGCTTAAATGACTGGGGTGCACACAACAGCCAGAGTAGATATTATTAAAGGACAAGGTCACCTCTGGGACAACCAGATCTTATTTTATTGTTGTGTGGGACACGATCAACACAATCCTGAATTATTTTTTGTATTCAATCTGTGTTTTTAGATATGTTAGTATTTCAGCATGCTACAACTGGTCATATGATGCATTTTGCACACAAAAACACAAAAAATAACTCAGGATTGTGTTGATCGTGTCCCACACAACAATAAAATAAGATCTGGTTGTCCCAGAGGTGACCTGGTCCTTTAAGGCCTGATTTACACTGCCAGACAAATGAATCAGATCTGTGCCACTTTTTGGCTTGTTGGTCTAACAATTATTTCCCAAAGGTTGTGTTTTTTCTACATTCATATACAGATTATACACAGATGCTGACATGATGCTAACCTCTTCAGCTGCACTCAGAGGCTGATGGGTTGCCTCTCTATCGCCCTCCTCTGGGACATCGTAGAAGCAGGGACACCACTTGCATCTCTTTTCTGAAATGACACATGCAGTAGGATTGATTGGTGATTCATTATAGCACATTATGATTCACAATATTCATGGCTGACAATTGTTGAAGGCCGCTTCCGAGGAGTGGCTTTGTCTGTCCCGTACATCTGTGTACATGTCTGATTGGACAATATCATTTCTAATCAGACACGATTAGTCATGCTTAGACATGACATCACAATGTAATATAAATGGTGAGACGGAATTCATTTCCCAGTGGATTCCTCGCGACTCGCGTCATCTTTACTTGCGCCAGCAGAGTGCGCAAGTACTGCGTTTGGTGATTTTGTATGTGGCGTATCTGTTTGTGTTCCCGTTTGTGTTCCCGTAGCCAATCAGGGACCAGTATTTCTGGCAATGTAATCATTAACAGCCAATGAGGGACCAGTAGTTCTGGTGTTGCAAGTGGTGATGGTGAACACACCTCGTGGCGTGCTCAGCTGGCGCACAAGTAGGCCATACATGGCTTACTTGTGCACGAGGCGCAAGTTGGCACCTCGACAGAGTGCAGTTCTAGTTGTCTCTGTGTTGTAAATGTCTCACCTTTGGTCTTGTCCTCCTTCAGGTTGTGGTCTTTGTCCGTCTCTGTCTTCTGGGGGACAGAAGAGTCTTTCTCCAGCAGATACGTCACCAGAATGGTCTCGAACAGACTCAGCAGCATCAGGGCAAAGCTGCCCATGCAGTACATCGCTGTGAACAGGACACACTTGTAAAGGTCAGAGTGTTCGTTGTGTTGATGATGAGAGCAAACTTTCCAAGTTAAATACATGTCTTATTCAGGGACATCTCATGTCCCTGATAATATTTCTATATTATAGTATTGTGGGCATATAGGACCTTTGTAGACGGTATGGATTTGGGCCCTGGAAGCCACGTTCTGACTGCTGACAACATAGATAGAAAAGCCTAGACACCTCATTCAACATAGATTAGTGAACAGGGAATCGTGTGTTGCAAGATTTTGCCAAAGAAACAAGCGGCCAGGTCTATGAAAATAAGGCCAACAGAAGCAACTAGGCTCAGTTTTACTACTTTACATTTACATTTACATTTGGAAATAGCAGATCAGCAAGCTCACAACTTGTAGATCTGCTGTTTAAAAAAAAAAAATCAGATGGGGTGCTGCAACTGTGGACAAATATATCTTGATACAAAAAGATTTGTGAACCACTGGTTTAAAAAACTTTAGAAAGCGAGCCCAATAAGCAACTACACAAGCCACTCGAAGTCACTACTGACCACGGCACGTCTTTCCCAGGACTTTAAATTCAATTCAAAGGAGCTTTATTGGCAGGAGGAAACAAGCGTTTACATTGCCAAAGCAAGTACCTCTGGAAAGGAGGGAGATTGGCCTACTGAACGAACCCCCCCCCCCCCCCCCCTCTGAGACGCACACAGAAGCCTGCTTCAGAATTCCGGAAGCTTGCTTTCCATGTTGCCTACACTATTTTAGTTACCTGACTTTCGCCAGATGGTGGCAGCATTGCGTTGCATTGCTTTACCATCTGGGCTCGGTCCGCCAGAGTTGATAACACTCGTAAAGTCCCGGGCCGGACCAATCAGCGGCAGCTATGGGCGGGCTCTGAGCGGCTCTGAGCCAATAGAGTCTGATTGCAGACCACGTGGAAACCCAGGAGGCGGATTCTGGGTGCAACGTCATGCAGACAGGCCAATATGAGTGGTTGGAGTTGGCACTCCCAGACTGTGATAGAAACGGCCACATCCAATCACCTGCTACAGAAATTCAAAAAATGGCCCGCCCCTTACATAGAGTCTGGCCGAGAGATCCCAGATGTAAGGCAGAGCGTTATGCACTGCTGCAACTATCTGGCGAAAGTCAGGTTACTATTTTAGCAGACGCCCCAGGCGAGTGTGTCAATATGTCGACATAACATTCGTTCTACGGTACGTCCCAGTATTTCGCCGCGTGTGAATGTTAACCTGGTGAAATACTAACCTGCCGGCAGTGTTGGGGAAGTTACTTTGAAAGCGTAACTTGTACAGTTACAAGTAACTCACCATGGCAGTAACTTGATCAAGTTGAAGTTATACCCCTGTAGAAATGTAACTTATAAAGTTTCAAGTTACATAGAAAATGTAACTTGAGTAACTTGAGTTACTTTTTTTTTCATTAAATTGAGAATGTACATTTGGTGTACATGAAACAAAATATAATATCCTACAAAAAAAAAAGTCACATGCCAGCAGAAATATGCCTCTCAACTGAGTGTTATGTTTTATTTAAAAAAGATTTACATTTTCTTTAGTAAACATCTGTGATCCTAAAATAAAGTTAACAAAATAAGAACATGATGATCTGTTGAGGACATTTGATCGTCAATCTTAACAAAACTTAAATGTAAAATTATAACTTCGCTTGTAACTTCTTGTAACTTGTAACTTGTGCCAAAAATTGCCCAAAAAGTATCTCAGTCACTTAATGAGTTACAGAAATATGAATGTAACTCAGTTACCAGCAGGTTACAGCAAAATGTAACTTAGTTATGTAACTCAGGGCTGTATTAACCATTGGGCCAGTGGGGCCGTTGCCAGGGGCCCTTGGCTCTCAGGGGCCCTTGGGGGAACTGGGCCGCGTGGTCATTGACAATTTAGTAAAATTAAATTTATATTTTAATTAAAAATCAAATGTGTCGGCCCCTCCTCTGTTGTCTACAAGTGCTTTCTTGGCCCACAGATGATCATCATGGCTTAAAATCCGAGCTGGGTAGTGCACGTCGGGAGGGAGGGGGGGTTATGATGGAGGGTGGAGGGGCCCCTAAAAAATTATTGGCCAGGGGCCCCAGCGGGGGTTAATCCGTCCATGTGCTAGCCGTATTTTATGCTTTACTGTTCGGAAATTGCATTAAATTTGCGATTTCTGTGTTAACTCTATGGGCTTCTAGCAGGGTTATACCCTTCAAATCGTGACTTCAGCACCAGGAAGTTGCTGAGTGGGTGGGCCGTGAATAGGGCTAAACCCACGAGTGTTGTACCTATGATGGGCATCCTGTTGGAGGTGGCAGGCAGGATGTCGTTGAGAATGAGTTGTAAAACTGTGACGGCCAGCAACACGGTGACCTTGAAGCCCAGCTTCTCTCCTTCGCTGTCAGAGATCAGGAAAGACGCCATGTCCAGACCCAGGAAACACAAGACGGGCAACAGGAAGTTGACAATGTAGAGGACGGCCTTCCTCTTCATAGTGACCTATAGGAGGAGATCAGTCAGAAGGTCAGCCTAGCAGTTCCGATTTGACAGAAAGCAACTTGTAGCAGTTTGCATTAATATGTAGAAAACAGCCTAGCCCAGGGGTCCAGCTTTTTACATTAACCACTTAAATAGCATCCTTATTCCAAGGAGAACGTTAGACAAAGATAGCAGATCTGCAAGCAGCTTGTAGATCTGCTATTTTCTGCAAAGAGGTTTTGTGTAGAGGGAAAAAAGAGTTTAACACTTGATTTTGAGATTTAGTTGGTTTTGAGGGAATGGGTTTGTCAGGAAACTCTCCGAAATGTACCCTTTCATGACTTTTTAGTTCATCACAACTACAAAATGTGGACGGTGGGAACCCATTAGTTTTTATGCTGCGAAAATGCCCTTGTATGGGTGTCGCCATCATCATACCCATTACTACCCAAGGAATCCTATTGGCTGCCAACGGTCACGTGGAACCGCAGGGATATACTGTACATGATGGGACATTGTCTTGAGCTTGTCGAAAATAAAGCACCCAAAGAAGAATCATCACAAGCCTATGATCACAAGCCCCTCCTACAGCATACCCTGCTTTAACATCAATTATAACATGAATTGGACCATATTTTCACAAAACGCATATCATGGTGATTGAAATGAGGCTTTAAACTAGCGACAGGAACCATAAAGTATTTATGACAATGTTTAGGTAAGAAAATCAAATGTAAAAGTTCGGGGGAAATGAATGGAATCCTATGGAGAACATGACATGTTGCTTCTGGTACCAGAACAGTGCAACTAGCAGCCAAACTAGGAACGTTTTGTTCCGTGTTTGCTTCATTTCAAATCCGGACAAATGCCCCCCTGGGTTCATCTGTCTCTCAGCTAAGGCTGGAAAAAAAAAATCAAACGTGAATTTTTATTCTGTGTACTAGAGCTTTGAAATCAGTGTTCCAGATCTATACATTCTGTGTTCTAGATCTATACTTTCTATGTGCTTTAGTTCTATACTTTTATGAATTCTGAATGATTTGATGATTTTGTCTGGAGGGCCAAATTGTCATGTGAAGCTTGACCAATCCTCAATTCTGCATGCACGGGACATGTACGGGACAGACATTCTCACTCCTTGAGAATCTATGGGAATCCTAAAAAAAAAACAGGTACGGGACAGACAAAGCCACTCCTTGGAAGCGACTTTCACCGCTTCAAAAACAGAAACCTTGAACAACACCTACGGTGTAGACGATGCGATGGTCCCTGAAGGCAGAGGTGTTGTGTACTGTGTAGGAGAAGTTGTCAAACATCCAATCGTATTCGTCTCTGAGCATCATGGTGGTGAAGAACCTGGTGGTGTTCTTATCAAAGGCTGCTTCCAGCCGCAGCTCTTCCGCTGGGGACATGAGGAACAGGAGAGAAAACACAGAGGTCATTCAGACGTCGCCGCGAGCAGTCAAATGAAATAGAAGAGAATTAACATTACCATGCAAGCCAAATGACGTCATGATGACGTCATGATAACATCCTCCGGTGACTCCGGTGATGTTCAGAACTGGGCCAGCCCATATGGGGATGATCTTAACATCATTACCAGGACGTCATATGGACTTTTGAGCGGTGGTAAACCGCTCCATAGAGTGGCTGTGCGTGTGTCAGTAGCCACTTTTCCTCAGCGTTTTGCCATAACAATGTGTTTTCCTCCGCGTTTTGCCATAGCAATATGTGTGTGTGTGTGTGTAGCCATATTACATCACCAATTACTTCCTAGACCTATATCCTAGTCTTTTTCCTCAGCGTTTTGCCATAGCAATATGTGTGTGTGTGTGTGTGTGCGTAGCCATATTACATCACCAATTACTTCCTAGACCTATATCCTAGTCTTTTTCCTCAGCGTTTTGCCATAGCAATATGTGTGTGTGTGTGTGTGTGTGTGTGTGTGTGTGTGTAGCCATATTACATCACCAATTACTTCCTAGACCTATATCCTAGTCTTTTTCCTCAGCGTTTTGCCATAGCAATATGTGTGTGTGTGTGTGTGTGTGTGTGTGTGTGTAGCCATATTACATCACCAATTACTTCCTAGACCTATATCCTAGTCTTTTTCCTCAGCGTTTTGCCATAGCAATATGTGTGTGTGTGTGTGTGTGTGTGTGTGTGTGTGTGTGTGTGTGTGTGTAGCCATATTACATCACCAATTACTTCCTAGACCTATATCCTAGTCTTTTTCCTCAGCGTTTTGCCATAGCAATATGTGTGTGTGTGTGTGTGTGTGTGTGTGTGTGTGTGTGTGTGTGTGTGTGTGTGTGTGTGTGTGTGTGTGTGTGTAGCCATATTACATCACCAATTACTTCCTAGACCTATATCCTAGTCTTTTTCCTCAGCGTTTTGCCATAGCAATATGTGTGTGTGTGTGTGTGTGTGTGTGTGTGTGTGTGTGTGTGTGTGTGTGTAGCCATATTACATCACCAATTACTTCCTAGACCTATATCCTAGTCTTTTTCCTCAGCGTTTTGCCATAGCAATATGTGTGTGTGTGTGTGTGTGTGTGTGTGTGTGTGTGTGTGTGTGTGTGTAGCCATATTACATCACCAATTACTTCCTAGACCTATATCCTAGTCTTTTTCCTCAGCGTTTTGCCATAGCAATATGTGTGTGTGTGTGTGTGTGCGTAGCCATATTACATCACCAATTACTTCCTAGACCTATATCCTAGTCTTTTTCCTCAGCGTTTTGCCATAGCAATATGTGTGTGTGTGTGTGTGTGTGTGTGTGTGTGTGCGTGTGTGTGTGTAGCCATATTACATCACCAATTACTTCCTAGACCTATATCCTAGTCTTTTTCCTCAGCGTTTTGCCATAGCAATATGTGTGTGTGTGTGTGTGTGTGTGTGTGTGTGTGTAGCCATATTACATCACCAATTACTTCCTAGACCTATATCCTAGTCTTTTTCCTCAGCGTTTTGCCATAGCAATATGTGTGTGTGTGTGTGTGTGTGTGTGTGTAGCCATATTACATCACCAATTACTTCCTAGACCTATATCCTAGTCTTTTTCCTCAGCGTTTTGCCATAGCAATATGTGTGTGTGTGTGTGTGTGTGTGTGTGTGTGTGTGTGTGTGTGTGTGTGTGTGTGTGTGTGTGTGTGTGTGTGTGTGTGTAGCCATATTACATCACCAATTACTTCCTAGACCTATATCCTAGTCTTTTTCCTCAGCGTTTTGCCATAGCAATATGTGTGTGTGTGTGTGTGTGTGTGTGTGTGTGTGTGTGTGTGTGTAGCCATATTACATCACCAATTACTTCCTAGACCTATATCCTAGTCTTTTTCCTCAGCGTTTTGCCATAGCAATATGTGTGTGTGTGTGTGTGTGTGTGTGTGTGTGTGTGTGTGTGTGTGTGTGTGTGTGTGTGTGTGTGTGTGTGTGTGTAGCCATATTACATCACCAATTACTTCCTAGACCTATATCCTAGTCTTTTTCCTCAGCGTTTTGCCATAGCAATATGTGTGTGTGTGTGTGTGTGTGTGTGTGTGTGTGTGTGTGTGTGTGTGTGTGTGTGTGTGTAGCCATATTACATCACCAATTACTTCCTAGACCTATATCCTAGTCTTTTTCCTCAGCGTTTTGCCATAGCAATGTGTGTGTGTAGCCTGTATTACATCACCAATTACCAATTGAAGACCTTATGCAAGCACGACCACCGCTCACTTCACATTGGGTGTGATATTTTTGTTTGACAGGAATATTGTTATTGTTTGTAATGAGCACATACAGTTATATTCTGGGACATATCTGACTAGTTATGATATTTATATGGCCTTGATCGGACCCGCTCTGATTAATCCAGGACGTCCGTTTTTGTGGGCAGGATTTATGATGGTTGAAATCAGGTGATATTCTACTAGGCCAGATCTGACTACAGTCATGGTTTGACTTGATCTGGCCCCAGTCGAGACGTCGCTGATTGGTCCAGGTCCTGACCGTGCTTGCTGGGTATAATTAACACGGCTGGGTCACTCACCAAAGTAGATCCCAGAGGTGAAGGTGAGGTCGCAGGACTGCGTGTCGAAGGGGAACTTGTAGACGTTCATCCTACAGCTGCTGACCACCACCTCTTTGTTCAGAGCCCAGACTGTCCCGTTACTGGTCAGTAAGACGTAGGGGTTTAGAACCACCTTGTCCATCTCTAACCTGAGAGACACACACACACACACACACACACACACACACACACACACACACACACACACACACACACACACACACACAGTCGCGAACACACACACACACACACACACACACACACACACACACACACAGTTTACAGTTTACAGTTTACAGTATAGGCATTTAGCAGACGCTTTTAATCCAAAGCGACTTACAATAAGCAGGTAATACATTAATATAATAAACAAGATAATATGTCAGAACATCAACAACAATATAACAAATGCATAGGAATATCAATCTAGAAAAACAATATGATCAGTAAAAAAGGTTCTAGAAACCAAAAAAATGCTAACTAGCTTCATGTATGGTCATTGAGTGTTTCAGTAGTGCTAAGGGTTTAGGTGGAGTCTGAAAAGGTGAGTCTTCAGTCCACGGTGGAAGCTAGGGAGTGAGTCTGTTGTTCTAAGCGCGACAGGGGGTTTATTCCACAGTTTGGGGGCCAGGAGGGCAAATTGTCTAGGACGAGTGGATTTTTGTCCTGGGGCTTTTAGCGATGGTTCTGTCAGCATCCCTGTGTTGGCTGATCTGAGCGAACGAGTGGGGTTGTAGGGGTTGATCAGGTTTTGGAGGTATGGAGGAGCCATACCTTTGGCTGCTTTGAAGGTCAGCATCAGTGTTTTGTATTCAGTGCGGGCCGCAACCGAGAGCCAGTGGAGGGAGCGGAGAAGGGGGGAGACGTGAGAATTTTGCCTGGTTGAAGAACAGTCGTGCCGTGGCAACTCAATTCTTCAGTATTCACTGCTCTTTTCCTGCAAATGCATGTTTTCCACAGGTTTCTTTCCCTGTTTTGCCTTTCCATTGTTTATGGGGAATGGAGTGTATTTTTGCAGAAACTCGCAAATGTCAAGAAACCACTCCATTCCCTTTGAAAAGCAGAATCCACCTTCAAAGGTAAATTTGAACTTTGAAGTCAGAGAAGGTCATGAAAAATGGCCAAAAATAGCTGATCTACAAGCTCAGTGTTCTGCAGATCCCCTGCCAATGGCAGGACTTAATGTGATGTTTTTAAATGTCACCTCTGTATATTCATACCTCTCTTCGATGATGACGTCAGGCTTCCACAGCCAGTCGTTGGGGACAGTAATGACTTCAATCCCACAGAACTTCCAGGGATCCCAGGATATGTGCTCGTTTTTCCAGATCTGCAGTGGAAGGAGAATTCAGGGGTCATCGCCATGTTGGCTTGGGTTGGACATTTTTTGTAAAAAAATAAAAACACAGACGTACAAAATAAGGGTACAATAATATTACCAGAAACACATGAGATAGCCCTGTACGACCCATATGCCAGGTCTGTAACTCTGAGTCTGAGAGTGTACACATGGAACCAAATGGACCCGTTGGTTCCATTTGTACACTCTCAGGTTCCATTCCATTGATTGGCTGATTTCATTGGTTTCAATTGTATAATTGCCTGGGAGGCAATCATACAGGAAATTAGTATGACAGCTTCTGGAAACCCACAGAGCCAATCATGCACATTTGGGCTTGGCACAGATATTATCTCTCCTGTCCAAATTGACAATTTCCTGCAAATGCATTTTTGTGGACCTTAATGACCAAACTAATAGATAAAACAGAAATAAAAAGTTCATGATCTCAGACAGTACGGTTCAACCCTAATCCTTGAGCTTTTGGGATTGTAGGTCCCTGACTAATTTGACAATGGCTAGCGAGATTGATCTAGTATAGATATATCTCCATGTCTTTTTCCATAAATAAGGTAACTCCAGTGAATAATATGATGGATTTAGAAATAGCCCCATAGTAGGCTGTACCCCCTTATGTACAGTTGTATGGACAATCATAACTCACCATTGTAATGTACATGTATGAAACGAATTTCAGGTCTTTCTCAACCTACAGTATGAGAAAACACACAGTAAGAACACAGGTGAGAAATTCCCTCATATCAACTCATATCTGAAAATAACCACACGTTTAGTTTGTAAGCAGCTTTTCAGTTGCCTTGATCTGATGTTGTCATGTTATATCAGAACGAGTGGTAGAAGTTGTGATTTAAGGCTGCACCCTTGCGGGGACTGGAGTTAGTCTTGAATAAATATGGTCGGACTGGTAAAACACAAACCCGGTCTCTCTGAGTTATATCTTAATTTTACAGTAGAGTTTATGTTTTGTTTTGTTTTGTTTTGTTTCACCTCAAGTCCACCGAGGGCCACGCAGCTCGTATAATATAATATAATAATCATCTTGTCTTTTCTCGAATTACAATCTAAAATATGAACCCTTGTTGTGAAACACAAAGTTGCCCTTAGTGTCCCACGAAGCTCAGATTCAGATTCAGATTCAGATTTCTTTATTAACCATTGTGTAATACACATAGGAATTTGCTTTGGCATACTAAATTTTTGCATTCAAATACATTTTTTCACATATAACATAAACAAAAACAAAAACAAACAAACACAAAAACACCGACAGAACGCAACACGTAGTCACCAATGTACCAATGTGACCCTGGGTCGTACAACAAACTTTGGGCAAACACAAACAGTGTGGCATAGCATTTATTCTCATTGCCATCAAACAGTGCGGCATAGCATTTATTCTCATTGTCATCCAGGGACATGCTGGGCCCCTGATTCAGCCCGGGAAAAAGAGTTGGAGAGGCCCTCATTGCGCGCTATAGAGAGAAATCTCTCTATAGCGCTGCTGCTACTCAAAGATTTGCCATTTCAGATCATGACAAGTGACAAGCAAGTGGGCCAATTACATGAGTTATATTTCGTCGTTGTCGGGTGGAAACCTTGTATGTCCAAAACCGTTTGTTTTGTATTTATCATTTTAAAACTTATTTAAACTAGTGAAAACAATCGATCTACTAGAATACAACGCCTCGCACCTGCTTGTAGATCTGCTGTTTTCACTACTTTTGTGCGACGGCCTTGTTTGATGAAGCAGAGCTTTGCTTTGCGAAAACATCTTCAGTCAACAATCAACAGTGCGACATAGCATGTATTCTCATTGCCATCAAACAGCGTGACGTAGCATGTATTCTCATTGCCATCGCTTGCAGTGCTGTGTCTTCATTGTCCAATGTCAAGAGCCTTGAGAACATTGTTTACTCACCACGTCCAAGATAGCGATGAGTGACACGTCCATGGTGACCACGGTAGCCTTGGTGTGGTTCAGAACGGGTCGCGTTGCCGTGTACTTCCTGTTGTCTTCTCTCAGGTCCAGGTGAACCACCACGTCATGGTGACTGCACCGCTGCTCACCTGACACTGAGCAGAACAACACGTTGATTTGAATGCATGCACTGACCAGCAGAGCTGTTCATGTTAATGCACCTCTGTCACCTCAAGACCTCAGGAGGGACCGGGGCCCAGGTTCTATGTTCCCCAGGTTCTATGTTCCCCACTTCACCCAAAAAAAGGTTCTATATTATCCAGGTTCTATGTTGTCCACCCACCCTCCCCCCAAAAAAGGTTCTGTGTTCCCCACCCAAAAAAGGGTATATATTCCTAACTCATGAGTTAGGAATATATATACATACATACATACATATATATATTTCCTGCATTGATCAATGCAGGAAATGGTGGGACATCTGGGCACTATAAGAACATGTGGGCAACCCTAATTTAGGTGCCCACTCGTCCAGTTGTCCACATGTCCCCAGTGCCCAGATGTCTCCACCCCTAAGTGCCCACTCATCCAAATGCCCACATATCCTTAGTGCCTAGATGTCCCGATTGCCCCCTGTCTCACTAGTATTCATAATTTCTCCCCATTATGTTCTGTTGTATGTTGTGTGTGTTTAGAGTTGCTATTAAGTGGGCAGTGGTGTTTTTCAACCCTTTCCATATCAAAGGTCCATTACTTATTTGGTAGCCTGGGATTCCTTCACTTTTCAGGGTTTGATCCGGTCAGGAGCAGAAACCACTCTACGTCATGTTGTAGTCCTTAAAGGAAACCACTCTACGTCATGTTGTGGTCCTTAAAGGAAACCACTCTACGTCATGTTGTGGTCCTTAATGGAAACCACTCTACGTCATGTTGTGGTCCTTAAAGGAAACCACTCTACGTCATGTTGTAGTCCTTAAAGGAAACCACTCTACGTCATGTTGTGGTCCTTAAAGGAAACCACTCTACGTCATGTTGTGGTCCTTAATGGAAACCACTCTACGTCATGTTGTGGTCCTTAAAGGAAACCACTCTACGTCATGTTGTGGTCCTTAAAGGAAACCACTCTACGTCATGTTGTAGTCCTTAAAGGAAACCACTCTACGTCATGTTGTAGTCCTTAAAGGAAACCACTCTACGTCATGTTGTAGTCCTTAAAGGAAACCACTCTACGTCATGTTGTAGTCCTTAACACAATAGCTGCTGCAGGGTATGAAGGGTTAACTTTTCTTTGACGCCACGCAGATCCGCCCATTAGCACACGCTGTTATTGTGAAAGGCCTGCCTGGAATGTGTGTACACACACGGACTGGTGAATGACATCAACGATTACGTCATCTAGTCACATGACATGTGTCATGTGACAGTGTGTCATGGCGGCCGCCAGCCGAGCCTTGTTATTGCTGTTTGGAGCTGTGCTTTGGGATTAAAAGTCTTATTTGGAGTAAATGAAGTCTCTTTATGGGCCTCTCCATTGACTTAACATGGAGGAGCTTCACTTCGCGTGCACGCCCAACGTGCGTTTTAAACAAATCGCGGACATTACCGATGCAACCGCGACCGGAGCTACATACTGTAAGTATTAATACATTTACTGTAAATACAGTAAGACTGACGGTGAGCGCTGTCAATGGCGTCATGTAGTCACCGATTTGAATGACGATGAGGACTGTCAACGGCAGCAGAACAGTTAAAGGAAACCACTCTACGTCATGTTGTAGTCCTTAAAGCACTAGTCTGTCCTATAGTTCACTTGATAAATCTATCAATCAAGCAATGCATTTTTCCAAGTAATTGGAAAACATCTGTTGTCACACCTATTTTCAAGGCTGGTGACCAAACAAATGTGGCAAACTATAGGCCCATTAGTATTTTACCTGTTGTGTCCAAGGTGGCAGAGAAATGGGTCGCCCAACAGTTGACTGCCCATTTGAACATGGGCCACACTCCATTACACCCACTGCAGTTCGGTTTTCGCTCAAACCATTCCACAGAAACTGCAAACTGTTACTTTCTGGAAGGTGTTAAGTCTAGGTTGGATAAAGGTGGCGTTGTGGGAGCGGTCTTTCTGGACCTCAAGAAAGCTTTTGACACTGTAGACCACCAGGTACTCCTGTCAAAGCTCACCTTTTTTAATTTCTGTAATGAAGCAGTTAAATGGATGAACTCATATTTAACGAATAGGAAGCAAAGTGTCCGTATTGGTAAATCTCAGTCAACATATCTTAACTGTAACATTGGAGTTCCTCAGGGATCGATACTTGGTCCGCTCTTATTTAGTTTATATATTAATGATCTGCCTTCTGTCTGTCCAACTGTCGCCATACAAATGTATGCTGATGACACAGTTCTTTATATACATGCTGAAAACAAACAACTAGCAGCAGATAAATTGAATGGAGCTATGGTCCACGTGTCTGACTGGTTGAGGAACTCCTGTTTACATCTAAACACAAGCAAAACTGTCTGCATGTTTTTGTCACGCAACTCCACAGAACCTGATCCTGACATTTTTGTCAGAGGAAACCACATTCAGGTAGTTACAGAATTTAAATATCTTGGAATCATATTAGACTCACATTTAACATTCAAAAAACATGTTAAAAAGGTAGCAAATACAATAAAATTCAACCTAAGTAATTTCAGGCACATAAGACCATATCTCACAACAGATGCAGCTAAACTCTTCATGCACGCAATGATTTTTTCACACATATCATACTGCTTCACAACCTGGTCTCAGACCAACATCACAACCATGAAACCCATAGAGTCACTCTACAAACAGGCGTTAAAAACACTCGATCAAAAGCCCAACCGTTACCACCATTGCCATATAGTACAAAAATATAATTTATTCACCTTTGAAAGTTTTAGACATTTTATGGATTCCTGTCTTGTGTTCAAGGTTCTCAATGGGCTTGCACCTCCACCACTGAAACAGTTCATAAAACGTTGTGAAAGTGGTGGCAGAACAACAAGGGCTACTACCAGGGGGGACTGTGAGGTACCATCCAGGCAGAGCGTGTTTGGTAACACAGTTCTCTCTGTTAGAGCCTCCAATATATGGAACAGTCTCCCGATTGAAGTAAGACAGTCCTCCAACTATCTGACCTTCAAGTTCAACCTCAAGAGGTGGCTTAAATCAAATCAAATTTGTAACCATGAGTAATTATCTGCTCCATCTGTTACTGGAGTTGCTCATAATTGGCTAGTATTAGTTCCTTTAACAATTTACTATTTTACTATTACTATTTACTATTACTATTTACTATTACTATTTACTATTACTATTTCTAAAATTTTACTGTTATCGGCTTTGGCCGTAAGAGGTGGCTTAGAGCAAGTCAAACTTACAATCATGGGTAACTATCGGCTCCATCTGGCACTGGAGTCACTCAACTTGCTATAATTATGTCCCCTTAATGTTGTACTGTACTGTTTTGTTTTGTTTTGTACTATATTGTATGTATTGTATGTTTTGTAAGGATAGCCTCACCATCACTTTTGTACAGCCTGCCCAGGGACTACAGATGAAAATTAGCTCATGGCTAAATCTGGCATATTTACATTGATGTTGAAAAACTGACATGTTGATCAATGTGCTTTGTCCCTGACAAATAAATAAATAAAAATAAAGGAAACCACTCTACGTCATGTTGTAGTCCTTAAAGGAAGCCAGTCTACGTCATGTTGTAGTCCTTAAAGGAAACCACTCTACGTCATATTGTAGTCCTTAAAGGAAACCACTCTACGTCATGTTGTAGTCCTTAAAGGAAGCCAGTCTACGTCATGTTGTAGTCCTTAAAGGAAACCACTCTACGTCATGTTGTAGTCCTTAAAGGAAACCACTCTACGTCATGTTGTAGTCCTTAAAGAGGTGGTGCCATAGTTTTGTACTTTTTCTGTTTTTCATGTGTCTAGAAGGTTGAAAGTACTCTTAGTATTTGTTTGTTTTCTCTTGGAGACTGCCACCTTGTGGTGAAAAGTGTCAGTTAGAAAACACAGATAAGATGACATCACAGAATCAACTCCTCCCCTATTTACCATTCACCCAACACTGTGGGGTGTGGCTATATCAGCTGGGTCACCACCCACCATGCCATCCATACTTAATGAACTGGGGGTGTGTCCACGTAAAAATCCAATTCTAACTCTTTCTGTATACTTTTTTGGAAAAAATCTTCCTCCTAGTATAATCATAATACCTGATAATCATGTTTTATAGGGGGGGGAAATCATGGCACCACCTCTTTAAAGGAAACCACTCTACGTCATGTTGTAGTCCTTAAAGGAAACCACTCTACGTCATGTTGTAGTCCCCAAAGGACTGCGCTCAAGGACATACTTTTAGGGCCTACCTCATAAACATCTTGATGCCACGTAGTTTTCGTTTGGTGTATGCATCTTTTAGTCCAACTCGTAGCGACTGGCAAGACTACACTAGGCTACTTGAGCATTTTAATAGGGATTGGGGAAACAAACGGGGGGAACCAAAACAAAGCGACGCAGCTTCTTCTGCTTGTACCACCGTGAGACTTGTACCATAGGAGAGATAACAATTCTTCTACGTTCTAATTGTGTAGACTTCTTGTAAATTAAGCAATGCAGACATTTAACAATAATTTCACTGTTGAGAGCATAATATGAAACCAAATGGACCTGTAAGGGTCAATCGTTTCACACTCTCAAGAGTAAAAGATCTATAGGGGTCCATTTGGTTACCAACTCTCCATCATTTAGCGATGTGTCTCACGCACACTGTTGTCTGAGGACACTGTGACAGCCAAAGCATCTGGAATGAAAGCCGATATGCATTTCTGTCGACAGACTCGACACAGTTCTATTCTGCTCACCTTCTCCTTCTGTTTGATCCAGGTCATCGGCTGAGCTCTGGGTTGGCATCAGGCGTTCAGGTGGGCTCTGGGTTGGCATCAGGCGTTCAGGTGGGTTCTGGGTTGGCATCCCGGTTGGCATGGCTGCCGTAGTTGCTGAATCTGCTGAGCCTGCAGGCACCAGGAACATGTGGTTTAGTATGGATATAGATGGCTACAATTTAGCTTGCATGCGTTGAATACATTTTGACAACAAGACACAAACATGAATGCTGAGAAGGTGAGGTACAGTATCTTGGATTGCTTCAGTACTAGTAGATGTGAGATATTTCATAGTTTCCTCTAAAGCTGCTTAATGTTCAAATTGAGGCCTAAACCTAACCTTATTCCTAAATGTAACCTCAGTAAAACTATGCCTAATCCTAAACTTATTTCTGAACTTATCCTCAGTAAAACAAATCAGGAATACAAGAACCGATGGGTGAGAGAGTTCCAGTTACCATATACAGTACAGTATGTAGGAGCAAAGTCTGGGGCCGGCGGCTGCGAAGGCTCTGCCGCCTCTGGACTTTTAAACTATTCTGGGGCACAATGAGGAGCGACTGCATGGTGGTCACAAGAGCTGTTGTGAAACGTGTCCTGACTCAACCACAGTTCTCATTTGACAGCCTATTCATTTTACTAAATAATGACGTTTATATCGGAGCGAGACATGAAACTAGGCAGTGTGTCTGTTTGCCAAGAATTTGTGTATGACCAAAACTCATGATTATACTCTGGCAACCCTTTTGTCTATTATTTGCATGAACTTTTAACCTATCAAATGCTGCTGTGAGCTTTGAGATTCAACAGAATAATAAGACCTCATGTTCTCCAGTGCACTGGCTTTAGCCTACTGCTGCTCTGGACTAGCATTATCTGCCATGTCCAGGACACACACACACACACACACACACACACACATACACACACACACACACACACACACACACACACACACACACACACACACACACACACACACACACACACACACACACACAGAGCTGGTTAAACATTTTGCCTCAAGCTAGATGCAGAATAGATGTGCCTCATGCTAGATGCAGAATAGATAGTAGATACACCATAAAAATGCTAATATACAGCATACGATTTGTGAAAGTGACAAACGGGCTTCACAGTTATGTCAGGTGTGTTCATATGCTAATGGTGATGCGATTTCAGATCAATTGCTCCAGCCACTGAGGAGAAACGCTGTTTCAGACAGACAGACACTCACTCAGACAGACGTTCGCAAAATTATAGTATAGATGGACCTGACATCACAGAGATGAGCGTGATGTCAGAGTGGCAAACCCATAGACTGTAAAAAGCGTACATGGACAGACGTCTGTCCGGACTTACGGAGACATGATGTGCTGTTTTACATACTAAACTGTGACCTTGGGTCGCAATTACAGATTATAAATGCTAAGATGATTGAATTTGACAAAGACACAGTAGACATCATCACGTCCAGTGGTGTAGTAACTAAGCACATTTACTCTAGTACTGTACTTATGGTATTGAGGTATTTTTACTTCTCATCTGACACATCTCAGAGGCAAATGTTGTCGTTTTAGTCGACTGCAATTATTTGAAAACTTTAGTTACAAGTTACTTTAGTTTAAAGCTAAATAGAAATAGAAAATGTCACAGTTCATGCATACATTATTTACATAAATAAACTGTTCGTCTTACCTGTGAAGATGAGCAGGAAAATTAAACAAACAAACATTGCAGCTTGTGTGAATACGAGAGTGTGTAGAGTGATGAGTGTGTGTGTGTGTGTGTGTGTGTGTGTGTGTGTGTGTGTGTGTGTGTGTGTGTGTGTGTGTGTGTGTGTGTGTGTGTGTGTGTGTGTGTGTGTGTGTGTGTGTGTGTGGTGTGTGTGTGTGTGTGTGTGTGTGTGTGTGTGTGTGTGTGTGTGTGTGTGTGTGTGTGTGTGTGTGTGTGTGTGTGTGTGTGTGTGTAGAGTGATGAGTGTGTCTCCTCTAACTGTGTGTGTATAAATCATCATCATCAAATTCCCAGCCCTGATTCCTAATGGAGGAGGGCGGGGCCAAATGCAACAAACATGATTCTGACAGCACATCCTTATTTAGTTTTAGTCATAGTCTTTAGTTTTTGTCTAGTTCTAGTCGACTAAATATCATAACATTTTAGTCGATAAAATCCAGAGTTGATTTTGTCAACTAAAATGTATGTCGGCTGGCTATGATGGCATCAAAGGCATTCAGAGAGCAACACCCGAGCCGAGCGCAAACCAAACATAAAATGGTTTGTCTTTTAGTTCTACTGGATCTCCAGTCCTCTCCAGTCCCTCCCTAACATCTTAGTCATTTCTTAACTTTACAAACATCATTACAACTCATGCCCTCTCTGTACCCCCCCCCCCCCCCCTCCACACACACACACACACACACACACACACACACACACACACACACACACACACACACACACACACACACACACACACACACTCTGCCCTTTATGCCCCTGCTCTCTCTCTCTCTCTCTCTCTCTCTCTCTCTCTCTCTCTCTCTCTCTCTCTCTCTCTCTCCTCTCTCTCTCTCTCTCTCTCTCTCTCTCACTCTCTCTTTCTCTATCTGTGATGAGTTAGAATCGAACTGTTAGATAGAGGCGTGAGTGGCATGCTGAGTTAAAACAGAGACACAAGTATTACACCATAACAGCCCTGGGCCAGAGGCCTCACAAAAGTAAAACTATGGATGCAAAACACATTCCTCAAACTCAACTGCAGTAAATCATCATCATCATCAGTTCAAGAGTTGAACTCAGACCCCAGGAACAATGTCCTCCTGTGCTGCATCTCTCTCCCTCCAAAGATAGCAGACTTTGAAACTGTCTATCTATATCTATCTATATACCGGTATGTCTACATTTGTATTCTGTGATTATCACATTGAATCAGGACAACAATGAGTGAAGTTCTTATGAATGTGTACCAAGCCTACAATATTGAAGTTTTTATTTTGTATTATTTTACTTTACTTGCCCAATTCCACTATATGATTCTCTATGGTTTTATTCCGTTTGTCTTTGTGTGAATCACTCCAAATGCTGGAGGAGTTTATTGTTTAAATGAATGATCCAAGAAGTCATTATAGGGAGTTTTGGAGCTCACCTCTCAAGTCTCATTCAATGAACTGAGCACAAAGGACCCCAATGCAAACCCAAAGCCATTGCACTTTGTTGGGTTTAAATCCTATTAGTCTGTACTGTATTCAACCAATCACATCATGCTTTATAAAACAACAGTAGTATTTGAAACCACATCAGGTTAAAAGTGGTTAAAATATGTATATTTCAATATGACCATTATATGAGACCACATTGGTTTAAAAAAGACCATTAGATGAGACCACACTGAGTTATTGATTTATTGAGTAAATAATCCATGTTAGATGTTACATAATGTAAGACTTTCTATGAAGCTTCTATGTCTACCATGCATTATAAAGTACTTATAACACTGTATAATTACAGTTAATCACTCATAGATTATAAAGATTCATAACTATAATCACAACACACTGTAAAGCATTTAATAATGACTCATGTCAAGTATCATAACATTATAATAGTTGTAACACATTACAATAATGTCAATGCATTACAGAGATTACAAATCATAAGTCATTATAAATCATTATGAGTGGTCATTGAGTTTTAAGTAAAGTAATGACATTCCTGAAAGTGTCAGAAACACAGATTTAATATTTGTTCCAGAAAAGACGTATATTGACTTATAATCACACTATAATGCATCATAACAGCGATTACTAATAGGATATAATATTATTATACTGTGTTAAAACTATGATAATTATAATAGTCTTCAGATACACTCATGGCCAAAAGCAGAAGTCAGTGAGTGAGCAGACATTATAAAGTATTATACTTGATCTCATAGGTAATTATGAAATGCTTTATAACGTGTTATGGTTATTATATATTATGTCTATCTGTGCTTATAAATAGAAGTATATACAGTTATAAGCAGATTAAAATGCATTCCAAGTATGTTAATGATGATAATAGACATGGACTTCAAAGTGTACATTTACTTCATTACATTTTGACAGTTTCTTTTATTAGTTTAGAATCACACAAATCAGTCAAACCAAATCATTAAAACTCAAATCTAATCTAAAGCTAAAGTTAAAATCACTCTTGATTAAATATAGTTGCTGTCAGGAAACCTCATATCTTCATCTTTCAACTTTTTATCTTTTATGTTTTTTTTTAGTAAATGATTCTTCTTTGTCATACAAAATAGCTGATCTATAAGCTCATAATGTGTCACGATGCAAGTGTTTTGAGCTTGTAGATCTGCTAATAGCGTGTGACTAAATATTAACATCTGATCCATTGGAACTCATGGTTCTCTTTTACATCTCCTGAAAAGTAACAGTTTAGGACATATGAGGTTTCCACTGGACAGAAACACTATGTGAACCAATGCAGCAAATAAATGCTCTTTGGAAGGGTCTTTAAATGTATTGTTTGGTTCATAAACGTTGATGATTAGAGCTATACATTGATGAGATTTCAACACTTTAAATGTGGGCTCTGATTTGAGAGTAACTTTTTGATTCCAGGTCGAATTAAAATATCTCCAATAATTCTACCATGTTCCTTTGTCGTTCTGAAATGTTAAAACACCAGCAGCTGCTTTCGCTGTTGTTTTACAACAATAAGTGTAATCAATATATAAGGCTAGACAAGACTAGTGCTTCACATTAAGCCCTGTTAAGACACCTGGACAATACTGCAGTATAGCAGCATGTAAAAATGATCTGCTATCTTTGAAAAAAACGTGAAAATATGTAAGTCTGTTTTTGACCCGATTCTATAAATGTCTTCTAAATCCTTCTTCTAATTCAGTGGTTCTCAAACCGTAGGACCCCCAAAATGCTATATGTGTTTGGCCACTGACCTTTGATCTCAAGATATTTAGTTGCAGGGACCCCCCAGAAGCAAATTTTTAGTTACAAATGTTTATCCAAACATTTATCCAAAGATTTGCACACATTTTCACGATTTTTCAAAAAATAGCAGATCTACAAGCTCGCAGCGCAGCACTGAGTGTATCTGCTATTCTTTTTTTCAATAGCTAAAGCATAAAATAATTCCAGGTCTTATTGGGTTAAATGTACTTAATTATTCATGTAATGTGTCCAATATATGAAATAAAAAACTGAATTGAACTGAAGGTTGTTTTGTGATCAATTACATTATCTCTGTCCAGAGTTCAGTGCATTTAACCCTAACATTAATCTCTGCTATAATAGATCATTCAATCTGAATTGATATTCATTTATTACTTTGTTTACACAACGGTTTCAGTTCTCACTTTTAGGTGAATGAATATTTGAATATCAGAATCTGTGTTTTTTTCTCTCCTGTAAAGTCCATGATGACCATTTAGTTGCTGTGTTGATTCACATATTGTACATTAAAATAGTTATAATAAAATGATTGCATGTTATAATGATTGCAACTCAAACTCTCACACATGATAAATGATTTATGGTCAATTAAAAGGTAGGACCCTTTCACAGACATGGCTGACTTAGAGTACTTCCACTAACATTTAGATGTTTTTACTGTTAATGGTTGTGTCTAGAGTAGACCAGCCCTGGAATGAGGTGCCAACCGCTGATACCAAGTCTGCTTATTTACCGACTTTTGGCTTCTTTTGTTTTTGTTGGCGAATCGCGGCTTTCTTTAAAAAAGCAATGGCTACTTTGGCAAATCTAACCACCCAACATTTCTATCATGTATAGGAATATAATATAATATAATTCCCCGTAGGTTTGTGGAGGAGTGGGAATCACAATGAGAGACAGAATCAGTCTGGTGTCTGTCTTTAATTATTAAGCCCTGGCACAAGTATGTGTGTAATGTTATAATAAAGAATCAAAACGTAAATTATTATTCATAGTCATTTTTATGATTTACGCATCCAATCTTTTTTGTTTGTTTGTTTCTTTAGAAATACATGGCCATCTCGTTGGGCTTGTTTTGGCTTATGTTTTAGGTGAGATTTGGCTTATTTCTCTCGCAAAATTTGGCTTTGTTTTTTGCTTGTTTTTAGAGGTGGTGGTTTGGCTTGTTTCTCTCACGAGAGATGGCAACACGGGCCCAGTCCAGGTGTTACCTCGTACCAATACAAGAACGCTCTCCTTAACCTCAGTAAAACTAAACTTAAACCTATTCCTAACCTTAACCTCAGTAAAACTATGTCTAAACCTAAACCTATTCCTAACCTTAACCTCAGTATATATCGAAACCTAAGCCTATTCCTAACCTTAACCTCAGTAAATTTTTTAGGTGAGATTTGGCTTATTTCTCTCGCAAAATTTGGCTTTGTTTTTTGCTTGTTTTTAGAGGTGGTGGTTTGGCTTGTTTCTCTCACGAGAGATGGCAACACAGGCCCAGTCCAGGTGTTACCTCGTACCAATACAAGAACGCTCTGCTTAACCTCAGTAAAACTAAACCTAAACCTATTCCTAACCTTAACCTCAGTAAAACTATGTCTAAACCTAAACCTATTCCTAACGTTAACCTCAGTATATGTCGAAACCTAAACCTATTCCTAACCTTAACCTCAGTAAAACTATGCCTAAACCTAAATGTATTTCTAAACTTATCTTCAGTAAAACAAATAAGAATACAAGAACCACCACAACGAGTGGTCGTTTTTTAGTTGTAGTTTTTTAGTTGTAGTTTTTTAGTTTTTTACCTTTCTTTTTTTTAGACTAGTGGAAATAGTAGATCTACAAGCAGACAACACGTCGCCACTGCACAACTAAAGAATTTGATTTGATGAAAGGTCACATTGCAGTGCAACATTTAGGTATTTTAATGTAGGAAACGGAAAAAGGAAATATTTAGTCATGACCCAATGTTATGGAACCAGTGGAAAACGGTTTTCTGAGTTTTAACATGAAGTGACAAGACAACAATGACGGTTGGATGAGTCACTGCTAAATGCAACGGATGTGGATGGATGCTACTCTTGAGATTATTCAACATACTTCTATGGTTGTGGCTTCTTTGCTACTCTATAAAGTAACTTACTTCTACATGTAACAAAATAGGCTGTAATCATGTTTAAACGTGGGATGAATGAACATTTTAATGCATTTCGAAAGGCCAACATTTTGGATGCTTTGGATGTTTGTTAAATTAGTCCTACAGTATAATTATGCACTCTTGGCATTGGTGTCACACACTCCTATTGCAACTAGTAGGTAACCTGCCTCTTTGTATTAAACTTTAATATCTGTTCTGTTGTTAGACTGAACATGCTGTTTTGGAATGATTTGTCTGAACATAGAAAATAGACATCTAGAGAATAGAACAATCAGGCCAAAAAGAAAGTCAATGAAATACGGTAAGACACTAATATTAGTTATATTATGACTGACACATGTGTGCATGCTGTGTGTGTGGGCGTGCACGCCCCAATAGGACCTCACCAGTCATAAAAGACTGGAAAAGCCACTTCACATCACAACCATAGAATCTGATTCGATGAAGGGTCACAAACGGCAAAACCTCCACATTAATTACTGTTAGCTTTGGTTATCATTTGAGCGACTTAGCATTTTGTTTAGAATGCACATGTGTGGAAAGGGTTAATTATGTGTCTAAAGGGTTAATTAGGCTCTAAAGGGTTAATCAGGGTCTAAAGGGTTAATCAGGGTCTAAAGGTCATCTTTGTGCTGAATTTAAAAGTTGATTGAATGGACGTGCATTTCCTCCTCTCTCCACCTGGGGGCAGCAACGACTAGGCTGCATCTCTGAAAACACAAGCTTATGGTTAGAATGACAGAGAAAACATTTAGAATCAATGTGTATTAGTTCTAACAGTCTTATAAATGTGTGTATTAGTTTTAACAGTCTAGACAGTCTTACTGTGTGTACTATAGGCTATAGTTATGGGTGAAACATACTAATTCTACCTCTCATAGAACATGACAGACAAGCAGGACGACCAATGAATGAGCCAGGACTGATTGATTGACATTTACAGAATGATTGACAGGCTACACTAAAGGACTTTGATTGACAGATTGACAGGCAGGAATTATCAGATCAAATGAACATTCAATCTAATCTCATTGTGAGGATTTTACGTCTCCTTTGCTGAATAGAAATAATGATCTTTTTACACACTTCTCATGTTCGTAAAATAAATAACTGCTTCACAACAACAATGCTGCTGTAACTAAGAGACAACGGCTGCTAAAGTTATCATAGATTCATGGATTACATGCAGTAGATTAACATTCCATTGATTCTTTCATATTTCCTGCAATAGGACTTGACTCTGCTTTCTAGAATACTTTCTAGTTCCAGAGGCTGACTACTTGGACTAAAATGCAGTGCATTGTAAAAGTCTTCAAACAGTGATATTGAACAAGCAGCAGTTTTATAAACATAATAACATGTTAGTGGAAGTGTGTGAAGAGTGTAAACATTGTCACCTTCAGTTGGAGGTGGTCGGCACCAGGATACGACCTGATAGAAGAAACACTATGTTAAAGGATATAAACAGGTGACAGACAGACAGACTTGTAGATTCAATAGAGGGAATGTGCATGTGTAGCCCCAGCCAATAAACCGACCCGCAACCAGCCCTGCCAATCTAGCTCAGCTCTATTGGCAGAGTGGTTTGCGTGTTGGACTGGCGAGTGGGAGAGTGATGTTCAATTCCCGCTCCCGTGCATCACTACACTAGCCTCGTAAACCAGTCTCCCTTCCTGCCTTCATTCGAATGCGAGCTGAAGATGGGAGGAGTCAGTTTACTAGGCTATCACTACACATGCATAAAGTGAGTGGCAAATTGAGTGGCAAGGCAAGAAAGTAAGCATTCCTGCATAACCTCCAGTTATGATGATGTAATGTGCATACCCTCTATTATAATAAAGTATTAAAGGGATAGTTCACCCCCAGAATGCCTTTTTTCTATCCATTACTAACCCCATGCAGACTTGAATTCATGGATATCTTTTTAGTTTTTGTCACATTCCTAAGCCAATCATTTGAGGAGGCTCTTTGTGTCTCCATAGGGAACAAAAGAGGCTTTTTGTGTCTCCATAGGGAACCACCGCTGGACATCAAATGATTGGCTTTGGATATTCAAGTCTGGTATACGCGTGAAATCATCGTACCCAGAAGTTATGTGGGAACACCTACTGAGTCAGTAGTCAGTAAAAAAAGAGTCAGTTAGGAGTCAGTAGGAGTTAAAGGACAACTTTGTTTTTTTACAACAAGGGTTCATATTTTAGAACGTATTTAGAGGAAAGAAAAAGTGAGTGTTAAAATGTTTTCATTTGCTTCGTTCTATTGTTTTATTGCGTTTACCGTGCTAAAATGTGGGGCATGCGTACGCATGGGGGCATGCGTACAAGTGGCTAAATATGTCTGTGTAGACACAATAAGCCAGCAGTTTCTTTAACACTTCTAGGCCCCCTAAAGTCACTTCCAACCATGAAAGGTTGCGTTGTATCTTGGGAATGGGCTTATTCTGTGTAAAATTACATATTTAGCCACTTGTACGCATGCCCCCAACCACTGAAATAAGAATCTCTAAAACAATAGAAAGAAGTAAATGAAATAATTGTAACACTCATCATTTATATTCTTTAATTACTATCTAAAATATGAACCCTTGTTGTAAAAATCTAAAGTTGTCCTTTAACACATCGAGTGCCCGGATGTATGACGTGTGTGTGTTGCTGGTGCCCATGGCAACGCGTCATTCTACCTACCGGCGAGAGTACTGGCGAGAAAAGTAATCTGAGTAAATGTAATCGGAGTATGTCCTGTTTATTTCGCGAAAATCTTTTCTTTCAGTCAGGACCGTTTTTTATCATTTCTAAGCCACATTGTTTGTGTTATGGCAGGTAGAAGATGCTGCCGTTTTGAAATGAAAGTGATTTAAAAGCTAGATTAGGAGAAAACCACGTTTTTGTGCAGCCGTTAGACAGGAAGTCAACGAGACACACAGCGCGTCCGGATGACGTAATTGCGCGCTGCATGTTGGGAAATGGAGTTTGTTTCATCACCGCAGCAGCCAAGTGCAGTAGCTACAGTACAGTATAGTTTACTGTAAAACGCGTCAAACGCGTCGTGGGCCTCCAGCGACATCAAAGAGATTGGCTTGTAGACACCACGTGGGCAGTGGCACCCGATGTGTTAATAGGAGTTTCCCAACGAGTGCTTGAGTGGCACTGAGTGGCATATGATGCATACCCTCTATTCAAGTATGCATGGGGTGAGTAATAGATAGGAAAGGGTACTTTTTTTGTGTGAACTGTCCCTTTAACTCTGATCCAGAGATAGTTCAAAGCTGGGGGTGTTCAGCTTCATCTAATGACCTCAGTCTAATTAAACGCAACCTATCATTACATCAAGATCTAACCTTGTTTATTCCACTGGTAGACATTCATTAATTAATTAAAGGTGTTAATTAAACATGTAAATCACCTCTTTTCTTCCAGTGGAAGTAGATGAATCCAGTCAGGAACAAGACCAGACCCAGAACCAGACCTGATGCTCCGAGGGCCAGCTTGTTCTTCACTCCATCTGGCATGGAGTCATCTGGTAATACAATATAATACAATACAATACTATAGACAGGTTTCTTGTTTACAAACATTGAGACTAAATGCACAGGTGACTGTATCATGTAATCAATTCCATCCAATCCCCAAACCTGTTGTTTTGGGGAGCGCTGGTTTCATTGGCTAATTTTGGTACCGACCTGCGCACGCATCTAATTCTTATCAGTGTAACATGGACCAGAATAGAAACCAGTCCATATGATTACAATACGTGTAATTCCCCATACAGGAGGAAAATATTATATCCTAAATATATATATTTAAACCACATTCAACCTGTCGTCCCTAATTTAAGCATGTTATTAAAGCCACTTTTCTGTTTAAATGTCCTTTCCTCCATGCAATAAAACATTGAAAACAGCTGAAGATCATTAGAGTAAGTAGATCAACTGACCCCAGTGGGCAAATATGGGCGCGGTCAGGCCGGGGTGTTCCACCATGCATGATATCTGCTCTCCTGATCTGTGACACACACACACACGCACACGCACGCACACACACACACACACACACACACACACACACACACACACACACACACACGGATCTCCATATATGGGTACCAGGGGTCTCCATATATGGGTACCAGGGGTCTCCATATATGGGTAACTCGTCTGATATACATCACTGGCCAGATGGCCAAGAATGTCGCCCTGAGCGTCTTACTAGAGATTGTATAAGTTATATTGTATTAACATACTCTACCATACAGATTGTATAAGTTATTGTATTACAAATCATACAGATTGGACAGCATTACATTTTATTCAGTAAAAAAGTGCAGACGTAATAGACCTTTATTTCATTATAATAGAATTAAATAATAGAATAGTTTGTATTGAATAATACCATATTACTATACTATCTGTAGCTTCTATCTAGATATCAGATCTCCACTCTGACAACCCTCTGATTGACATGCTGTCATTCTGACAACCCTCTGATTGACATGCTGTCATTCTGACAACCCTCTGATTGACATGCTGTCATTCTGACAACCCTCTGATTGACAGATGTGTTGAACCATCTGGTCAGGGATTCTAACCAGCAACCTTCATGCAGCTCTAGTCCACTGTCTCTCAGGTTGTTCAGGTCAACATGTCTCTGCCTAGCAACTGGTGATGCTTAACAAAACAATGGTCCTGATTGGCTGAGTGTATAAGGAAGTGAAATTGGTGTCTGGGGAGTTTCCATAAAGAAGGGGTTTCAGCGCGCGCACGCACGCACGCACGCACGCACACACTTCTATCACATGACCAGTCTGCTTTTAAAGACATGTGATGATTTCAGCTATGAGAAGTAATGAGGCTTGTTGTTATGTTTAATGAACACGATCAACAGCATTTAGCCTGAATGCAAGCGTTTGTAGGCAGCTTAAAATTAGGCTACAAACAGCTAGGGAGGGGACGGGTCGGGGGTTGTTTATGTAATCTGAATACTTACAGGGTTGTTTATGTAATCTGAATAGTTCAGGGTTTTGGTGCTTGGCACTGATGGCAGTGGTGGAAAGTAACTAAGTACATTTACTCAAGGACATACTGTCACTTTGTATATTTCCAGTAAATGTATTTAATGATTTTACTTACTCCACTACATCTCAAAGGCAAATATTGTACTTTTTACTCCACAATTATTTTACTTATACTTATTAGATTTGTATTATTCCAAAACACTATCCACTTAAGGCCTATTATATATTTTGACCTGTAGATTGTAGATCGGCTATTCTTTCTACGATATTTTCTTTCACTTTTTATATTTTGAACAACCAGTAGGCCATCCCCAGATGCCCTAAGGCAGTGGTTCTCAAAGTGGGGTTCGCGGACCCCCAGGGGTCCTTGAGGGAGTTCCAGGGGGTCCCCAGCTAAATGATAGTTAGGAACCAAATGTAAAAATCTAAAAAAGGCTCAAAGTGTTTTGTCCGGGCCCTAAAGTAATCTGAAGACTACATCTGGCATAAACAGCTCAGAGTTTGTTGTATGTCCAGGGTCCCATTGGCCAAGCTTCACAGGACGTGCTGTGATTGGCTAGTGGGACGCTTGATGGAATTAACTCATAAACAGCACTGCTCACTTCACATTAGGTGTGATTTTTTTTTTAAAGTCATTTGATGCTTTTAACAAAAATAATTACCGTAGATCTAATTAATTAATCTGTTATAGGTGTCTACAGTGTACCTGGGTGTGTACTCCAGGTAGGAGTGGTACTGGTAGTACCAGTAGAGGTGTGTATTTCTTTGTATAGGTGTCTATTAGGTGTGTACCTGGGTGTGTACTCCAGGTAGGAGTGGTACTGGTAGTACCAGTAGAGGTATGTATTTCTTTGTATAGGTGTCTATTAGGTGTGTACCTGGGTGTGTACTCCAGGTAGGAGTGGTACTGGTAGTACCAGTAGAGGTGTGTATTTCTATGTATAGGTGTCTATTAGGTGTGTACCTGGGTGTGTACTCCAGGTAGGAGTGGTACTGGTAGTACCAGTCTCCATCAGGCAGCAGATCAGTAGAGGTCACACCAGAGGTGATTTCTTCTTCTCCTCTCAGCCAGGTCACCAGGATCCGTTTAGGGTAGAACTCATAGCTGCTGCACCTCAGCATGTGAGTGTGCTCACGACCACCAGGGGGCGTCTCTGAGGCCAGTCTCACGTAGGGCACCACTGTAGGAACAAGAGTATTATTATTAGTAGTAGTATCATTAACAATTAGTTCAAGTATTCAATACAGAGACCTTTACTAATTTACATCATCATCATCATCATCATCATCATCATCATCATCATCATCATCACCACCACCACCACCACCACCACCACCACCACCACAACCAAAAGTACATTTCAGTACAAGAGGCTCTTTTTAAAGTTCACTTAAATGATTTTTAAGTTTTTTATCCATTAGAACAGTGAATCCCAAACCTTTTAGCTCATGACCCCAAAAATCAATTCAACGTTTACTAGGGACCCAAACTAGTGAAAATAGCCGATCTACAAGCTCACAACACGGCGCGAACAATGAAGTTATTGAAAGTATCATTGAATTTTGTTTTTAATTCATGAAAATGTTTGCTTTCGTTTTTTGAAAATGTTTTGAAATAATAATGAATTAAAAACAATGTAAACAAAAGACGAAGGGGGCCACAAAAATGTGTCCGAGACCCACAAATGGGTCCCGACCCACTGTTTGGGAACCAATGCATTAGAAGATCAGATATCAGATATAGTATTTTACTACCGTTAATAGCTGGCAGCTGAGTTTGAATAACAATTATTTATTATGATTTCCGTGTTATTGTTTAAGAGGTGATGATGAGTGTTGAGTGCTGTTCTGAGATCAGCTCACCAGTCTTCTCCAGAGCAGCGGGGTAGTCGAGCTCAGCGTGTTGTTTGCAGTATACTGCTGCCTGTGCTCTCATCCCAGGCAGGTATCCAGGTTGTTTATTGAACTGGTCTGCTGCATTCATACCAACCTCAGTGTAGCCGACAAACTGCCCCACCCTGCTGTCAAACCTGACAAGATGTTGTCTGTTGTAATACAATGATCTGGTGTACTGTATGTCCTTCAGCTCAGTGGAGTTGAACACACACTCATCGACCACATAGTTGAGGAATCCATCTGGAAATAGAAAAGTAGAAATATCACAAATCTGTCAACACAGACATATTGGGCCTCATTCACTCATCTTGGGTACGCACACATTTTAAACAAATATGCGTGTTTCCACATAATATTATTAATCATTATATTTGTCTGTGTTCTTTGGCGAATACCCTCTGCTCTGGGGCAGCAGTCATAAATCATGCGTATAGCTGTTATTTGAATGCCTTATTCTTATTACAATAGTGTTAAACCTAAAATAAAATGGCATACCTTATACAAGAAAATAAGGAATACCTATGTGATATCTATTGCTTAGATGCAAATGGGCTTGACATTGTGTAATTTTTTCCAGTTTAGAAAAATTTAGAGCTGAATATATAATCTGTGTCCATTCCCAATCCTGATGTAGAATACACTAGGTGATATCCCCTCAGTGATCAATAAAAATGATCCATAAGCTACCAGGTAGCATTCCAATATGCTCCTGGATTCTAGCATCATCTTTGTTTTTCCTTCTTTACCTCAGCAACAGTGAGCAATTCTTAAGTCTTACATACTATAGTTTAAGGGGTCTTCAACAGGGGGTCCGGGACCCCTAGGGGGGGCCACCAAATCTTTTTTTTAAATTAACAACTTGAACCCTTGCATCCCAATTCTGAGGAGAAATTTAGCCAAAAATAGCAAATCTACAAGCTCTCAACGTTGCGAGGCGTTGAGAGCTTGTAGATCGTCTATTTTAGGCAAATACGTTCGGTTTAGAGGTAAAAAAGTACAAATTGAAAGTTTAGTAAGTTAAACATCTGAAAAAAACAAAAACAAAAAACGAACATGAATCTAACCAATTGATGACAGTGCGGTCAAACAATGAATTATGAAGTTTATGACTATAAATCAATGAAAATCTGTACCACACATTTATACAATATGTAGAGGGGGTCCCTGCATCATGTCTCTGTCAGCTAAGGGGTCCTTGGCCTGAAAACGTTGAAGACCTCTGTTCTAAACACGTTTTCATGAATCCCATGTCAGACTTTAACAAGTATACACTAAAATCTACAAAATACGACATTTACAAAGAAATGTGTGAATGAGGCCCAACGTGGGCATATTAAGTAATTAAATAAAGTTTACCTGCTCCATGGAAAGAGATGAAACACAGTGAAACACAGAGCCAGAGATTAGCTGAAGTCATGATGAGTTGAGATGTTTTAGAGTTTAGTTGAAGTGTTGATGAGTTCAGATGTTTCAGAGTTTAGCTGAAGTTGTGTCGATGAATTCTCAGGTGGAACTGAACACTAAACTTATTCCTCCAACATCATCGGTCTACAAGGACCAATGCAAAAACACCCTTCACTCTCATCACTTGTTACCAGGTAGACATTAAACCAAAAGTACACCAGATTGTGACTATTAAAGGAAAGAAGCCTCATAAACTATCTAAGTTTAACTCTAACCATAAGACTAGGACTGGGGAACAATAATTAAAGGACAAGAGATCATCTTAATCAACTACCATCTATGGTAGAGGTAGATGCTAGATTCTACCCTTACCAGCCAAGACTGGAGAGATCTGCCATCACCAATGAAAAATCACTTTTCACTCTCGTCGCTTGTTACCAGGCAGACGTCAAACAAATAAGTCTACATACTAGCTTTGGATTGCTTTGACAGTATACCATTTTTAAGACGTTTTAGTCCACAGCTGTGTTTTTTTTTTATATTTTTTATCCCACCGTTTTGTAACCCATTTTTCACCCAGTGCCAATTGCTTAAGCTGTAATCCTGGGCTCTGCTCTCCCTCTGCCAACCTGGGGAGAGCCCCGAACTGAGCTTCAGTGCATGAGGAGTGAGCAGGCTGCTTCTTATCACCTGACAGGGGGGAGCTTCCCCAGTAGGATGTAAAGTGTGGAAGTAACCCGTTATTCCAACCATTTCCATTCCCCTCCATCAGGCACCCCGGGTGGCCAGGGGGAAGGACTATAGAGACCAGGATTACTGCATGTTTTTGTGAGGGTATCTACCCTAGGAGACACAGGGAGAACATGCAAACTCCACACCCTTTTGCCACCCCACCTAGGGTGTGGGCGCTGATGACACGGAGGAGAGAACATGCCCCCACCACCCACAGCATCCCTTGCAGCATTTGTCAATTTTTCACACTAGTCCACAATAAAACGAAACAGCTGTGACCACCACTCGGATCGGCATCACGGCATGCCTCGTCGCACTCATTACCTTACCTCTATATGGTAGCGCTGTGCTAAAAAGTTGAATCCTTTCATAGATCCTTCGCGCATATTGCAAAGTAGCCTAAATTAAACTTCCTACAACAAGCTGTGTGTGTGTGTTTGTTTGTTTGTTTGTTTCTCTCTCTCTCCTTCTCCCTCTCCCTCTCCCTCTCTTTCTCTCTCTCTCTCTATCTCGCTCTCTCTCTCTCTGTGTAACCTCACCTCACCAGGCTTTCTGGGAGAAAGCCTGGTATTTGTTAGAAATTGGAAGCGATCCCAGGCTACTCTCTGTCTGTCTGTCTGTCTGTCTGTCTGTCTGTCTGTCTGTCTGTCTGTCTGTCTGTCTGCATCAGCCGCACCGCAGCAGAACAAAGACGAACATATGTGGCAGAGAGAGTCGCAGCCCCAGCCTTGAAGCCTCAAAAGTCTAGTATCTCCCTCGGCCCGGGTTCGAAGCCCGGGTGGGGAAGTCCGATTCACCTCTAAATCAATGCATTTCTGGGAATACAAGAAAATATTAATAATTTGATATGGAAGATGAGGTGACGGATGGTGCGGATTTATAAATTGGATAAATATAATTAATGCGGTTGGATAATGGGCGGATAATTAATTTGCGCAGATGGATTCGGATGACCTCAAAAGCCTATCCGCGCATAACTAGCACCCAACATCCCCCGTTTACTTGAAAGGTGAAGTCAATTGTCGAAAAGCCGTCATGTCGGAGACTCGGAGTGCAGAAGTGTCACCAATAGACCGTTTGTCAGCCTTCTGATTGGTCCCTGAGACTCCCCGACAGGCCAACCAGAAAAAATCATTCACTTTTTGCTATCGGGGGTGGAGTTGTGCAGTGGGAGAATGTTGTGTTGTGCTTTCAGCACGGTGCGCACTGTGGAGCACGGCGAGCATGCAGTACGGCCCTGCGCGACAATAGCGATTTCGATCATTATAATGAATAAGCTTCAACAGACTAGTTCACATGAACAATATCAATGTAACTAAGAGTTTCGAATTTGGGTACATATATTTTAAATGGCCAGAATTATGACAGCCAGCCTATTTTGCAGTGGATTTATAGGCTGGCTGACAGAATTCCTACCCAAGATGCACTGCGCTTTCTCTCTCTGTAACTGTCCTCCGATTTTTTCAGAGGATTAAACTAATTAAAACATGTATTTTTGGGGGCAAATCCCTGTTTTGCAATGTAACTACTGTACTTTGGTTTTCCCTTTTTATTAATATTAAGTAGATGTTTCTCTTTTGGTACTTTAAATAGCAATAATGAGGCTATGAAAAATCTTTTTCCCCCATCCACTTCCACTATAAAAGAATCTGCCCTGGTAAATTTGTTCTACCTAGTAACAAGAGCAAAATGGGGCGGGATTGACATACGGTCTATTCTGAGTGTCTATAGAAAAGTGGGGACACCCCGCCATTCCGACCCATTGAAGTCAATTGTCGAAATGCCGACGTGTCATCTATAGGGTGTAACCTCCCTATAGATGACAGGGATGACAGGCGATGGTAAAGCCTTAATTGTTCAAAAGTCTAATTAGTCAGGTGGAAGATGTTCCTAAACCAGGTGGTATTGACCTTGATACTGTAAATATAGCCTACTCTAAAATATTATGTAGTTAGGCCTACCTTTGTTTTTAATTCGCTCCCCTAGCCCCTGGATTTTAGGATTTGGTTTGAATTAAAAACTTAAATGGATTATTTTTTCTTTGTTTTTCTTTGTTCTCCTCCCCCTGCAGCAGTGTTGTCTTCAGTTTATTTCTGTTCAACCACTCTCCAGTAAGTAGCATCAATGCTCTGTACACCCACAGCATAATTAATGCTCTTTAAAACTCATTAGTCAATGGGAAACAGCTTGCACTGTGCAAACGAACACACCACCTCATTGCCAGATATGATATGACACTAATAATAATACTAATACTAATAAGGGTAATAATAATAATACAGAAGACCAGGTAGAGTTGCACTTATTCACATTAGGGTAAAAATAGAATGCACCAAACAAATTCCGACCCAAAAGCAGGACAGAGGCAGGAACAGGTTCAAAGGAAGGCAACCGGGGGCAAAGGGATCAAGCAGAGGCGTCTGGTTTAAGAGGGGTGAGGGTTAGCCGTAGTCTAAAAAATGACATTTAGTAACAGCGAAGCAATCCCGATTAAATGACTAAATGAACCAGAGAAGCATAATATTGACATTTTGGCTGATGTCTGATAATATCCAAAATAAAACATTATTATACATTATATTCACATTGAGCTCTTTGCTGTTTTATTTTTAAAGCCATTAACAGTCACATAATTATTGCGCCAATACCGGTGAAATATCGGACAATATCTGTGATTTCTTTTTTGAATTATCGATATGCTAGCGATAATATCGTGTTCACTAAAATGAACACATTATTAGCAACTTGAGTATCTGTGACTTGTTGAATTTATATTTCATCGATGTTTCAGTTGCATTGGTTTCCTTTGATGAGGAAGAAGGTTCCCATGGCAACCCCCAGCATTCCCAGGGTCAGCCCCACCCCACAGAACACATCTGGACCCATGCTGGGTGGAGCTGGAAGGTCATGGTCCACATCTGGAGAGAAACACACACACACACACACACACACACACACACACACACACACACACACACACACACACACACACACACACACACACACACACACACACACACACACACAATTAATCAGCACACTAAAATATGTATCTGAAAACATTGTCAGCCACATACTGTAGTAGCAAACATGCTTAACAAACACTAGCCCAGATGGACACAGCTGCAGTTAACACAATGCTCACCATCGCGTCACCAAAACAATACACTAGCCACTGCAGCGATTTACAGATTCGGGCTCGGCTGATTACTTACAGCCAGCAAGTGCACTGCAGGCTTGGAGGAGGAGAAGAGGAGAGACTATCACATCCAGTCTGATTCATCACAGGCTATGTTAATTCGTGGCAAGCCTGATTCGCGCTGTTAACACTCTGCCGTTATTTTAATCTTTGATATGTTAATAGTCCTGCGTCTGAAACGGCCGATGTGAATGGTGTTTGATCGATATGCGACGCAAGCATTCATTCTCGCATGTACGCACGATATGTGTGGTACAGCTCAAACAAGCATGCACAGGCAGGTCTGTGTACTTTTAAATGTTTGTTTTTGTATTTAATTTTAAGAACAACAGTACAGTATGTACACATTACACTATCACTCTGAACTCTTCTGTGCGGACTCGCACACAGCCACACAACCTGTCCCACCAATCCCCTCCCCTTTGAAATCGCATACAATGGAGACAATGTCAGACTCAAGCAAGTCTGAAATCAGGCTATTCCAGCGTCCCATCGCCTGAAGGGATGGGAACTTCTCATTGGTTGAGACGACGTTTCAGACTGAAATGTCAAAATAAAATGACAAAAAAGCCTTTGCACCTGGTCTTTAACACATCCCTGGGAACTAGCTGAAAGGATAAGAGCTGTATAGAGGACAGTCTTTATTTATGGACATGATTTATTTATAGACAGTGTTTTATTATATATCATAACAGTGTTTATTTATAGACAGTGTTTTATTATATATCAGAACAGTGTTCTAACCCCACATCCTGGTCTCAGGTGCAGGCAGTGACTGGTGGTTGACTGTACAGCTGTAGATGTCTTCCTGCTCTGGTGTGAACTTCACACTGGAGAACTGGTAGAAGGTGGTTCCATCATCTTTGAGGTATGGGACGGTGGTGGTGATGTCAGAGGTCAGGTTGAGGTTGTTCCTGGTCCATGTGATGGTCACTGGTGCAGGATAGAAACCAGTCACATGACAGATGAGAACGTTGGACACTCCCACTTCAACAGGGCGTTTGGTGTAGATCATGGAGTCAGGAGCTTCTGTAGACACATTAAATATAAAGACACAGAGACACATCATCCAGCTGACTGATCGGGGCCCCTCTCTTTCATGAATCTGTTATTAGTTGTCATTACAAACACATCCATGCCTTGGTTGTCCCACACAAGCCATCACAGTCTCGTAAATCATGTTTTGGGGTGAGCATTCGACAACTGCCAATGTAATGGGAAATATGGAATTCTTCACTGATGTCATACAGAATTTGTCTGTTTAAGTTTATATTGCTATTATTACATCTGGTCTAGTTGGGTGGTTTACACTGTGTTCTGAAGGCCTGTGTAATTTACTACTCAAAGGGACTGGTTGTCCAGGATTAGGACCTGCCGCAGTTGTGGTAAGAACTTAACCGAGATGTCAAAACCCTCATGCTTATGAGATATCTGGGTTGTAAGGCCAGATATCCCGTAGGGAAGGCTATATATGGGCTCTCTCCATGAGAACTGGCTAATGAGCTGATGATTTGTGTCTGAGTCAAGCTCCTGCTCGCATCTAATCTGTTGGTAGATAATGCCGGTCTTATATAAGGCTCATTTGTGTACGGTGTGATGTCATACTGATGTCAGCAGTGTGATGTCATACTGATGTCAGCAGCCATGTCTCTATACGTATATGGAGTTATAAGTTGTCCTGGTCCAAATATGGGGCTTGTGCGGTCAGACTTAGTGAGATTCGTCGGTTATCTCCATATATGGAGATCCAACATTCAACAGGGAAACTATGGCTACCTAACGACTAGCCACGTGATGCGAAGGTGAGTGAGGGTCTTTGTAACAGCCTGTATGTTGATTTACTCAGTTAATAATCAATTCAATGGTGCCTGTCCTAACCAGGGTGTCTGTGAGACTCAATCATCTAGCATAGTGTCTGTAAAGTACAGTAGTGAACCTTTTGTCTTCTCATGTGGTTTGGTGTGAATAGGAACTCTTTGATCATTAATCAAGACTCTGGTACTCTGGCATGTGATCGCCTTCACTCCTTCTTTTGACATGTGACATCATTCACTCCACCTCTTTTCTGTCCAGTGTATAACAATGTATTGTATTATATTGTTCCAGAGACCATCATCTCGACGCTGGAGGGCAGGTTGTTTCTCATAGGGATCCCTACCAGTAAGACGCCTATGGGCGAAAAGCGACGTTGCCGCGCCTTAGGGGGAAAAGCGCCCTCGCCGCGCCAACAGTTGCTGTGTTAGCATAGTATTTCTGTACCTTGTTCCACTGGTGGGTTCTTCAGACCGGTGCGAAAGAAGTCCAGGTAGTTTTTGCAGACCTCCTGATCACCCACAGCTCGTTGATAAGTGTCAGGGTCTTGGTAGTGCATTGGATCTACAAACGTAGGCTGAGGCTCCACCCCCTTCCCCTGTTTGTAGTCAGCGTACCACAGCACTTCACCATCCAGTCCAAACATGGTTTCTTTATTTATGTTTTTATCTGAGTCTGAACAGCCCATGACTTTAATGTCCTTGTGTATGGCTGGAAGGAAAACAAAGATCACAATAAATTAAACTTCTTCAAAGTGACAACAACACATAATCTGGCCATCAGATATTAAACCCCCAAACAAACAACACAAATACAAATATAAATTTGTATATAATATTCTGAAAAAAATACGCATTGTATTTAAACAATTGCTTATGTATTCTGAATAAATAAATGTGAAATAGGCTACTATTCTGAAACAATTACAAAATATTATATATGTATTGTTTTAATAATAATGTGAAACAGATTCAAATGTTTCTTATTTTTTTGTTCTTTTTTAATAATACATGAGTATTTATTTATCATTTAGAGTAAGTTATTTAACTGATAGTTATGCTATGTTTAAAATCATTGTTTTATTTTATGGTTTTACTGCCCTGGCATGTGGCCTTGTGCCCACAAAGATAATGTACACCAGCAAAGGCCAAGTGACCTCAAATGACTTTAATGCAACGCCCGGGGCAGTGCCTGATGGCCCCTTGGACCCTATCTGTGTCTGATAGATATATCATAACAATACAATTATAAACCTATAATATAGTTGTATAATAACATAACTGTGATGTACAGTACTCACCACCTGGGATGGCTTTGACATGAAGCACACAGGAGAGGATGAGGAGGGTGGCTGTAATCTTCATCATCACAGATACAAACCCAGCTGAACTGAACTGATCAATAAACAGTGTTTACTGAACTGAACTGATCAATAAACAGTGTTTACTTCAACAGAACTTCTGGTGACTGAGGAAAGGAGGACGGAAGAGTTGTTCTGATTCAGAAAAATCAGCCAATCAGATTACAGATACAGTGTTGTGTCATCTGTCTCCAAGTAGACTACATTCTTAATTTTTGCAGGTAAACATAGTTAATAGAGTCAGAGGGTGTGTAAGCAGGGGTCTGCAATGATTTCCAGGCCAAGGACCCCCTTATAGCTGAGAGAGAGATGTAGCAGGGACCCCCTTATAGCTGAGAGAGAGATGAAGCAAGGACCCCTTATAGCTGAGAGAGAGATGAAGCAAGGACCCCCTTATAGCTGAGAGAGAGATGAAGCAAGGACCCCCTTATAGCTGAGAGAGAGAGATGTAGCAGGGACCCCCTTATAGCTGAGAGAGAGATGAAGCAAGGACCCCCTTATAGCTGAGAGAGAGATGAAGCAAGGACCCCCTTATAGCTGAGAGAGAGATGAAGCAAGGACCCCCTTATAGCTGAGAGAGAGATGAAGCAGGGACCCCCTTATAGCTGAGAGAGAGATGAAGCAGGGACCCCCTTATAGCTGAGAGAGAGAGGTGGAGCAGGGACCCCCTTATAGCTGATAGAGAGATGAAGCAGGGACCCCCTTATAGCTGATAGAGAGAGATGAAGCAAGGACCCCCTTATAGCTGAGAGAGAGATGAAGCAAGGACCCCCTTATAGCTGATAGAGAGATGAAGCAGGGACCCCCTTATAGCTGAGAGAGAGATGAAGCAGGGACCCCCTTATAGCTGAGAGAGATGAAGCAGGGACCCCCTTATAGCTGAGAGAGATGGAGCAGGGACCCCCTTATAGCTGAGAGAGAGATGAAGCAGGGACCCCCTTATAGCTGAGAGAGAGATGAAGCAAGGACCCCCTTATAGCTGAGAGAGAGATGAAGCAAGGACCCCCTTATAGCTGATAGAGAGATGAAGCAGGGACCCCCTTATAGCTGAGAGAGAGATGAAGCAGGGACCCCCTTATAGCTGAGAGAGATGAAGCAGGGACCCCCTTATAGCTGAGAGAGATGGAGCAGGGACCCCCTTATAGCTGAGAGAGATGGAGCAGGGACCCCCTTATAGCTGATAGAGACATGAAGCAGGGACCCCCTTATAGCTGATAGAGAGATGAAGCAGGGACCCCCTTATAGCTGATAGAGAGATGAAGCAGGGACCCCCTTATAGCTGAGAGAGATAATAATAATAATATAATAAACTTTATTTATAAAGCACTTTTCTAAAACAGTGTTTACAAAGTGCTTTACAGTGTCATGGAACAAAAAATAAAAACATTTGTAGAGATAACACAATCAATTAAGATGCTTATATAAAATAGAATGTAAAATAAGGTATAAAATATAAAATGAAAAATATAAAAATAGAATTAAAAATGAAGGCAAATCCAGACGTAGACATATAGATATAACAATGTAACACAGTTACAAAAAGTGCAAGGTGCAAGTGCTAAAGTCTAGGAAAGGCCTTGGTGTATAAGTGCGTTTTCAGGAGTGTCTTAAAAGAAGTCACTGACTGGGCAAGCCTTAAGTCCACAGGCAGGTTGTTCCAAAGTTTTGGGGCCCGGGCCGCGAAAGCCCGATCACCCATAGTGACGAGGTTCGTTGGGGGAACTACCAATAATGCTCTGCCTGCGGATCTCAGGGTGCGTGTCGGCCTATAAGGCTCCAGCATGTCGGAGATGTAGCTGGGAGCCAGGCCATGCAGGGCTTTAAAAGTAAGCAATAAAATTTTAAAATCAACTCTAAAATCCACCGGTAGCCAGTGAAGGGCGGCAAGTATCGGTGTGATGTGCTCATGTCTCCTAGTATTGGTCAGGAGTCTAGCTGCCGAGTTTTGCACAAGCTGTAGACGGGAGATTACTTTTTTAGGGAGTCCGGAGTATAACGAATTACAGTAGTCGAGACGTGACGAAATAAAAGCATGGATAACTTTTTCTAGATCCGCAAAAGATAAAAATGACTTAATTTTAGAAATGTTTCTTAATTGAAAGAAACACGACTGTACAACTTTTGTTACCTGCACTTTAAAAGATAGATCAAAGTCAAACATTACACCTAGGTTGCGGGCAGATGTTTTGATATTGTTCGACAGATCGCCTAGATGTGACTGGAAAGGGATGGTGTAATGAGGTGGGCCAAATAAAATGATCTCTGTTTTTGTCTGGTTGAGCTGAAGAGAGTTCTGGGACATCCAACACTTAATCTCTGAGAGACAAGTGAGGATGTGGGTCATATTGTTGGTGTTACCGGGCTTGAGGGGGATGTATAACTGTGTATCGTCTGCATAACAATGAAAATGGATATTGTATTTACGTATTATGTGACCAAGTGGGAGCATGTAGATGGAAAACAACAGTGGACCTAGAATTGAGCCCTGGGGGACACCCGAGGAGAGGGGGGCCTGGGAGGATGAGGCCTTCCCAATGACCACTGAGAAGCTTCTCTCACTAAGGTAGGAGCGGAACCAGTCTAGTGCCTGGTCCCTGATTCCAACCCATTCCTCTAGGCGTTTAATTAAAATTGAGTGGCTCACTGTGTCAAATGCTGAGCTGAGATCAAGAAGAAGCAACACGGAGCACTCACCAATATCAGCAGCCGACAGAAGATCATTGGTGACCTTTACTAGTGTGGTTTCGGTGCTGTGACAAGCTCGGAACCCTGATTGAAAGTCCTCAAAGACACTGTTGAAACTCATAAAAGAGATGAGTTGGGTAGAGATGGAGCAGGGACCCCCTTATAGCTGAGAGAGATGGAGCAGGGACCCCCTTAAAG